>NC_139152.1:13281981-13659444 GCF_964270905.1 Leucopleurus acutus
ATAATTTTTTTTTTATTGATAATTTTTTAAAAGTGGGGTCAGCATTTTTATTTTACACCAGGCCACACAAATTATTTACTGGGGCCTGAGGCTGAGAAATGTACTCTTTGACAGGGCAGCCCCTTCCCAACAATTGCTCTGCATTATGGAAGGGAATCATAAATATTTGGTGGACAGCTAGCTGTCTCTGCCAGCCCTAAGCGTTGTTTCCAAGTTTGAAGCAAATAAGGGTCCATGTGATATTTTAAAAATCCAGTATTTAAGAATCCCCAGTAACCAAGTGAAAAGAATCAAAAAAGTACTGCTAAGCTTAAAGCTTTTTTAAATGATAGAATGCCACTAGCTTGGCTAGGAAAAATTTACAGCAAGGGCGTATCTTAATAGAATGGGCATCTGTGGAAAAGCAACATGGCACAGATATATGTGACAACTGTAACCACATGCCAGTTCTAGTATTTTAGATTAAAAAAATATTTAATAAGTATATAGTAAGTGTCAGCCATTCATCTATGGTTGGGAAACCACAGCTAAGATGGACCAAAAAGAAAAAATCCCTGCCAATAAATTTATATTTGGTGCCATTCTTTTATATGTATATATATGTATGTATGTATATACGTGTACGTATAAGAGAATGGCATTAAATATATATTTTATATATTTAATTGTATATATATATTTAATTGAAGTATAGTTGATTTACAATATTGTGTTAGTTTCAGGTGTACAACAAAGTGATTCAGTTATACATGTATATTTTTTTCAGATGATTTTCCATTATAGGTTATTACAAAATACTGAACGTAATTCCCTGTACTATACAGTAAATCCTTGTTGCTTATCTATTTTATGTATAGTAGTTTGTATCTGTTAATTTCATACTCCTAATTTATCCCTCCACCCCTCCCTTTCCCTTTTGATAGCCATAAATTTGTTTTCTATGTCTGTGTGTCTGTTTCTGTTTTGTAAATAAGTTCATTTGTGTCATATTTTAGATTTCACATATAAGTGATATCATATGATATTTGTCTTTCCCTGTCTGACCTACTTTACTTAGTATGATAATCCCTAGGTCAATCCATGTGGCTGCATATGGCAATATTTCATTCTTTTTTATGGCTAAGTAATATTTCATCATATATCTATCTATCTATCTATCTATCTATATCTATATCTCACATCTTCTTAAACCAGTCGTCTGATGATGGGCACTTGGGTTGTTTCCATGTCTTAAATGCCATTCTTTTATATTTCACAAACAGCTTTATAGAAGTATAATTGGCACAATAAGCTTCATATATATAAAGCATATAGTTTAACTTTAAAGTAGTGTAATTTAGCATATGTAATACCTGTGAAATCCCCTTCCCACCCCATTCAGTCTCCAAACAACCATTTATCTGCTTTCTACCAATATGGATTAGTTTGTATTTTCTAGCAGTTTATATATATGTACTATTTTTTGTCTGACTTCTATTTCTCAACATAATTATTTGATATTCATCCATGTTGTTGCATGTATCAGTAGTTCATTTCTTTTACTGCTGAGTAGAATTCCATCATATGGATATACCAACTTGTTTATCCATTCATTTGTCGTTAGACATTTGAACTGTTTCCAGTTACTGACAATTACAAATAAAGCTGCAGTGAACATTTGTGTACAAGTACTTCTGTGGACTTAGGCTTTCATATATCTTAAGTAATACCTAGAAATGAAATGGCTGGTAGGTGTATGTTTAACTTCTTAAGGAATGGCTAAACTGTTTTTCAAAGTGGTTGTACCATTTTACGTTCCTGCCAGCAGTGCATAAGAGTTACAGTTGCTCTACACCATTAGTATTTTTTAAAATTTGATTTTTTTCTACAGCAGGTTACCATCAGTATTTTTAATTTTAGAGATTTTAATAGGTGTGTAATGGTATTTCATTGTGGTTTTAATTTGCATTTCCTGAACTACTAATGATGTTTAAAATCTGTTCAATACATTTTTCTTATTTTTGTTTTAAATGCAAATGATCTCTTAGGGAGCATTGTATAATAAGAAAAAAAGTTTTTATATTATCGACATAGTTTCTAAAATATTATTTCAGCTTTTGCATTTAAAAAATATTTGCCTTCATTTTTGAAGTACATTTTTACAGGATATAAAATTGTAGGTTGACAGTTTCATTCTTCCAGTACCTTAAACTTGGCAGCTCCACTGTCTTCTCACATGTCTTATTTCCAGTGAGAAGTCTGTTATCCTCCTTATCTTTGCTCTTCTGTACATAACGTGTCTTTTTTTCCTCTGGCTGCTTTAAATTTTTTTCTTTTTCTTTTTTTTTTTTTTGCGGTATGCGGGCCTCTCACTGTTGTGGCCTCTCCCGTTGTGGAGCACAGGCTCCGGACGCGCAGGCTCAGTGGCCATGGCTCACGGGCCCAGCCGCTCCGCGGCATGTGGGATCTTCCCGGACCGGGACACGAACCCGTGTCCCCTGCGTTGGCAGGCGGACTCCCAACCACTGCGCCACCAGGGAAGCCCTAAATTTTTTTCTTTTTATGACTGGTTTTAAGCATCCCAATTGTGATGTTCCTTGGTGTAGTTTTCTTCATGGGTATTGTGCTTGGGGTTTGTTGAGATTCTAAGACTTGTGGGTTTATAGTTTTCATCTAATTAGGAAAAAATTTGATCATTATACCCTTAAGTATTTTATCTGCCCCATCTCTTTCATGGATACCAATTACATGTATATTAAGCCACCTGAAGACGTTCCACAACTCATGGAAGATCTGCTCCTTTTTTTCCAGTCTTTTTTCTTTCTGTGTTTCTTTTTGGATAGTTTCCAGTTCTTTGTCTGAAAATTCACTACTGTTTTCATCTACAGCATCTGATCTATTATCATCCCCATATGGTGCATTTTTCATCTCAGGGATTATAGTTTTCACGTCCAGAAGTTTGATTTGCATTTTTTATATATTTTCATGTTTCTGCTTAACATATTCAGTCTTTTGTCATAGTGAACATAGGAAATACAGTTGTCATAACTGCTTCAGTGTTCTGGTCTATTACTAATCCCGTCACCTGTGTCATTTCTGGGCAGAATTCCATTATGGGGTATAATTCTTTTATACTCCAGGGTGATCCACTGTAGATCTTCAGAGCTCTGTCTGCAGCTCTCTCCTCTCTGGTTACCCTTCTTTGTGAATTCTAGCTGCCTTGGCCTATGGGGACTTCCAGCTTCGTTTCCTCAACTCAGGCACACCTCAGGGTTCTACCTGGGGTCTCCTCTTCTGTGCTACAGCCTGGGAACTCTCCCCAAATAGGAAACTGGGACAATTGTTAGGCTCACCTCATTTCTTTCTTGTCTCTCAGTGATGGTTGCCTTTAATTTTCTGGTGTCCAATTTCTTGAAAACCTCTTTTTAAAATATATTTTGTCTTTTTTTTAGTTGTTTCAGGCAGGAGGCTAAGTCTGGTCACTGTTATTCATCTTGGCTGGAAGTGGATATCTCTATGACATACTTTTTTTAAAAAAATTGTATAATGGAGTATAGTTGATTAACAATGCTGTGTTAGTTTCAGGTGTACAGCAAAGTGATTCAGTTATACAGGTACATGTATCTATTCTTTTTCAAATTCTTTTCCCATTTAGGTTATTACAGAGTACTGAGCAGAGTTCCCAGTGCTATGCAGTAGGTCCTTGTTGGTTATCTGTTTTAAATGTAGCAGTGTGTACATGTCAATCCCAAACTCCCAAGAGTTTGGTAGACATTCTTGACTACCTCTTAGAATCTCCCAGCCACCACCAACACCAGCACACACCAAAAAGGCCCTGTCAGAGAATTGAATCGTAGTGAAGAATATAAATTTCTTGTACACAATTGGTGCTCAATAAGTATTGCACAGGTAAGCGAATGAGGTACTGGAAGGGATACCTCTGAGAAGAAATACAAGGGAGGAGGAGAAGCAGAGTTGTATTTGCCTTCGTCATACCACACCTTGGTGGTGGGGATAACGGAGATGAAGCCTTCAGTTACGTCGTTTGTCGGGTATTGCAGGTTCAGAAAGCAACAGTGGCAGGTGTAGGTGCCAGGGGAATGAAGCTTTGCTACGTAGCAGAATGGGAACACTTCAGTTCCTCGTGCTAATGTCATCATAGGGATAAAAGCAAATACATTTTAGCAGATGCTAAAAAAACAGTGGGGTGAAATTGATAGTGTCTACAGTATGAAATATCTTTGGATGGAGATATACAGTTTGTAAAATAATGTCGTAGCACTTCCAAGTCTCTTGCTGCCCTGATCCCACCCTGAAATTTCTCTTTCCTCACCAGTGAAACGACATATTGCATAAATGCCGTGATGTTTGGGGAGCACCCAGTGTATCCGTGCAGAACATTATCTTAGCTGTGTGTAACGAGGAATCCTGCGGCCTGAAAAAATGGGAGACTGCTGTGCCTGCTAGCATTACTATTATTCTCCATATAGAGCTGGGAGCTATTTCGAGTTTAGAAAAAATAAAAAACATGGACTAAGCCAACTGAGTATAATATAATTCTTGAAATACAAACTGTCCTACACTTTTCTTTTAAATCCAGTTAAGTACCTGAAAAGCTTTAAGGAGGGATTTTAATGACTTAATGCAAGAGCTGTGCACAGAATTAGCATGTCTGAAATTTTTTTCTTTCTCCTTTAAACTATTGAAGAAAGGACTGTAAAGAATTTCTGAGATTGGGATGTGTGGCTTATTGACATCAAAACCATGTACCACAGGGGCAGTTTAAACAAAGTGAATGTGGCTTTGTTGTTGGCCCTGAGGGAGAGGCTTCCTCTCCACCAACTTTCAGAGCATAACCCCTGTCGCTGAGTTGGCGACACAGAGGATGAACCTACGTCCATGGTTTCTGTCTAGTGGACGATAAACACTAAATCCCCTTGTCACTGATTTGTTTTTGTGAAATTGTGTGATCGCGTTGACCTCTCAACATGCAAATATTCCTAGGAGAGGTACCACTATCAGATCATTTCTTCTCTTTCACGAAAGAGACTGGTCACCATGAAAGGCCTGAGGACGTTGGGAAAGGAAGGAATAATAGAAGGGATGCAGAAAAAGAAAGCAGGACCCAAGGATGTACTTCCAATTTCAGAATTTTGCTAAGGAGCAGTAATGTCATCACTCATTCATCCATTCATGTATTCAAGCCCACAAGATTTTACTGAGTGTAAACACATAATTTATTATTTTCTGTCCTTCCTCATACTTAAAAGGATTTTTGTGTTTATGATACACACCCAGTTCCTAGTGTGGACATGACATAGACCCAAAGACCACAGAAAAACAAACAGGCCAATCATATATCAAAGTGTAAAGTGCTATATAAATGAAGGTATTATAAGTTATGACAGGCACCGTTCAGAGGAAAGGAGAACTCTAAAAAGAAAAGGGAGGGGCTTCCCTGGTGGCGCAGTGGTTTAGAGTCTGCCTGCCGATGCAGGGGACATGGGTTCGTGCCCCGGTCCAGGAAGATCCCACATGCCGCGGAGCGGCTGGGCCCGTGAGCCATGGCCGCTGAGCCTGCGCGTCCGGAGCCTGTGCTCCGCAACGGGAGAGACCACGGCAATGAGAGGCCCGCGTACCACAAAAAAAAAAAAAAAGAAAAAAGAAAAGGGATAGGGTTTGGTAAATAACTAGAAGTGGATATGACCCCAAGATCTCCAGTTTGGGCAACTAAGAGTTATCATAACTGAGATATAAAATACTGGCAAAGGAACAAATTTGGGGGAAAGATAATGAGTTCAATTTTGGAAATATTGAGTTTGTCTATTCTATAGGCAACATCCAATGGTGGTTGGATATACTGGTCTAGAGGTAAGAAGAGGCCTTTCTAAACTGCAGGTAGAGATTTTGGAGTTATCTGTTTTTATATAGTAGTTTACTATGTGAGTTGATAAGATTGACCAGGAAGGTCAAATACACTGAAAAGAGGGTAAGGGCAGAAGAACAATTTTAACGGGAAGTGTAGGCAATGTCGAAAAACTGAATTAGGAGGTAGGGGCACAGAAAGGCAAGAAAGAAACCAAGGGACAGTGATGTGACAGAAACCAGGGGAGGAGAAAATTTCATGGGATTGGGGAGTGGTTGTCAATGGTGCCAAAGCCTTTAGAGGGGTTAGGGAGACCAATGTAGGAATTGGACAGGACAATTCAAAAAATCCAATAATGTGATGGAAGTGGAAGCTAGACTTCAGTGGATTGAAAAATGAGTGTCATGGAAGCACCCTAAATGTCCATTGACAGATGAATGGATAAAGAAGATGTGGTACATATATACAATGGAATACTACTCAGCCATAAAAAAGAACGAAATAATGCCATTTGCAGCAACATGGATGGACCTAGAGATTATCATACTAAGTGAAGTAAGTTAGACAAAGACAAATATATGATATTGCTTATATGGGGCAACTAAAAAGTGATACAAATGAACTTATTTACAAAACAGAAACAGACTCACAGACATAGAAAACAAATTTATGCTTATGGTTACCAAAGGGGAAAGGAGGGATAAATTAGGAGTTTGAGATTAGCAGATACAAACTACTACATATAACATAGATAAACAACAAGGTCCTACTGTATAACACAGGGAACTATATTCAGTATCTTATAACAAACCATAATGGAAAATAATATGAAAAACTATATATATATATATATATATATATATGTGTGTATAACTGAGTCACTTTTCTGTACACCAGAGACTAACACAACATTGTAAATCAACTATACTTCAGTAAAAACAAACAAACAAATGAATAAATAAGTAAATAAAGGGTTACATGGTTAGTTTAAAAAAGAAAAGGAGTGAATGTCAGGGAAAGAAGTGTACATGCTAAGTTTACCCTTTCAAGGCAGGTTAGCTGTGAATCTATTAAACCCTCCAAAATGTGGTCTCTGGCCAAGAAATCGTATTGTGTTCCTAAGGAACTTATCTGAGATAAGCACAAAAATGTACATATACCAATACTGATCACAGCATTATTTATGATGATACAAAATTGGAAACAACTTTAATGTTCAATTATAAGGCATTGGTTAAGTAATTTATGGTTCAGTCATATAAAAAATACTACCATTAAATTTATATTGAAAGGAATATACAGACATAAGAAATGCTTACAACACGTTCCCTAAGACTTCTGCATTGAGACTATATTCATTTTGTAATTTTGGGAGAAGTCACTAAACATGCTGTCTCTACCCAAAATAAGCCTGGCTGTGAATGCAGAACGGAGATAAGGCGGTTAGTGGAGGGAATCAGTCAGGGAATGGTTTTCCTTTGCTTCATCTTCCTCTCCCTCCTCTGTTCCCCTTCTTCCTCTTTAGTTAGTTAGACACCCTGGAACATGCTTATTTGCTTGGAGGAAGGAGCCAGCAGTGAAAGGCTTAAAATGCTGGGGACTTGTGGGACGGGGAGGAATAAGAGAGGAAGCAAGATTCATCTCAAGTTGGGAGAAAATCAGATTCGGAGAAGAGATGAAGAGTGTAATGGTAAGAAAGAATGAAGAGAGGACGGGGGAGGGAGAGAAATAGATGGGGATGTAAATGCGTAGATTGATAAGGAAGGGGGGTGGGGGGAGACCATTTGAGAAATGTTCATTCAATACGCTTTACTTTTTCTGTGAAAGAAAAGCTAGATCATCCATCTGCAGAATATAAGGAGGTCATGGGTGGTGCTGAAGGCTTGAGAAGGGTTAAAGTTTAGTAAGGGGACCGTTTGTAGGGAATGGGAGAGAACACATCAGTACCTGGAATGAAAACTTATAATGCTAATGCGTGCCTTTCTTCCTTTCATGTCAATTCCATGATGAGACCAAAAAAAGGGGGAACAGAGTGTGAGTGTATTAGTGATAGGAATTTAACTGTAAGTGTGTGAATGAATAAGCTTCTGCCTCTCCATCTCATTACAAGCATTAACATGTATTTATTAAATTCTTATGATCAAGACACCGAAGGAACTACAATGTGAGATATGGTTCCCATCCTTATGGAACTTACATCTGGTTGGGGAGATGAATCACGGCCACTTGAAAAATTAACTGCATTACAAGGTAATTTTGCCATAAGTGATGAAAGCGGCATAAAGAGTCAGACAAATGATTGATCACTTACAACTGGAGTAGTCAAGGAAGATTTCATATTATTTTTACATTGCCTTTGTGTATTTATTTATTTCTCCTTTCTGATAGAGTAGGCACTGCCATGTTCATCTTTAACCCCTGTCACATTTCTTGGTACGTGACAAGCACTTAATAACCATTGCTGAATGAATGGACTAATGAAACAACAAATAAACAAGTCAAGTAAGATTTGACTAACGAGGGGAGGAGGGGTGGAAATTCATTTCAGTAGGGTTATGGTAACATAAAAATGTAGCAGCAAGGGGAAAAGAAGAAAGGGGGAAAAACAGCATTTACTGAGTATTTATACACCGGCACTGTGTTACATGCTTTTACCTACATTATAGAATCATTTAATTGTCACAATAACCCTGTGAAATCGCTATAAATATCTCCGCTTGAAAGGATGAAGAGTTTCAGAGAGATGAGGCGACTTGCTCAAGTAGTGAATAAATGTCAGCGCTGGGCCCGGAACCTCGGAACCCGAGGCTGGTCCTAGGGCAGTGAAGAGGTGGGTTTTCATACACCCCCTTGTGAGGACGTGGCTCTCGGCAAGTCCACTACAGCACATGTTATCCCTCTAGCCTTAAACTCCTGTAACTACTGGCTACGTCTCAGTGCATGGTGGTGGTGTTGACCTGAATTCCCATCTCCCAAGTCTTCACTCTGGCAAAAGGGTCCCAAGTGTCCAGGTCCCTGCTCTCTCCAGCCTCATCTCAGGTGACCATCCCTATTCACCAACATCCACGCTCCAGGTTCCCTGAACTGTACTTGCTCATTCACCCTTTTCCACCTTCCCTCATGCTATTCTCTGTGTCCCAAAGGCCCTCCTTGCCTTGGTACCTATTCATCTTTCACAATTTAACTCCCTGGCCACTTCCTTTTTCTCTTGACTTGCAAATAATATTGGTTGCAAGAACTGATTCTTTTGTCTTCCTAAGTTTCCATCATATTCTCGTCTCTTTTCTTTTCCTGCAAATGGCTATGTTCATGGATTCTTCTCTTCTCTCTCCTTCCCTAAAGAAGCGCCCCAGCCAAAGTGCAGTTTAATATTTCTACTGTGACTTCCAGTTGTGAGAGACAAGGGAAATTTGGGCACTTATCCCTAAGGCCAGGACTCTGAAATATTGTACCTTCCGTAATTACAGGACCTACTCCCCTAATTCCATGGGATAAAGGAAAAAGAGAATTGAAGTTATGTATATGTGTATTGATTCATTTGGAGCCCATAAAATTGTTCAGTTTTATCAAGTTCTGGAATTCCTAAACTGTTCTATCTGCATCCTGTCTTGCCCCTATATATATTTCTGTCCATATTGGGGAGACCTGCTAAGCTGCTCGAGAAAAGTAGAGAGGCCACTTCTGTGGGCTCTGCCCCAAGGTGGTGGCCAGCATGCAACTCCGCAGGCTTCACTGAGCGTTTGAACCTCGGAGCTGGGAGGAAAGTGCTGGTGCCTTGAGAGAGGCCTTCTCAGGAACAGCAGGAAACAACACACGTGTCTAGCTTCAGGGATTAATTAACACTATTCTAAAATAAATCCTTTAGAAGAATTTCCCTTCTCTTCGACAGAAATCCGTTTGCAAATGTGGACTCATTTTCTATTAAATGAGCCTAAGGCCAGTCTCCTCACATAGTCTTCTGGAAGTAGCTGATGACGGCAGAGCTAAATACCACCCTTACTACCACTATGACCAGGGCATGCAGAGGGTGTGGCGCGTGTGGTCTCTGCCACAGGCTGGGCCTGCAGTTAAGTGTTCCTGGTAGTGGTGCCAGGAGAGATTGGGGTTGATACACAGTTTAACCTGACTCCAGTTCAAGAAGATTTAGAAATAGCCCATGGCAGTCACCTGGGCCAGAAGGGGAAAGAGGATTGTTCTAGGAACTCTTAGGAGAGTCTGTGCTGATCCCTTTCTCTATAGTTAGATGACAGCTGGAAGAGGGGAAGCAGCCACCTGTGCCCACAGTCCACCAAGAAGTTAGTCCACCAGGATTCCCAGCTCGTCCACTCCTCCAGGCCTTCCATCTCTCCCTCATGGGTGCGGAGGGGCTCCCTAAGGGGCCCCAGCCTGCAGCTCTTCTGCCAACTTGCTCTAGTGAAGTGGTATCACAGAACAATGGCAGGTCACCTTTTGCACCTCATTTTTACAAAATCATATGAATGTTGGCTTCTTATCAAAGAGAACAAGTGCTGTCTTCCAACAAATACACAGGCCAAATCAGGATGTCAAACTAAGGATATTGTGACTAGAGAAGGGAAGGACAGGAGGTGGGAAGGTAGAGTAAGAGGCCATTGTCAGAAAGGATCAACATTACACCTTTTTTGTTTGTTTGTTTGTTTCTGGAAAGATAATCTATTCAGTAAGTATTTTCTGAATGTTTACTATTTTTTTCTTTTTAAAAAAATTTTTATTGGCGTATAGTTGATTTACAATGTGGTGTTAGTTTCTGCTGTACAGCAAAGTGAATCAGTTATACCTATAAATATATCCACTCTGTTTTAGATTCTTTTCCCATAGAGGTCATTACAGAGTACTGAGTAGAGTTCCCTCAACAATACGTCTTTAAGTGCTTATTCATCAGTTTCTAAGAATCACCTATTCCTAAAAATCTCTGTGTATTGAAAAACTAAAAGCCATACGTTACCTAAATAAATACCTAACCTTTTTTACAGAAGTAGAGTTTTGGTTTGTTTTGTTTCTTTTTGAGTTTGGAAAATGAAAATTAGGTCATGCTGGAAACCCTTTTTCTATACAAAATATATTCTCTAAATTAGAGGAAGTGCAGTGACTAAAGATAACATGGACCATCCAAGTTTGTTTATTAGAGAAATAAACAAATTAAAAACTCAAACATAGTTTTGGCTCCATATTTGTGTACAAATAAGATTATTTAGGATAAGTTCTTAGATGGGAACTTGCTGTGTTAAAGTATGTAAATTTCATAGATATTACCATCATATTGCAGTTCTGTGTCTTCAAGTTTAATTCATTTTAACATGCTTAACACATTAATATTTAGCACACTTATGGAGTCCTTCCCATCTTCAAGGGACCACATTAAGACTGGAGATAAAAAGGTGAATACAATGTAGTCCCTACTCTGGAGGAGTTCCTAATAACGTGGGGGACACTAACATGTAACTCAATCATGACAAAAAGCCAGAGAGGGTGTCCAGTATACGGGTAGTTAAAGGAAGCAGTGACTGATTATACCTGAAGGTGTTGAGAAAATCTGTTCAGATAAAGTGACATTTTAATGAGGACCTTGAAGGATGAGTAGAAATTCACCAGATGGAGAACAAGTTGGCAGAGGGATGGCGGAGTCGCCGTGAAAGAGCAACAGCCATGAGTACCGGGTTTGGCTGCATGTGGAGTGTCTGGTGCGGTGAAGTGAGAGATAAGCTGGAAAGCACGTTGGAGTCAGAACGTACGTTTTGTTCTTTTGACTGTGGGGCACCTTAGAAGACATTTAAGCAGAGGAGGGATACTATCTTGTCTTTGTTTAAAATAACACCTCTGTTGGCAGTGTTGTGACGCAGGAGGTGGGAGGTCATTGTCATAAAGCATGAGAAATAAAGCAGAAGAGTGGGGAGGAGGGGATGAATCTAAATGATGCCAGTTGGGTAAAATAGTAAGGATTTGGTAATCGCTGAATGTAGGGTACTGGTAAAGAAGGGTTGAAGCCACTTTGTGTTTTGGATGACTGGGACGATGATAGTGATGATGATGATGGTGATGATAATGATAATGATGGGAATAATGTGCTTCCTCTTTTTTTTTAACATCTTTATTGGAGTATAATTGCTTTACAATGGTGTGTTAGTTTCTGCTTTATAACTAAGTGAATCAGCTATACATATACATATATCCCCATATCTCCCCCCTCTTGCATCTCCCTCCCTCCCCACCCTCCCTATCCCACCCCTCTAGGTGGTCACAAAGCAATGTGCTTACTCTTGAATGCATTAAGTCTGAAGTGCATGCAGGCATCCAGAGAGAAACACCTCCTAGATGACAGGGAGAATGTGTATGGATCGGAAGGATGAATACTTACAAAGGTGAAGACTTGGAAGACAAAGCAAATACACAGTAGTTGAAGTTGAAATAATATTCCACTGGGGAACAGAGTAGGGAAAAAGAAAAAGGAATCACTTTAAAATATCAACTTTAGTGAACGTTTGAGAGGAGGAGAGCCAATGAATTGGAGTCAGAAAGATAAGAAGTAGAAGAAAGGGGCATGACAATACTAAGAGAAGAAAGAGTTTGAAGAGGAAGAGTTTGGTGAATGACTTCATATGCCATAAGGATGTGAAGCAGAACTAAGTTGGACCTAGTGATTGTATTAGTTGCGGTTCACCAGAAACACAGAACAAACAGTGTGTGTGTGTGTGTGTGTGTGTGTATATATATATATATATATATATATAGGAACTGGTTGATGCAATTATGGAGAGTGAGAAGTACCAAGCTCTACACTTGGCAAGCAGGAGACTCAGGAGAGCTGAGGGTCTAGTCCAGTCTGAGTCCGAAGGCAGGAAAAGACAGATGCCCTGGTTCAAAGATGGTCAAGCAGAGAGAGGGACTTCTTACTTATTCAGCCTTTTTGTCCTAATCAGGCCTTCAATGGATTGGATGTGGCCCTCCCACACTGGGGAGGGCAATCTGCTTTGCTCAGTCTCCCAATTCAAGTGTTGATTCTGTCTAGAAGCATCCTCCCAAGACACACCAAGAATAATGTTTAATCAAATATCTGAGCCCCGCCCCCCCCCCCCCCCGCATTGCCCAGGCAAGTTGATACATAGAGTTTTCTATCACAGCAGAGAAAAGTCACTGGTGACCAGAGACCTTACCAAGAGGAGTTCCAGAAGAGTGGTTCTGATGATATCCAGATACCAAAGCACTGAGAAACAAACAGAAAGTGAATGAATGGAGACACGAAGTACAGACTGCTCATTCAAGAATGTTAGTTGACTGCAGAAGGTAGGGAAGAGAGAAAGCAACACATTCAGGAGAAAGATAAGTTGAGGAGGATTTTTTTAAGGTGAAGGAAATTTGAGTATGTTTAATATTTATTGGCTGAGACGGATGCATTTGTGAAGAGCAAATGATTGAAGTAACAAATGGGAAGAAGAATTAATTAATAGGGCAGAATATTGAAAAAGGCTGAAAGGAAAGTGATGTGTATGCAAATAATTAGAATATAATGCAATCTGAAGTAATAATATTACAAAGTGAGAAATATGTTCCATTGCCCAAGTATTAGATTTAGGCTTTAAACCTACAGAAAGATCCATAGAGAATTATATCCTAACATATGTTCTATGCATTTATGCAAGAAAGTGAATAATATCAGATGATTACAAACACAGGTGGTGATTTTTTTTCAACTGTCCCAAAGAGTGAAACTTGATCATTATAAAGGTGTCAGGAACGCTATCCTGAATTGCTGTCTAAAGCCCCTGCCTAATTCATCTGCCTACTGTCTCAAATAGACATCAAGTCAAAGACTCCACTTAGCTCCGGGAAGAAATGTCTCAGAAGAATCTTGTCATGGAATTTTCAAGAATGACATAATTATCTTCTGTAGCAGTCAAGCACAGAAGGGAAGTAACATGAAGGATTACTGTGCACAGATGCAGAGCACCATCATTATGCAGAATTGAACAACACTGAATGACAGGTAGCTTTAGCCCAAAGGCGACTCTATTCTATTCACCACTGTGGTCCTCCTGCTTAGCTCCCAGGACTTGGCACCCAGAAAGCATTCAATAGATATTGGTTGTATGAGTGGATGAGAATGCTGTGGTCCTAGGAATACATTGTCAGTCTTCACTTGAAGGTCAGTATGCAAAGAAAATTCTTTGAAGGCCAAATTCCCAGGCATCTTTGGAACTTTAAGGCAAAACTCTTCTTCTGAACATAAGGCCAAAAGGCACTGAAGGGGCCAGATGAAATGCAAGCTTGTAGAGACACAGTATGCATGGTCCACGGGTTGACTGCAGAGAAGTGAGGTGGTGCTCTGTCCCTATCCTCCTTAGGACGGAGGCACTCCTGTCCTTGCACCTGGAGATATTGGTGACTAACAGCTCTTACCTGAGGGACTCTCAGGGAATTGCCCTCAAAGGAAGACAGAGCTACTTAGCCTAAGGTCACACCGCTTCCCCAGGAGCAGCCCACATCCAGTGAGTGGTTAACGGCAGGGGTGGTAGGGGTGCTGGTGTCCATGGTGGGAGTGAAGTCCCATATGCCCCTTACCTCAAGGTGAGACAAGTCTGAATAGCTAGCCCAACTCCAGAGCTTTCTGTGGGATTGTCTGTGGTCTGTATTTTGCCTGCATCACAACTCCAGTCTCTTCTCTGCCCCATTCTTCTCCTTCACTCCCTCACGGATGGTGGTCCCTGTGGGCACTCTCTGTAAACCTCATGCATGCAGCTCTCGGTTTCTGGGTCGTCCTGCTGTGGAGACTGACCTGAGACATTCTACGTCACTTACTGTTTCTAGATAGACAAGAGGGCAGTCTTCTAAGAGCTAAAACGTTCCAAGGAGCGTTAGACTGAGGGTCTTGGTTCCAGCTCAGTGCTAGGCACCTGCGTGTTCCAAAATACTAAAAATGGGAACCAGAGAATCAAGGGGGCCTGGCTTGGCTTGCGTGGGTCAGAACAAGTGTCTTTGTCCTGTCACATAGAGGAGGTCACATCCTCACACCTGCAGCACGCATCTGCTGGATGCTACGTGTCCGTGCCTCGCAGCCCCAAAACGCACCTTGCTTGGGTTTTGCCTGATTATTTCCGTTGTTCCTAAAGTTATTCCCCTTTTGTTCCTGTTGTTTCCAGCACTTAGAGTTAATTTTTTCATCCTTTTGAGAGCTCTAATCCTGAAGGATAGTCAACTTCCCCTTCCAACCCAGGAAGAAAACAAAACTCTTCGATTTCATATCTTCCCTAGAGTCCAGTTCCCAAGATTCAAGCCAAATCTAGGTATTTCTTGAGACTTTCTCAGAATGTCTTGATTTTGAGTCTGTTTTCCACCACTTGGCTGTTTATTATGATGTTAGGACATTTAAAGATGTTTTCAGTTTAATTTTAAGTATAGCTAATATTTATTTAACACTTATTAGTTGGTGGACATTTCTATCGTAAAATATAACACGGATATAGAAAATCACACAGAAAAGCAAAGAGTAGTGAACTGTGTGTATGTTTGTTACCCCTCCTCAGGTTTAGAAACAGAAGTCTTCTGGGCTGCTACTCCAGCAGCCCCTCTGTGTACCCCACCCCAATCTCAACTCTCCTCCTTCTCTCCAAAGTAACTGCTACTCAGATTCTATAATAATCACCTCTTTGCACTTCTTTAGAGTTTTACCAAAAAGTGTGCATCCCCAGACACTGTACTTTTGTCTTGCCTGCTTTTAAAAATTCAAATTTCTTTAAATCTGCAATTTCCCCCTCCATCCCTTTCTTTTCCTCACACAATATCTGTTGAAGAACTTGGGGCATTTGATCTGCAGCTTCCCATAGTCTGGATTTTTCACCTTATCATTTTCTTCTCTCTTCTGTATTCCCTACAAATTGGCAGCTGGATCCACACTTGGCCAGACTTGTGTTTGATCCCTGCTGCAAGTGAAGGGATTTCAATCCCCATTCTATCCATTCAGATATCTTTATTGAAGCTCAAATTGTCCTGTATTTGGCTAGTGGGGGCCTCTTCAAGTTGGCCTCTGAGTCTTCTTTACATGACTCTTTGGTAAGTTCTTTGCTATTGGGTGTGTCAAGATTTTCCAGGCTTATCTTGTACATTTCTGGCCCCAGATATGGAAATAGCTACTTCTCTAAGGAGCTTTGGACATTTTTTCAGGGAAAATGATATTTCAAAACCACAATCTCTTTGCTTGGGATGATTATTGTTTCAAGGCTTCTTCAGTGGACACGTTACTTTATGAGTTCATACTAATAGTTCGAATTTAAATTCAGGAAGACAGGGCTTTTTACTTAACTTCTTCTGTATTGCATCTCTATTTACTTTCTTTTTTAAAAAAATATTTATTTATTTAATTTGTTTATTTTCCTTATTTTTTTTTTGGCTGCGTCTGGTCTTAGTTGCAACACACGGGATCTCTGTTGAGGCATGTGGGATCTTTTTCATTATGGTGCGCGGTCTGCTCGAGCTTTAGTTGTGGTGTGCGGGTTTTCTCTTCTCTAGTTGTGGCGCGTGGGCTCCAGAGCACGTGGGCTCTGTAGTTTGTGGCACGCGGGCTCTCTCGTTGAGGCATGAGAGCTCAGTAGTTGTGGCACGCGGGCTTATTTGCCCCATGGCATGCGGGATCTTAGTTCCCGGACCAGGGATTGAACCTGTGTCACCTACATTGGAAGGCGGATTCTTTACCACTGGACCACCAGGGGAGTCCCTCTATTTCCTTTCTTCCATACCAAAATCCTAGTTCTCAAGGACACAGGGAACGATAGAATCAGAATATTGCATCATTACTCATCGTCATTACTCAATTCCGATAGTATATACACAAATGATACTAATGCTACCACTGGCAATATGATCGTTGAAAATAACCACAAATTTTGTCGCATGAACTTCCCCATGTCCCATTAATCTTTATAGCTGTGCTATACCTATATTGCCTGATCGTATAGCCATTAATACTCTACTGTCCCCTTTTAATGCTCATTTCCTTATAGTTCTATAATAACTATATGTTTTATATATTTAGTTCTCACCATCAGTCCTTGTGTCTATGTCTCTAGTGATTTTGGTTCTCTGAAGCTCATTTCTAGAATATTCCTCAGGCAGGCTCATGGGAGTAAAATTCCTTGAGTTTTTACAGGTTGATAACAGTTTGTGTATGCTCATTATGTCTGAAAGTCAGTTTTGCTAAATAAAAATTCTCTTCTTTATATTGCCTTTAGACACTTCTTTCCTTGAGTATGTTAATTAGGTCACTCTATTTTTTTTCCTGTCATAAAGCATTGCTGTCATAAAGTCTTACGGTAACTTAATTTTTTCCCTAATAAATCACTTGCCCTTTTCCCCTAGATGCTCAAATAATTAATTTTCTTTAAAATCCAATGACTTTATTAGAATATGTCTTGGTGTTGGTCATTCTGAGTTGATATTCTCAGATGTGTGGTGTGTTCTTTCAATATATAATTTCAATTTTCTTTTTTAATTTCAGGAAGGTTTTCTTAAATGATTGTTTTTGGCATTTGTTCTCTCTCTTGCTTTGGTCTGTTTCCTCAGGGATTCTTATATTGTGTAATTTGAATCTGCTTTGCCTATATTCCTTTGTTACTTTCTCTTTAATCCTTATCTCTTTATTTCTTTGTGGTTTTTAAAACCTTCCTTCTTTTCACCTGCTGTTTTCCTAAGGTGTATTTTGTGCTTATTTGCTTTTGTGTTCCTTCCAGTTTAGTCTTTGTTCCAGAAATGTCTTTTCATTTATTTATAATTCTTTCCTATGCTCTGTCACCTCATTTCTGAGTTTTTCTAATTCTGACTATACTGTTCTTTTACATCTTGTATCATTTTCTTAATGTCTTTTAGTTTATTTGAAATAGGTTACAGTTTTGATCTGTCCCTGTCTTTCTGATATGCTTTTATTATCTATAGTGTTGTTATTCTGCTTTCTATTCTCTTTTATCATATGATAACTTTGCATAGGACTTGACTTCGTTTTCTGCAGCTCATTTTTATGTGAAATCAGTTTTCTGAAATTTTAGAGGCCTGATTCAGGCTAGCTTTTCTAACTTCAGAGAATCCCCTCTTCTGCTGTTTTCTAAGACTTCTTGGTTCTGTTCTCCACCTCCACTTTTTTTTTTTTCTTTTTTTTGTGGTACGCGGGCCTCTCACCAATGTGGCCTCTCCCGCCGCGGAGCACAGGCTCCGAACGCACAGGCTCAGCGGCCATGGCTCACGAGCCCAGCCGCTCCGCGGCATGTGGGATCTTCCCGGACCGGGGCACAGAACCCGTGTCCCCTGCATCGGCAGGCGGACTCTCAACCACTGTGTCACCAGGGAAGCCCTCCACCTCCACTTTTATCTGGATCTTTTCTTCCCTTTGTCTCAATTGGGCCAATTCTGTTCAATTTTCATTACATTCCAGAAGTTTCTCCTTAGTGCTGGGCCCTTTTCTGAAAGGGACCCCTGTCCTAGAAGAAATCTCATAAGTGATCAATTCTTCTCGTCCCAGTTTCTACCGAGAGCCCCCTTGCACTTGCCCATTGCTGGATTGCATACAGCCCTCCTGGTTTCAGTGGCCGTTCCCAAGTGGGTCCATGGTGCTTTGTCTTTGCTTCTCTCTGCTTTCTGCTGCCTAGATGCTGGTGCCACTCTGGTCCTGTGACTGGTGATTTGTCTTCCCTGGCTGATATTTTGAGGTTTCTAAAGAAATCTAGTCAGCTAGTTTCACAGTAA
The DNA here is from genome assembly GCF_964270905.1 of Leucopleurus acutus. Lineage (NCBI taxonomy): Eukaryota > Metazoa > Chordata > Mammalia > Artiodactyla > Delphinidae > Leucopleurus > Leucopleurus acutus. The sequence goes on from NC_139152.1 coordinate 13,300,568, forward strand.
ATGTTGACCATGGATTTTTGGTTTACTACCTAATTGTCTTATCTGTTTTAATATAGTGATTCAGAAAGAAGAAGAAAATTATGGCACGTCCACTGCCACCATCTTCTCTGGAGCACTAAGTGTTTGCCAAGTCCCCTTCAACTTTCAGGACATCCCAGTGGGATAGGAATAATTCTTCTTCTTATTTTACATACAAGGAAACTCAGGCTCAAGAGGTCAAACCGCTTCCTAAGGTCACCAGCCAGTAAGTGGTAGCTTTGGGATTTGAACCTATGTCTCTTTGACTCCTGTGTTGGCTAAACTTGATATCCAAAATGTTATAAGATCATGCCTTTAACATTTAAAATGTGCATTCCCATAGAATGTTTTCCTAACCAAAATGTTGTAATTTATGATTAACAAAATATTAGAAAGTATTCAGCTTTAAACATAAGAATTTGGATGATTTTTTTCTTTTCTCTTCTTTTGTGCATATCCCCAAATTTCCCTAATGAGGAGATATTAAATTTAAATTGGGAAACCCAATACACCTTATTTAAAAAATTAAAATGAGCATGGTTGAAAGGTTCTTTGGCTAGTCCCAAAAGTCTATTTAACTTATTATATACATGAAATACAGTACAAATATGTGTATTCATGTGTGTATACATATACATGTAATACACATATACAAATTTGATTAACTCAGCAAAACATGCATGTGCAATATTAAATTATAGCACAACTGTTAGGCGCATAATCGTTAAAGATGTAGTATCTGCGTTCAGACAAACCTGAGTTTGAATCCTAGATCTTTATCTTATTTGGGTTAACTGGGACAAATTTTTCAGGTCATTCATTCAAGCTTCAGTCTCCTTATCTGTAAAATGGAGATGATTTCATAGCATTGTCCTGAACATAAACTGACGTACTGTGTGTGAAGCAAAGCACCTAAGACAGTGCCTGGCAAGAATAAGCGCTCACTAAATATGAAAGGTTATTAAATACAACCAGGACAGTAGAGAAACTAGGCTTAGTTAGGGGAAGTAGATGGAGAATTATAGCCACCCTGAAAATAATTTCTGCGTAATATCAAGCCTTTAGAAACAGGTGGGTTTTTTGTTTGTTTGTTTGTTTTAGAGGGGAGGGTTTTTAAAATTTATCAAAGATCAGTGAGTGCCTTTAAAATTGTTTCACAGCTGGAAGAAACAATAGTTATAGTAAGTAGCCTTAGAGGAGGTGGTCCAGTGTGGAAATGACGACTCACACATCACATAAAAAGCATGTATAGGTCAGATACTTGTTGTAACTTGGAAATTGACCTCCTGTAGTATTCTGGGGCCAGATTGAAAATTGCCCTGCTGGGCCAGTACATACTTGACAGAAAACTTTGTCAGACCTCCCCAGGATGTATTTGGAAGGCCATTTGTAACCCTGATAATTGTAAACAAATTGTACTGAGGTGGTAACTTGAAATGTGCACTGGTGACAATTGTTAGAATATTCAACTGCAATGAGTTTAATCGGTTATAAAAGAGTGGTTCCTATTGGACGATGTAATACACATTGTCCTTCCTGCACTGAGTTTGCTATTTTGTGACATTTGCTGTAGAGATAACAGAAGCATTTAATTTTATTGAGCAAAAACGTGTGAGTTGAAATATGTAAACCGTGATGCCTCCCTCTGTAATTTTCAGCTGTAACATCATTTGTTCAGTGATAAGATGCCAGTTAACATCCAGAAGCTGACCTAGAGGTCATTTTCTGTGCTCGGAACCCGGGGAAGATGGAGAAGGGGTGGGGATGGTGCTTGTACTGCCATTGCAGTCACCTGGTGACTGCAGTGGTGTCAGTCGAGGTGCATTTTTGCCAATTAAAGATTGCATTAGTACTGGTCCAGCTGCCCCTCATCATCCCCTCTCCCTGAAACCAGCTGGGAAATTTGAGTAGTGGTGACAGTAAGCAGGGGTGAGAACAACTGCACCGTTGGCTCCAGTGCATCCTACGAAGGGAAACGATAACGTGAAAGAACTTCTTAGTTGATGTTTGGTGTAGAAAACCTCCGGCTACAAATGCTAATTGCAGTCTATACACAACAGATGATTTTCAGCTCCAAAAATTGAGAATGGATTCTTCTCAGGTTCCGGTTTCTAGAAAAGGTGCATTTTTCCTGAGCAACTAGTAGTTTTTATTTTCTGATAGGCATTTTGTGATTTTGAAACAAATAATGCTTTTCTCTTTGTTTAGGTCACTAGGCAGTCACATTTGTGGCATCTCTACAAACCCTACAAGATCTAAGCCCAGTATATTTTTTTATCAAAAGATGTAAGCTAAGGTGAATGTAAAACCAAAAATTAAAATTTCTTTTCATATAGGCTTTATATTCTCCTAAAATATCCAAACTAGTCTGTTAAACATTCAAGGTAGTCTATTAAAAAGTAAAATACAAGGCTTCCCTGGTGGCGCAGTGGTTGAGAGTCCGCCTGCCGCTGCAGGGGACACGGGTTCGTGCCCCGGTCTGGGAAGATCCCACATGCTGTGGAGTGGCTGGGCCCGTGAGCCATGGCTGCTGAGCCTGTGCGTCCAGAGCCTGTGCTCTGCAACAGGAGAGGCCACAACAGTGAGAAGCCCGCGTACTACAAAAAAAAAAAAAAAAAAGTAAAATACAGAATATAGTGAATAAATATCAAAATTTTAAATGTAATTTAAGAGAGCTGACATTTTAAATTAAATTTTAAAACATTTAATTCAATCGTATTAAATGTTTTTATAAAGATAGAACAATGCACAATTCTAGAGTTCAATACCCATCAGGTTACCAACGTAGTGAAACCATGTCATGTTTCACAGGTAATGTCAAGCCTAGTGCTTCTCATGTGGGGAGATCTGACAATTTCTGGAGATATTTTTGGTTCTCACAAGTGTTTTGGGGCGAGAAACTATTAGCATCTAGTGGAGAGAAGCCTGAGATGCTGCTAAGTAGGTTACAACGCACAGAAAAGCACCGGCCCTCTACAACAGGAGGAACCACAGCAACAAAAGGAAAGAATTATCCTACCCCAGATAAACAGTTCCAAGGTTGAGAAATCTGAGTGTGTGTGTGTGTGTGTGTGTGTATGTATATATTTGTATTTATATATCCAAATTATATACACACAAATGTAAGAGTAATGTGAACATTTAAGGTTATAGAATGTTTCTCAGCTACCAGGTGCAGTGGTTGCACATATTGTACTAATTTGTGAATACCTCTGGAACCATGAATTGGAACACAAAAGCAAAAAAACCCCCAAAAAACAAAAAAAAACCACCCCAAAACAGCATTACTGGGAAACGATACTTCGTTATTCAATAATCTGTCGCATTCACATTCCCTCAGAGGAAAGATTTGACAGGCTAATTAATTTGCCTCCTCTCTTAAGTACTTTTGCCACTGGAATCTCCTCCGTGCTCTAAAGCAGTGTCCATTCATCAGCAGTGGCACAACCCACAAACTTTCACAGTAATTGAGTGAAGTCACCTTTTGTGCAGAAGTTGTGGGCAGGAGATGAAGAGTGTTCCTCTGGGGTCTTAACAGCGGTGGTCACGAGGGTGGATGATTAAAATACAAGTTGTCCCATGCCAGCGCCATATCCCGAGAGACAGAAGCACCCATGCAGTCCTGAATAAATGTGCGTGTGTTTGTGTATGTATGTGTGGGTGTGTGCATTCTTGTGTATGAACGCAGTGTGCTATGGGGACCCTCTAAAGCCCTGACCCACTACTGTGGCCCCTTGTGCTCAGATCTGAGTACTGACATAAATACTTTTAAAAAATGGGTAAACTTTGAGGGCTTGGATTTTCAGCTTGAAGCCAGAAGGTGTTTAGGTGGGAACCAAGTCAGAAATAAGTTGGAGCACGAGGTACTATTAGAAGAATTCGCTTACATTAATACTTGAATGTTGTAGTAAAGGACAAGCATTTCTGTATGTCTGATAGACTCCTGGGTAAAGGGTAGCACAGGTGTAACTGAATCCCGGGTGAAGCTGTTTGTGCCTAGAGCAAGATTAGAGGTGAAACAGCCGAATGTGGGTGAGGCCTGGGGGCACAAGGACCCTGATCCTGAGGCTGCCTTTGCTTAATTCTACCCAGGGGATAGCAAAGGCAAGAAAACTTAGGTTTAAATACTTTCACTTTCCAGGATCTTATTTCCCTTCCCCACTCCAATTTCCCTGGTTCATTTTCTCTTAATTGGTCCTGATTGGAAGTCATCATAAATCAGAATAATTTCTCTTTCATGCTCTTCAAATTTTAACTCACCAAAAAAAGTCTTTAGCTGGAAATGTCCATAAAAAATGGATGTCAGTGGTTTCATCTTTAACAGGGAGAAAATGAAACTCAGACATTTTGGAGTCACAGTCAAACTATCTGAGTATGATTGTGAATTGATTTATACAGGGCCTTTAAGAAACTTCATGTCCTTTTTGGAATATACTAAGTAGGAATCACTCTTTCGCAGATCCAGAAATTATAGCCACCCGTGAAGTTAAATGCTATATCTGTCTTAGCCTAGGTCTGTACCAGGCTGATAATTTACTTCGAGACTCAAAAAGGCGATTTGACTCTGCTATCGAGTTCTCAAAATGACTTATTCAATACTGAGTATTTAGATAAAGACTAAAGATTTCTTTCTTTTTCCCTTTCCTTCCTTCCTCCCTCCCTCCCTCCCTCCCTCCTTCCCTTCCTTCTTTCCTTCTTCCCTCCCTCCCTCTCTTCCTTTCTCCTTCTTCTTCCCATCTTTCCTTCCATTTTTTAAATCCACAGGCTCTGGAGTGACAGCCTGGGACAGCCCTGTGACAGCTATCACACAGGAGCTGCGTGGGAAATACTAATTTATATATGGATAGAGATTACACATGTTCCCTTAGCTCCGAAGTTGTAAATGGAACGACCTGCCTTCTAGTAATTTCTAGTCCTTATTTGAGTAATTTAAAGTCGAGTATGTTAAAGACCTTTATACATCAGTGTTTATGAGTTTGTTCGACATCAACTACCAAATCTAGGTTGTTGAGATAGAAGAGGCGTAGGGTACGGGTAAGTTCCTTCATTTCATTTGCATAGCCACTGGATTCATTTGATCTCTCCTGTAAACTTCTTCAGGTAGTAGAGTCTAGGCATGAGCGTCATAAGAAACTTGAGAAGACGTTTCAGTGAAACAAACCCAAGTACCCAACATAATTCTTAGGGTAGTTTATTTTTTGGAGCAATTTTTAAATTTTTAAAAATTCACTGTATTAATGCTGTAGAGATAAACTGAGAAGGTCAACCAGAAAGTCCTAGAAAAGATGACAGTCAAGAGAGTAGAACTTTCATGTTGGAATCATGTTTCACTCTTTATGGTGCAATAGAGACCCTTCCAAACAAAGCTCCTTTAGTGCTGTCGTCTCAGTGGAGGCAAATAGGAAGGCTCCCTTACGTTATTTTTCACTTTATGGCCATATGACCTTGAAGAAGCCCTGAGCTTCACTTTATCTATTTGCAAAATGGGGGCAATCGCTTTCCTTGTTTTGCAGAGTTGTGAAGCCCAAGAGTGGTAATTATCAGTTATAACCCTGGTCAAACACCAAAGCTTTAACTTGATGTAAGGCAGTAGTATTGTGACAGACATCAGTGGTTTTAAAGAATAACGAAGAAAGGATAGTTCTTATTTTATGGAAAGCAAGGGGTGCAGGATAGACTCCCAGGATTAGGCAGGTGGAGTGCTAAGGGGCATTGTAAGAGGAGAGGTAAAAATGCGAAATATAAGTTTTTCCCACTTCATATTTTGCTCAGGCTTTTTTTTTTTGCGGTACACGGGCCTCTCACTGTTGTGGCCTCTCCCGTTGCGGAGCACAGGCTCGGGACGCGCAGGCTCAGTGGCCATGGCTCACGGGCCCAGCCGCTCCACGGCATGTGGGATCTTCCCGGACCGGGGCATGAACCTGTGTCCCCTGCATCGGCAGGCGGACTCTCAACCGCTGCGCCACCAGGGAAGCCCTTTGCTCAGGCTTTGTTTGGCATTTAGTCATTCTTCTCACCTGATGTAAGGCCATTCCATCTGCTGAAGGAAAAACAGAGATTTTAGGGTCTTCAGATTTGGGGAGTGGCATCTACATGAGATACAGAAATAGTTTCTCCTGCAGGATGCATAAAAGGCTGCCTGGCCAAGAAACTACGTTCCTCCCCTTAGCCTTCCAACACTTCTTTAGAAGAGTTTGAAGTCTTCTAAGTATTCGTGTCTTGAATAGGACTTCTCATCTTACTGAGCTAAAGTAATTTGGCTTCGGCCTATTTTCTGCCTTTTAGTCATGTACAGCAAGGTAGTAATAGAAACAGATGGAAAGGGAAGGAAAATGAGGGAACAGAGAAGGAAGGGGGGGATAGAAAGGACCAGAACATTTACTGAGTATCTGCTCTGTGTCAAACACTGCATCAGACATTTTATAGTTTAGAAAGTTAAACCATATAGTGTGGTACTTTCTTTGCCTACTCCAGTGACTACTGGACATTTGAAATTCATTTATTATTTTCAGATGAAGTGGTAATAACTTAAAAATTTACTTTCTATGTCTCTGAGCCAAGTGGTATCTTTGGGCAGTGTCTTAGTCAGTTTGGGCCGGTATAACAAAAATGCCACAGACTGGGTGGCTAAAACAACGTTTATTCCTCTCAGTTCTGGTGGCTGGGAAGTTCAAGATGGAGGCATAGGCAGATTTGCTATCTATTTGGTATCTGATGAGAGCCGACTTCCTGGGTCAGAAATGACTGTTGTTTTCCTATGTCCTCAAATGAGGGTAAGGGCTAAGAAAGCCCTCTGGAGTCTCTTCTATAAGATCACTTCCCAAAGGCCCCACCTCCTAATACTGTCACATTGAGGGTTAGGATTTTAACATATGAATTTGGCAGCAGGTCACAAACATTCAGTTCATAACAGATGGGGGAAAAGAAATTCTCCCTGCCATGCTATTCTCTTCAACCAGAGTTTGGTCCTCTTCAGCTGAGTACTGTAGACACTGACAGAATGCTACAAGTCCTGATAAAGCTAGTCACCAGCTCTTGAGAATTTTCTGTGTCTCCTCTTCAGGAGCAGCAAGTTTAGTGATAAGACATAGATGAATAAAGCCTAGAGACCAATTAACAGGCTAGATGTGTCTTATCAAACCAGGCTGTGACATTCAAACCCAAGCTCTCCTTGTGTGCCTGCCTAGAAGGTGTTTGGTGGAGAACACAGATACTTACAAATGAGCACCTGCTTTTTAGAGGAACAGAGTGGGATAACAGACAGGATTTTTTTTTTTTTTAAAGAGTCCTAACTTTGGGCTAAAGGGGTTTGAAGTCCTCAGTGAAACTTTATTTTTTGTTTTCACATTTTAGGTAGGCTCTCACTTGACTCTACTGGCCTGCTGAAATTCATAGACCAAGCAGAAACATAAGAGAAAGAAAGAGAGGGATCAAGCCGAATTTGGCAGTCCAAAGGATTTTTTTTTTTTCAATCAGCATGGTGGGGTGCTTTTGCATGGTGATCCACACAGTCTGCTATTGAAAGTGTTTAATAAGACCAACTCTCTGGTTAAAAAGTCCCAAATCTCCCCTTCTTGTATGAGGATGAAGAGCTTCTGTTAAAGCAATAGAATTCTGGGACCAGGGTTATTTTGACTTTCCATCAGTCCTTTACTTTAAAAGACCTCTCTCCTCCAGTGAACTAATATCAAGAATGCGAGAGCTGGCATGGGTTTAGGAAGGGGTGAGTTGGGAGAGGGGATGGAAAATGAATTCTGTTTGGACCCATCAAAATTGTACAGCTCCACATGGAGATACCTAATTAGATGGGTTTAGAAATAGTTCTGGAACTCAGAAAAGAGGTATGAAGAGAGAGACTTGGCTTATTAGGCCTAGATGGTAGTTGACGCCACGAAAGTAAATGAGATTTTCTGGAACCAGTGATGCATAAAGTTAAGAAATGGAATCTAGGGTAGGACTATGGAGGGAACGCCAACTTCTTGTGGTGTCGATGGCAAAAGAAAACCAGTACAAGAAAACTACCACTAAACACACGATACCCAACTGAAATAGAAATGGAAAACTTCTGCTTGTCTAAGTCATGATGATGACATTTTAGCCCTCTTCATAACTTATACTCTGAGAGGGGTGGTCCAGTTCGTGGTGGCTGGTAGCGAAACACGGAATCTGTCAGAGTTCAAGGTTGGGGAGAGATATGTGTGTGAGAGGGTCAGGGGACCAGAGTATGGGAGAGAGAGAGAGGGAGAGAAAAATATGCTTAAAAGGAGGGAAAAAGAGAAGCATATGTGTCTGTATGTGTATGTGCGTGTTGTCAACTACAGATTGGCCCTTGCCATTGGCACTCGCCAGCTACCTCTACAAGGATTTAGTTATGTGTTGCTGCAGCTGCTGGTTTTCAACACCCCCTGAAAGGAGTTCAGGGTGGAGAGCTGAAATGAGGCACTCTGTGCTCTGGGAGAAACAGGCAGAGCAGGTCTTCAGAGAGATATTTTCAGGTGCCAATTTTATGAGCCCAATTCTTGTTTTTCCTCATATCTAGAAAAACACTAAAATCCTTCATGGTGATGACTGTTACTTGTGACTGACAGAAACCTTCTGCAAAAAGAATATGTGCTCGATTGCATGTACTCCCCCTTCACCAAAATCACATATATACTGACCTTCCCCCCTACCTCTTTGGAGCAGTTTCTCGGAGCTATCTGAAATGCTGTCTCCTGGGCTGCAGTCCTCATTTTGCCCCAAATAAAACCTAACTCGCAACTCTCACGTTGTGCTTTTTTTTTTTTTTTTGTCGACAGTGTGTATGCAGAATTCAAGCTGCAGAATATTCAGTGAGTACCCCTTTATGTTTATCAGAGTTTTATAAAACTAACTAATAAATTGAACAGAAATATACTCCAGAAATAACTGATTATATACTTCTTTGGTCATGTGCATCGCCTACCTAGTAAAAGCATTGCTGTGAGGTTTAAAATTCTGTCTCCAATGTTCATCTCTGTCAACAACATGCATTTGAAATTTCAGAAATTCAAAATCTGAGGGTGCCTTTCCTTCCTTGGGTTCATTTATTAATTTTCAATTTTTTACTTCTTTTTTTTTTTTTGCGGTACGCGGGCCTCTCACTGTTGTGGCCTCTCCCGTTGTGGAGTACAGGCTCCAGACGCGCAGGCTCAGCAGCCATGGCTCACGGGCCCAGCCGCTCCACGGCATGTGGGATCTTCCCGGACCGGGGCACGAACCCGCGTCCCCTGCATCGGCAGGCGGACTCTCAACCACTGCGCCACCAGGGAAGCCCCAATTTTCAATTTTTTTTTCAGACACCTATTGACTTCGATCTTTGTCCAACGTTTACTTAAACATATACAGGATCAGGGAAAATGATTTCTTCTTTTTGCAGGGCAACAGGGGCACACAGCAAAGCAGGACCTGGGCCTGGAGGTGAGAGCCGTGGGGATGCCTCTTGTGGACTCAGCAGATTTCTCCTCAGATAGGCCTCCCTAGAAGGTCATCTCTGGAGCCAAAGTTCAGATCTTCAGGCAACTGTATACAGTTGGCCCTCTGGATCCTTGGGTTCCATATCCATAGGTTCATCCAGCCACAGATCCAAAATATTTGAAAGAAAAATTCCAGAAAATTCCCCAAAGCAAAACTTGAATTCGCTGCAAGCTGGCAACAATTTACATAGCATTTATATTGTATTAGGTATTACAAGTAAGCTAGAGATTATTTGAAGTTTACTGGAGGATGTGCACAGGTTATGTGCAAATACTACACCATTTTATACAAGGGCCTTGAGCATCCTTGGATTTTGGTATTCCCCAGGGGTCCTGGAACCAATCTCTGTGGAAACTGAGGGATGACTATGGTCTGAACCAAAGCTGCCCAGAGAAGCTTCAGTCCCAGCACATCAAAAGCAAAGTATCTAAAACTTGATTCTTCATCTTCCCTCCTTTGCTGCAACTTCTCCTCCTGTGTTTACTTTTGTTGTGACAGTGTTATCATCCCCTCAGTAAGTGATTTCCTAAACACATTCTAAATTGTGACACATTAATGTGTTGTGAAATTAATTTAATGGGTTGTGACCAGTATTTCTTTATTCATTTATTTTTATACTGTAGGAACAGTAAAACTTGTGTTTTTTTAAAATTGAAGTATAGCTGATTTACAGTGATTCAGGTATACAACAAAGTGATTCAGTTATATATATATACATATATATATATGTATATATATATTCTTTGTCAGATTCTTCTCCATTATAGGTTGTTACAAGGTATTGAATACAGTTCTCTGTGCTATATAGTAGGTCCTTGTTGTTTATTTTATAGATAATAGTGTGTATCTGCTAATCCCAAATTTCCAATTTATCCCCTCTCCTCTTTTCCCCTTTGGTAACCATAAGCTTGTTTTCAATGTCTATGACTCTATTTCTGTTTTGTAAATAAGTTCATCTGTATCATTTTTTTTTTAGATTCCACATATGAGTGATATCATATGATATTTGTCCTTCTCTGTCTGACTTACTTCACTTAGTATGATAATCTCTAGGTCCATCCATGTTGCTGCAAATGGCATTATTTCATTCTTTTTTATGGCTGAGTAATATTCCATTGCATGTGTGTATACACACACACACACACACACACACACACACACACACATATCACATCTTCTTTATTCATCTGTGACCAGCATTTAACAACAGAAACAGAATTGAAAATATCAGAGTGCATTACATATAGTAAGGCTCAGTATTATTTTGTGAAACTTTAGTCTCAGTTATTCATAAGTGTGAATGCAAGTGTGGTGTGTGGATGTGTGTACACAGTGTCTCAATGTAAAATGCTTCCTAACATGGATCACAGTCAAAATGCTGAACGCTGCTGCTCTTGGTCATCCAGCTGAGAAAACTGGGGGTTGTATTAACTTTCTCCTTATGATTAGATATATTTCCTTTCCATCCCTCCACGACTGTCTTCCTTTAGGTCTCCATTGTTTTAGGGAGATTTATTGCAGTAATCTAACTGGTCTCCATCTCCAGTGGTGCCTTTCTCACACTCTCTTTCACGTACCTGCTGGAGTCATCCTTCTGACATCTGCGATCTGGCCGCAGCCCACCTCTCTAGCCCCATCTCCTTCTCTTCCTCACACAACTCTTACATCAAGTCATACTGCAAGAATTCCAGTGCCCTGAATACTCTTACTTGACTCTGTGCCTAAGCTCACATGGTTCTCTGCCAGGAAGGCCTTTGCATTTTTCTTATCTCTTATTGCTGTGCATTTAATTTTTATTCTTCCTGAGGGGCTTAGCTTAAGGCCACTGCTTCTGAGAAACACTTCCTAGCCCCTCAGTCTGGTTTCCCTGCTCTTCTTTGTGCTTCAAAAATATTTTGTACATCTCCTCAAATGTATTGTCATGTGTCTGAATTTCAGTCCACTACCTAGGAAAGCAAAATGTATAAGGAGGCTACAGTTCAATTTATATATTAAGACCCTGTTTTCTCCCAAGGTGATTGATACTTAATGTCAGTCCATTGGAGATTTAGCCTTCTTTTTCTGGAATAGAGACTGAGGTTTAGGACCCTTGCATTGTGCTCAAGCTTGGACAGAGGGGAGGGTCTGGAGAGGCAGAACATGTGATCTTTGTTATGGACTGAATATGTCTTCCCTCAGATTCATGTGTTGAAGCCCTAACCCCCAGTGTGATGGGATTTAGGGATGGGGCCTTTGGGAGGTAATTAGAGTTAGATGAGATCATGAAGGTGGGGCCCCCATGATGGGATTAGTGCCCTTATAAGAAGAGCAAAAGAGTACCTTCTCCCTCTGCCATGTGAGGACACAGCAAGAAGACAGCCATCTACAAGCCAGAAAGCTTGCCTCCACCAGAAACCAAGTCTGCTGGCACCTTGATTGTGGACTCCCAGACTCCAGAACTTTAAGAATTAAATGTCTTTTGTTTATAAGGAAAAAAAAAAAAAAAGCCAGCATCTTCTAAATATCCATCACCCCATGTGTGGATTGATTTCTGTCCCCCGAGATATGTTAAAGTTCTAATCCCTAGTACTTGTGAATGCCACCTTATTTGGAAATTGGATTTTTGCAGATGTAATCAAGTTAATATGAGGTCATACTGGATTAAGATGGACCCTAAGTCCAATGACTGATGTCCTCATAAGGAGAGAGAGATTTGAAGAAACAGAAGAGACATAGGAAGAAGGCCAGGTGAAGATGGAGGCAGAGATTGGAGTGTTATGTCTACAAGCCAATGGATGCTAAGGAACGCCAGCACCACAGCAAGCTGAGAACACGGAGCAGACCCTTCCCTAGAGCCTTCAGAGGAAGCACAGCCCTGCTGACCTATTGATTTTTTTTTTTTTTAAAGATTTTTTGGCTTCCCTGGCAGCACAGTGGTTAAGAATCCACCTGCCAATGCAGGGGACATGGGTTCGAGCCCTGGTCTGGGAAGATCCCACATGCCACGGAGCAACTAAGCCCATGCACCACAGCTACTGAGCCTGCACTCTAGAGCCAACGAGCCACAACTACTGAGCCCGTGTGCCACAACTACTGAAGCCTGCATGCCTAGAACCCATGCTCCGCAACAAGAGAAGCCACTGCAATGGGAAGCCCATGCACTGCAACTAAGAGTAGCCCCGGCTCGCCGCAATAGAGAAAGCCTGCATGCAGAAACGAAGACCCAATGCAGCCAACAATAAATAAGTAAATAAATAAATTTATATATATATATATATATATATATATATATATATATATAAAGAAAGTAGATACCTGCAACATTGCTAAAAAAAGATTTTTAAAATGCGGACCGTTTTTAAAGTTTTTATTAAATTTGTTACAATATTGCTTCTGTTTTATGTTTTTTTTTGTTTTTTGGCCACGAGGCAGGTGGGATCTTAGCTCCTCGACCAGGGATCGAACCTGCATCTGCTGTATTGGAAGGCAGAGTCTTAACCACTGTACTGCCAGGGAAGTCCCTGACCCATTGATTTTGCACTTCTGGCCTCCAGAACTGTTGAGAGAATATTTTTCTGCTGTTTTAAGTCACCTAGTTTTTGGTGTTTTTTCAGGAAATTCCCAGAAAAAGAATCCACTCCATCATCCACGTGGCCCCTTCTGGCCACGGCTGCTCTCATGCCTTGCTAGGTAAGAAATCGTCCTGATTTCTTATGGCTCTGTGTAGATTTACCATACAGGTCTCACTGTCTCTCTTCATCCTTCCAGCATTTTACTCCAATTTGAGAAAGTTATTAAAACAAATAATATCCTGCCACATAATTAACACACTTCCCTATAGTCCATGACTTACTTGACTATTTCTTGAGGAGACAGATTATATCTTTTTGACATGATAACTGCAGTGCCCAGCCCACAGTGTGTGTTTAATAGGCAAGTCTGGTCGACAGTGTGTCTGAGGGAGAGAATAAGGAGCAGAGGTTCTCATAAACCTGTGTGTCAACACCCTTCGTAATACTGGAATTTCTGGCAACACACTTAAGGGGATTAAAACAGAAAAAGTTGTTTAAATAAGCAAATTGGGAAAACTCAGAAAACAATGTGCCTTGCTTTCATGCATTCACTTGCTGCCATTCAACCACATAGGACTATTTACTGCCCTGACCATGTTTTCTTATTTATCTAGGAAGCAAAATTCTGACAGTTTCAGTAATCACATGATGTGAGGTCACAAATATACTCACACTATAGTCAGATGCGCAAAGAAAATGTAAATTCTTCATTTTTCAATAAGTTTTTTTACTAATTTTTCAGTAAGCTGACCTTCTTCACAAGCTCCCACCCACTGGATAGTGGGGGAAGAAAACCCCAGCTATTTTTTAGTCTAGTGTTTAAGTAGTCTCTTTATGTAAATCAGCCTCTCTGTAGATTGCTCAAATAAAATGCTCAGTCTTTTGGAATTCCATCTCCAAGCCCATTAGATTAGTTTCCTCGTTGCCTGCTACAGCAACGTACCGAAAACTGGGTGGCTTAAGACATAGACATTTATTGTCCACAGTTCTGGAGGACAGAAGTCCGAAATCAAGGGCCGTGCTCTGCCCAGGACTTTTAGGGGCCTCCTTCCTTGCCCATTCCTGACGTGTGGTAGTGCGCTAGCAGTCGTTGGCATTCCTAGGCTTGCAGCTGCATAACTCCAGTCTCAGCCTTCATCTTCACGTGGTGTGCCCTGTGTATCTCTGTATTCATATGGCCATCTTCTTACAAGGACATCAGTCATATGGATTAGGAGACCACCCTACTTCAGTATGACCTTGTTTTAACTAATTACACCCGAAACAACCTTATTTCCAAATAAAGTCACACTCTGAAGTACTGGGGGTTAGAATTTCAACATATCTTTTTTTAAAAATTTTACTGAAGTATAGTTGATTTACAATGTTGTGTTAATTTCTTCTATACAGCAAAGTGACTCAGTTATACATATATATATATTCTTTTTCATAGTCTTTTCCATTATGGTTTGTCACAGGATATTGAATATAGTTCCCTGTGCTATACAGCAGGACCTTGTTGTTTATCCATTCTATATATAATAGTTTGCACCTGCTAATCCCAAATTCCCAATCCATCCCTCCCCCATCCCATTCCCCCTTGGCAACCACAAGTCTGTTCTCCGTATCTGTGAGTCTGTTTTTGTTTCATTGATATGTTGATTTGTGTTAGATTCCACATATAAGTGATATCATCAACATATCTTTTGGGTGGAACACAATTCAAACCTTCATAACCATCTTTTCTTTACCATGGCATTGAGGTACATGAAAGAGGGTAATTGCTTACCTGACCATGAGTCACTGTGTTTTGTACCTTGCTGATCTCTGCCGAGGGATGGCTGTTCTGAGCTGCTCCTGGAACTGAGTGCTCAAGTACAGCTTTTCCTATTCTTGTTCTAATAGTACCAGGGCTGAAGTGTGATACTGGTGTAACCCATTCCCCATTCTCTTCTGCTTGGTTAAGACTGAACTAATTTCTAATTTGCAGTTCAATTTCTCAATCCCATCTCCATCATCAGGGACTGGGGGCAGCCAGGGGAGACAACTTCTGGCTTTCCTTTTCCCTGAACATGATGAGCCATTGAGATTACATTACTGTTGCTTCTCGTAGGTAAGGAGAATGCGTTAAAGCAGCCTCTTTCAGCTTTCTTTACGTCTAACCCCTTTAATTCTACAAAGTCATGAGGAAGGTAGGGTAGGAGAAGAAAATAATAAAAGACTCTGATATCTGCTTTCTTTTTCTACCTGTCTTCCAAAAATTTCCCACAATCCCATGGACTGAAAGGGGTGGGCCTCTTCCACTATGTATCAAATGGGCCTTCTACCTTAGGACAATACACCTTGTTGCCAGATCATCATGGAAGAAGGCTTATGCCCTTTTCATTTTGGAAGGAACCCTATGATTTGAGTCCTCCTGACATGGGTTTAATATAGGAGATTTAAGATGTCTTTGAATTGGGAATAACCAAATAGATTGGTTTAACACTCTTCCCCCCCCAAATCGTCTTATGTGCTTATAACTTGAATTGCAGTGTATACATTCAGAGAACAGGGGTTGGAATGAGACTTTCTGGGTTCAAATACCAGTTCTACCACTTACTGTTGAAATTGGGAAAGTTACTTAATCTCAACAAGTCTCTTTTTCCTGGTCTTGAAAATAAGAATAATAACAATACGTCCCCTGAGGGTTATTGTGAAGATGAAAAGAAGTAATAAAGAGTTCCAGAAGCACCTGAAACATAGTACTTTCCCAGTAAACATTGGCTGATATTACTAGTAGCATTTATTTGGCATTACCCACTTGGCCATTTTGCTATACCTTTTACTTTTTTTATTTCCAGCTCATTATAGTCCTTTCTATAAGGCATTTTATCTGATAAGACATTGCCTTTCACACAACAGTTTACATCCTCAGTTTTAACCCAGACACATTCCACTCTTGGATCACAAATTGCTGATATGTCCATGGAAGGTTGCAGCTCCTCAGCACGTGGTAGAGGTTTTATTAGGAACCACCGATCCAGTGTTGAATCACTCCATGCCCAAGCTTAACCATTAACTTTCTAAGCTAGAGGAAAGGTTGGCCTCTTCAATGCTAAAACAGACATAACATAATTTACTTAAGTGTTTTTTGTTTTATTTTGAAGTAGTGCTTTTCTTTGTGTTCTGAATATATAGAAAAGATGACATTGGAGGACCATTTTCATCTTTCTGTGTGATGTATGTATCAATTTAAAATAAACATAGTAGAAAGTTTTATGAAACAAATCTTCTTCCTGGTGGAAAGAAGATACTTTGATGTCTGGTTTCTAATTCACATTTTTATATGGAAACCCCCCGAAGATTTATTGATCTTGACAATAAAAGCTCAACTGAGAGAGAAAGTTCTATAAGGACAGGAGACAGCCATAGCGACATTTATATTTAACTTATTACTTTTTACAAAGGACTTTTACTTTATTAGTACCATTATGTGGGACTCTACCTCGCAGATATTCCTGCAGCATATTTTGAAGAGTAATAGAACCTAGTTTGTGAGAGCTCTTTATCTACCTTTGTGCTATTAAATGCTTATTGAAATGTAGCCAAGACTACTAGTTTTCTTACTGGAAATTATAGGGTTTGGAAATTATTGAAGTGAGAATTTGTGAGGTTCTGCTCTATTTAACCCAAGTTTTCCCTACTACAGCTTAAAAGCCATTAGTTCTTGTTCTGTCCTTTTGACTAATGAGAATAATTGATTCCTGTCTTTGTTTTACATTATTCATTTATGTGTTTTTGTCCATTAAGCTTTCCCTTTTAAAGTAGTGTTTTCAAGAAATGCCACATAGATGACCTGTGAGTAGAGGTTCCTGGTTATACTAATATGAAAAGGTGAGTAACCTCATTTCTGGGTCATTAAGCCAATTGGTGGATTTGGAATTAGACAGACAGATCTTTTCCATCTCTAACTTTAGCATGTCTATCAGACTGGAGTAAAATGCTTTGCTTAATGCTTTTCATTTCCCTGTTTACCCACTAATTACTTGAGTCTGTTCTTTATAGAATTTTAGAGCAGTAAGTATCATTTGAAACCATGAAGTTCGATTTCATCATTTCATAGATGGCCCAGGATGGTTAAGTTCTTTCCAGGCCCAGGTTTTCTCCTATACCTGTAACACCATCTTACCCATCAGGTCTTAGCTGAAAGCTTAAATGTTAAACGTCACCACTTTAAAGAGACCTTCTCTGACTCTCCTGAGAAGGCTTTTTCCTTCCTTCCCCTGTCACTGTACCTCCTTGATTTTCTTCCCAGTACTTACTATATGAGTCATGATATGTTGTGTACTTATTTATTTTCTGCCTTTTCTGCTGTACTCTTAAGATTCATGAAAGCAAGGTTGGTGATACCACCAGGAATTGCAAGGTGCCCAGTGCCCAGCAAGGTGCCTGATGCTGTGTAGGCACTTGATATGAGAGCTGGACCAGAACTTTATGTTCTCTCTTGTCTTCTTTAGTTACACACACACACACACACACACACACACACACACACACACACACGCACACACCCCTGATATAAACCAGCAATACTGTTTACATAAACTCTTGGTCATGTGACAGCTATTGGGTTTTTGCAAATATGGTGGCATACTTACGCCACGCAGGAGTTCTTACATTAGTGTTAAGTGCAAGGGACTGATACGATTATGCAGAAATCCTTAGCTGTAGCATCTGGAAAGTGCAGTGTTCATGATTTTTCTCCCAAAAGGGAGTGTAGATTCTGAAAGTGGAAAATGCAGGGTAGGCTAAAGACCCAACTTTTGAAACAGTGTGTAGACATGCTAAAGTACTAAGTTGAAGCCAGTGATTTTGGAAATTGTTGCCATAAGAAACTACGTTGAACCATAGTCTGCAATTGCAGTGCAGTTTAGGGTCATCTGTAGAGTTTCTGAAAACCACTGATGCCTTGCTATACCCCTGGATCCATTGGAATAGAAACTCCAGTGGTGGATCCTGAGAGTGCATATGTTTAAAAATTGCCACTCGTCATTCTGTTGTGTATCAGAGTTCAGAACAAAATACAGGATGCATTTTGGTCTTGGGTAACCCAATTTGTGTTCAGTGTGTTGAGTATGTCTTTCCAAAAATCGATAAGCCAGTAACTACAGTGAATGCAATATTACTCATGACACTGAAGTTTCTTAACTGAAGATATTTCGTAGGTAATTATTGATGGTGTTACTTTAGGCTGCAGTCTATATAACTGCTTATAGAACAGTTCTGAAAATGGTTCTGACATTTTAAATGTGGTCCATCTACATGGTAACTTTGTTGCGGCGATTCCTTTTCCTGGAAATAGGCCAGTTGTGCCTTCATGTAGATTTGTAGCCTCTCTCTGCCCACTCACCATATGGATTCCTTCTTCTGTTTTAAGTCAGAGTTCAGGGCTTGTCTCCTTCAGAAAGCTTTCTATAAACAGCTCCTCTATCCTCCTGTAGCAATACGGTTGGTCCAGCCGATCCTTGTTCACCTTTGTAAACCACTATGTCTTAGGCAGTACTCCTGTGAGTTGCCTGTTGGTTACAATGTCACCTTAATAGCCATTCAGCAACTTTTAAACATGGATTGCAAGGATGCAAAGACCTGATGACTGTCCAGTAAATATTTGTTGACTAAATGAGTAGCCAGGCCTGTTCCTTCCACGCAACCATTCTTACGAGCACAAGTTTAAAGAAAAAGTGCGGGGAGGTCGTTGGCAGTCTGCTCCTGTGAAATAAAAATGAAATAGAGTTTTTCTTTTTCTTGTGGCTGATTTCCTTTAACAGGTCTCTTCACCAACTGGCTAGTGTCCAACTTTGTCAGAGCTGAAAATCAGACAGCTAGAAAAGAGGTTCTCAGTTGATAAATATTTGATTTACAAGGTATTGAGAGGTTTAAAGAAATGGAAGGGAGTTTGCCGAATGGGAGTCGTGCTTAATACGGTGAGGAAGATCCCCAATAAGCAGGTCTGTTTTTCCTTCCAGCAGCCAGTGGGTACCTAACTTTATCACCCTGGTTGCACTACAGATTGTTCTGGGTTGAGCGGACGACTAAACAAAACGAGGAAGACTGGTACGCTCTGGTTCCACAACATAAATACAGCTGAAGGGAATATTCTTAGATTTTTCTTTTCTTCTTTGCTATAACCTGTGATAAATATTGTATGTCTCAGCAGCATAGGGGAAAAAATGACTGATCCTTTCTCAGTGATATAGATACGTGGCTGTGCATGTTATATGCAGAATGAATGATTGAGAGAGAATGGGAGAGAGGGGCGAAGAGAGAAATGCAAGGCACTATGTAGAGAATTGCCAATAGCAATCTATCAAAGGCATGCCAGGAGTGCTCAGACAGACAGTGAATTTCATCTCTAATTTAATCATTTGCTGCTTTTCTATTGTCAAAGTTTTCTTTTCTTTCTAAATTTTACTTCTCACTACCCCCAGCCCACCTCCAAGTTTCAAAGAAATAGGAACCTTTTGGAAAAACAAATAAACTGATTGAATGAAATGCTTAAGCGAATAATGTACTGCCTTTTATATATGCTGTGAATCTTACATGCAAAGATAATTCTACACATCTGGCACTGCATTTTAAGAGCATTGCACTTTAAATAGCTTTTTTCCCCATCAGATTTAGTGCAGACCATTCATTCTCAATGGGGATACTATTGCCCCCAAAGGAACAAAACTTGGTTTGGCCAGGGCGGGACGGGGGAAAGATTATTGGATATCATTATAGTTTATGACCCCAAAGGGCTATAGTACATAAATAGATATACAGTATTTCTGTCATTTGTCTTAATCTCACCTTTACTGAAATTTTTTCTTTGCTGAATGTATTAATTTGGAAGATCTTTAACCAGGTAATTTTATAAGACCTGTGCTTTGTTGGAAACTTGGTGTCAAGACTAACAGCTGAACAAAAAAGAGTTTGAGTTGGTTAGCAGGTGTAAATCCAAATTCTTCATCAATTACTTAGCTACGTTTGTCTTCTCAAACTGTTGGAGAGAGTAGGTGTACGGGTGGGAGAGGTTTACTGCAATTTCCGGGACAGTGTGCGAACCTTTGATCATGAATACTATATACCTCTTGAAGGGTTGGTAGCTAATATACTTGGGTCTGTTTATTCAAGCAGTGGAGATGGGTTTATGAGTTTTCGCCAGGACGTTTCAGATTTCTTCCCCCACACCTCCATCTCCCCACAGTGTGAACATGATGTGGTACTTCATTATAACTCTCATAGTTGTCTGCACTGACCCTCCAGCAATTCATCAGTTATAGTTCACGTTTTCCTACCTGCCATTGGTTCCCACAGAGGTTTCCATTTATGTATTTCTGCTCTGGCAATCCATGAGTCCCTGTATTCACCTATCTGTCTTTCCAGTCATGGAGGCAGTGGTTTGCCCTCTGTCCTCTCTAATGGATCCAAGAGGAGTTGTTGATTTTTCAGGTTGTGTAGCTTTTTACCTTTTGTTAGGATGGAGTGGTGACTTCCAAGCTCCTTACTAGAGGGACTGGAAACAGGAAGTCAGTGAAGCCTTGTAAAGGGTCTTCTTTTGTTCACTCTTGTTACGTGTCTTTATCCTGTCTTCGCATCTTAATTGTATATTCCAAAAGGGTAGATAGAGATCACGTAGAACTATAAAGCAAGAGAAAGGGAATTTCAACAAGCGAAAATTCACTCGTTCCTTCATTCATTTATTCACCATTCACCAAATATATGTATAAATTTTTTGTGCACATATCACATGGCAAGCACTGTGTTGAAATTTGGGAGTTACAAATATGAATTAATCATCAATTAATCATGTTTTTAGAGAACTTAAGTCCAGTAACAGGAATAACACATTTCCCATGCCTTACAATTTCCTCAAAAAAAACCCAATTTTTAATGGCTGCATTTTGTATGAATATACTATCATTTATTCAATTATTCTCTTTTCATCGGACTTTTAAATTTCTTGTTATAAACAATACTGTAAGGAACACCTTATACATAAAAAGCAATTCATAAATCGCTATTTCTAGCATAAATTTATGGACATCGAATTACTAGGCTCAGAAGTATGAATTCTTTAGAATGTCTTGATTTTAATGCTCTTTTTTTATATTGCTCTCCAGCAAATTTTTACCAGTCTGCATTCCTGGTAGTCATGTGTGACTGTGACTATCTCACTATACCCTCACTGGTGTTGAGTATTATTATTGTGAAGAGCTTAATTATTTAATAAAAAAGATTTTAAAATGTATACTTAAAGCCCAGACTGATTGCAGCCGTTTCTGCTTTTCAAAGGAGGTGGCATAATTCAAAAAAATGAGAAAACAAATATCTCAACCATTCCATTCTTTTCAGAGAATCTTGTGGACTGGACAGAAGGTCAAGGCAGGAGCTTTCAAAGTCTTGTCGGTTCAGTTTTTCTGTGCAGAGGGTGGGACACAGAAGAGAGATTTATTATTCAGGGGAAAATATCAGTGTCTCAGAATGCCTGAGCCAAGTAGTGGGTGAAAAACTGCAGGAAAAAAATGAGGGATGTTGAGTTTTGATGTGTAGGTAGGAGATTCAGGGCAGAGGTGGGGGCATGGGCGGGGCTGAGTCCTGGGACAGGTATTCAGAAAACAGAGGAGGCGGGGCAGCCCTTAAAATAAGTAGGGCTTAGAGAAATCCGACTCATAACCTTTCTGTCACCATAAGCCTTTGGTAAATCTGTTCTTTGTATGAAAATTAAGGAAAGGGGATATGGTCTATGTTTGTGACACATTGTTTACAAAAAAAGGACAGCATTATGAAATAACAAGATGCTCCATCCACGTGCGCAACTCATTCAACCAAAGTGAAATAAGACGTGAAAGGAATTATAAGTGATTCTGAAGAATTCCAAAGGCATTAGGAAGGATTTAGGCTTTCCCCTGTGAAGACTAAATTGGGTTATATGTCATTGATGTTTAAAGTTGGATGTTTTAAATTAGTTATGAGGCTGAACATTTTTTCATATGGGTTTTAATTTTTTTTTGGCTGTTCAATTTTTCTTCTGTGAATTGACTGCTCAGATCCAATGCCACTGGCATTCACAACTTACATAAAAATATTGTAACTGGGCTATATGGGAATAAGACAAAGCAAACTTCTCTCAGGCTTGACGTGGATGGGCTTTATAGTGATAAATAATATTTGTCAATATACTGGCTGGATATTCTTCCTAGAGGATGAGGGCTAACAAATGTCGATACCATTATGGGCCTCCAACAATTATTTGTTGTGTGTCTAAGAATGCTAGTTTTTTTTTTAATTAATTAATTAATTAGTTAATTAATTAATTTATTTTTGCTGTGTTGGGTCTTCGTTTCTGTGCGTGGGCTTTCTCTAGTTGTGGCAAGCGGGGGCCACTCTTCATCGCGGTGCGCGGGCCTCTCACTATCGCGGCCTCTCTTGTGGCGGAGCACAGGCTCCAGACGCGCAGGCTCAGTAATTGTGGCTCACGGGCCCAGTTGCTCCGCGGCATATGGGATCCTCCCAGACCAGGGCTCGAACCCGTGTCCCCTGCATTGGCAGACAGATTCTCAACCACTGCGCCACCAGGGAAGCCCTAAGAATGCTAGTTTGACTCTGCTGAATGCCTGTTGCTAGAGGAAGGCTAGGAATAGCTCACTCATATTCCAATAGCAACAAGAATTTCCTTCTCTACCACTTCCCCTCAAAACATTGTCTCTTAATTTCAAAATGGTCATGAGGGTTCAGAGATAAAATGAACATTTTCTCAGCAGGCTGAGTTATAATGTGCATTTTTCTAGACAACAGGAGTGGAGGAAAAAGCACTGCCAGTGCATTAAGACAATGCTTGGGACCGGGTTTAATGGCATACTAAAGTTTGGAGCCTGGGTTATGGAGACCATCAGACTCTACCCAGGAGCACCCAATTTTGGAGCTAAATGCCAGACTACTTGGTTGATCTCTTTTTTCCATGCTAATGAGGTGTTCAGTTTTCAGTAAAGTATACTTGACAAAAAAAGAAATCCAAAGGTGACTTTGCTTTGCTTCTGATTTGAACACTATCAGAATGTCCATAAAAAAAAAGTCAATCTCAAAAGGGCTTATCATCACAAGAGCAATATTTTAAAAGTGAAAAACTTCAAAAGCAGGATGGGATTCTGTTTGTTTTCCTGCTGGGATAGATAGTATCTCCCAGGATCTTCCTTTGGGAATCCTTGTCAGAGGATGAAAAGAACAAGGTTTATGTAGGCAGCGCCAGCTCCTATTCCCTTCGGCGGGGGGGGGGGAAGAAACAAAAACAAACAAATAAACCAAAAACAAAAAAATTACCTCTTCCAGTAGTTTGCCATGTGGATATAGTAAAATTTTACTTGATCTGCTGTTAATTGATCACTGTAAAAAGAAAATAGATTTAAAAACAAATTTTTTTTTTTTTTCCAGTACGCGAGCCTCTCACTGTTGCGGCCTCTCCCGTTGCGGAGCACAGGCTCCGGACGCGCAGGCTCAGCGGCCATGGCTCACGGGCCCAGCCGCTCCGCGGCATGTGGGATCTTCCCGGACCGGGGCACGAACCCGCGTCCCCTGCATCGGCAGGCAGACTCTCAACCACTGCGCCACCAGGGAAGCCCTAGATTTATTTTTAAAACTTATTTAATCAACACGTTTTGTTAATTTTCTGCCTGAATGGGAGGAGGCTAAAGGAGAAAAATATTGAGATCAAAATCCCTTTGGGCCCAGATCATTGATAAATTGATTATGATGCTAATCAAACCCCCAAGCTGGAGAGCAGGAAACCTGGGGACAAGTTTATTAGGTTCACTTAAGTAAACCTAGGTCTTGGAATTGCAGTGGCATTGCTTATAGCTCTGACTTATTCTAAGGAGCAGAACAGAGCTGGCAACCTGATTCAACTTGTCTTGCTGTCTCTAAGGAAATCCTGATCTTGTACTCCCTGGGTTTGTGAGAGCAGAACAAATCTTGCCTCTAGTAGATGGGGACAGAGTCAAAAGTGCCAGTTGCACCTGAAATGGACTTACTCCATCAACTTAACCCTAAAGAAACTGAAATGTAGATTCAGAGTGCATGGGTAACCCTGATACAGACCTGGCTGTGGGAATGATGTGGGGGTTTTGTCTCCCCACAGATTATTTGCAGACTGTGGTCTGTAATTTTCTTCTTACAGGTGTCTCAACTCCCACCGTCTTCTCTGTATTAGACTCTTTGATTTACAAATGACAGAAAACCTAATTCAAATTGGCTTAAGCAGAAACAAAAGAAGACTGTATTGGCTTGGGAATGGCAATATGTCAGGCCAGATCTAACTTCAGATTGCCTCGATCCAGGGGCTAAAATGATGCCACCAGAACCAATTCAGCCATCATCTCCTCATTCTGCCTTCTTTAGTGGCTTCATTCCCAGTTCTGTGTGGAAGCAAGCGGGAAACTTGGAGCTCCAACCCAGCATCCTTCAAGTTCACATCTCATGGAGAAATAGAACTCCATTCACTAGATAGTCCAGATGCAAGCTGGAACTGACTCCCATCAGCCCCGAGGTCATAAGCTCACCCCCAAATGAATCACTGTGGCCAGGAGGATGGAGTTTTCTTCTCGTGCAGTCGGAGTCACGTACCCATTGCTGGGGTAGGGTGGTGGTGTCAACTATGGCAGAATTTTGTATTAGGAGAGTGGAGAAAGGAGGTTAAGCAAAGGAAATGGAGGATGCGTTGATACCCGCAAAGAGGCGGTGGCTGCTGCATGGCCAAAAGACCACAAAGTCCAGTACATGGTTCTGCATGCTTACTGATGAGATCGCAAAGCCCAGCTCTCTCCGAAGACTGACACAGATTTAATTGGAATAGGAATTAGCACAGTAAGCTTTTCGTCGAAAGACCCAGTGTCCCATCCCTCATGAAGCCACTGCAAGACAGTCACCTTTTCTTGCCAGCCCCTTGGAAAATAGAAATTTCACCTCTAAGAAATAGGCTGCTGATCTCGAAAGAAGTGAACATATGAAACGCTGTCATTTCTTGTCATACACTTTTCTTTTTTGTTTAAAAAAAAAAGCATGAAAGTTGAGGGCCTGGTATCAGCTTACTGGGATGTTGTTTACTGGGGAGAGTTATCCAGGTTTCAGAGTCAGAGTTGGGTCTGAGATAAATGTGATACTGCCATAAAGATATTTTCAGACACAAGGAACACCATTAATCTGGTACCAGTATCAGTCAACAGTTGAAGTTTCTTAAGGCCTTTTCTTGGTCTTCTTTGTGTGATACACTTTATCTAAAGGAGATCATCCACTTCAAAAGCAGTCATATGTTGGTAGATACTACTCACATCTTTCACCAGATGAGATTCATTTCCTAGACCCAAACTGTAATTCAATTCTTACTGGCATCTCAAACCCGTTATATTTAGTATTGAACTCATTATCTCTAGTCTTGTTCTACTGACTGTGTTCCCTGTCTCAGTTTATCATATCATCATCATCAACCCAGTCATCCAAGCCATAAACTTCCCTCTGCCTGTTGACTTCCTTGCATCTCTCAAACCATCTTTTATAGGATTCCCACTTGGGTATTTGTCTACATTCAAACAACATTTCATGTGTCTAGATTCCAAACCCACTATGTGTCAGGTCTGTTTTAGGTGTTGAGGATACCACAGTAAACAAAACAAAAGTTCTTCTCTTATAAAGACTATATTTTAGTGGGAAGAGAGAAACAATACCTGAAGAAATATAAATAAAATGGGGAAGGGGTAGAGGGAGAGCTGAGAGTAGTGAGTTGCTATTTTCTATAGGGCAGTAGTGGAAAGTTTCCTTAATAAAATAGTATTTGATCAGAGAGTTTACGGAAGTGAAGGAGCCAGCAGTGTGGATATTGGGGTAAAATGAGATGAAGTTTATGGAATAGCAGAAAATACAGAGGTGAGAGTGTGTATGAAGAATAACAGGGGGTTCCTTGTAGCTGGAGTGGAGGCAGCAAGGGGCATAATGGGAGAAGGTGAGGCCAGAGGGGATGGCGGGGGTAGGGTGGGATCAATCAGGGGAGGGCAGTGTAAGGTTTTGGCTTTTATGGAGTGAGATGAGAAGCCATTGGAGAGTTTCAGGTTAAAGAATGAGTTAATCTGACTGCCGTCCTAAAAAGAATCATATTAAGACTAGGTGGAAAACAGACTATAATTTTAAAGCTGTTATGGACTGAGTGGTATCCCCCCAAATCCATATGCTGAAGCCCTAACCCCCAGTGTGAATGTGTTTGGAGATAAGGCCTTCAAGGAGGTAATTAAGATTGAATGAGGTCATAATATTGGGGTGCTAAGGACTAGTGTTCTTGTGAGAAGGGGAAAAGACACCAGATCTCTCTCTCTCCTCTGACAGGGGCACAGGGGAAAGGCTATATGAGGAAACAGCAAGAAGACAGCCATCAACAAACTGAAAAGAGAGGCCTCACCAGAGTTCAGCCCCGATGCCACCTTGATCTTGGACCTCTAGCATATAGAACCGTAAGAAAATGTATTTCTGTGATTTAAGCCACCCAGTGTGTGGTATTCTGTTATGGTAGCCCTAGCAGGTTGATACAAGGGTAACATCTGCTATTATAACAAAGGGAAGAAGTGGCAGACATGTCAGATGTTGCTGATGTTTCAGTGAAGTTGGAATTGACAATGATTGGCAATTGGGAAAACCCTGGTGACCCTGATATGGCTGTTTCATTGGATCGGAGTGAGCTGAAGAGAGAATGGGAAAAGGGGAAGTAAAGACCAAACATGGACACATTTTAGAAGAATTGGAATATAAAAAGGAATAGTGAAATGGAGTAGTAACTTGAGGGTGACTGTGGGAACATGAGAGGGGTCCTTTAAGATGAGAGATCCTAAAACAGGTTTTACGTTGATAGGAACAATCTAGTAGAGAAAGAAAAAAATGTCATGATCTGTAAGAGGGAGGGAGAATTGTTGAGTGGCCCTAGGAGGTGAGATCTGTGTTCAAGTGTGGACCTTGGTCTTAAATAGGAACACAGACAGTTCGTTCACTGTACCAGGAAAAGGTAGGGTAAATGGGTACTGATGCAAGTCAGTCAATGGACATTCACAGTAGAAGAATGTGGGCGCTCTTTTCTGATGGCTTCAACATTATCAGCAACACAGGAAGCAGGGTCATCAGCTGTGAGCAAGGACCAGGAGAAAGGTATGGAGGGTTGAGGAGAGATGAGAAGGTGTGAAAGTCTTCTAGAAGATGCGGGAGGGGCGCGAATACAGTCAGCAAACGTAGAATTGTTGCTTGACCTCCACGATTATGGGTTTAGAGCGAGATAGAAGAACTAAGGGCTTTTCTTCAGCCTTGTTCAACTTTGGGGCTGTAGGCGCAGAGGAGACAGAGTTGGTTTAACCAGCACTGGGATTTTGCAGGGTCTGTCAATCAGGCTACAGTCAGAAGACAAGAACCACATCAGGAACTGGAACAGGGAGCATTTACTATAAACAATACCTAGGCGAACCAGGGCTAACTGTTAAAGGGGTAAGGATAACTCTAAGGTACGCAGAGGTCGCCACTGCAGCGAGTGGCTTCCAGGTCTCAGGCTGAAGGAAACGTGAACACAGAAGGAATCTGGAAACCTGGAGGAGGGCCACACAGGACTGAGGTTCAGGTCTCTGAGGAGAGAGCATGGCTGCTGTAGGAGCTGTGTGCTGAAGAGTGATGCTGACCAGTGAACGGTGCCACTATGCTGGGTGCTGCTGGGATGTCCACGAGCCAGTCCGCTTGTGTCACGAAGTAAACACGACACCAGAAGTGCCTTCTTCCTCCTCCAGGCTCACAGGCTCCCTCCAGGGCCCTCTATTGGCAGGGCCTGTCTTGGAGCAGCAGGTAAAGAAGAAATGAAGTCTGCAGAACCCAGCTCCCACATCATAGAGCAGGGCAGCCAAGGGTGGGTTTGGACTGAAAGGCAGGAACGGTAACTGGCACAACCAGGTGAGCCCAAGGGAAAGGGAGAGAGGGCAAGAAAGTGGAGGCTGTTAGCCAGGGAGGGATTATAATAATGAATCATGGAATCTTACCAGAGAAAGCAGGGAGGAGAGGAAAAAGGAGGTGAGGGGCAGTAGAAGGAAGTAGGATTCGGGGTCACCATGTACTGCAGTCCATGTGAATGACAGTCTCTAGAAGTATGCAGAGCATGACCTGCTCCACTGTTTGCCAAGGCCCTGGAAGGCACCACGGGACTCAGTGGGACCAAAGAGAGATTGGAGGAAGGTTCTAGGCACGAGCAAATCTGGTCTTGCTCTGCCACTTTCCAACATCTTCATAAAGCTCTACTAGACTGATCCAGTTGAAGAAAGTCAGCCGATAAACTAATTTCTAAGATCTTTCCATTTACTCTAAGGAACATGGAGAAGGTCAATGTCCACCCAAACTGTTATTAAACATTGCAAAACTCAGGACTCTTTCAGTGCGTTTCTCCTTTATTTTCTAAGCCAAGAAAGACAAAACCAAGAGCTTTAGTTCCAGTAATTGTATAGCCAAGCAATGAAGTATTAGATATGTTTTCCAAACCACTTGAAGAATCTCATCTTCCCCTGCATCTTCATTTCCTCCACGTCTCCCTGTACCCGCCCTCTTTAGAATCACTGACCTAAACATATAGTTGTCTAATAGGGGAATTTCAGCTATCTCCTAGAAGCCAGCCAGGAAGAAATCTCAGGCTCGAAGCGTTTTACCCCTAAAAATCATAGTAGTAACTGACGGCCGACTCTGCCTGCGGTAACTATAACCTGTCAGAGTTCACAGGTGCTTGCTTATCGCAAGGATGCGTGAATCACACCAGTCTCACATTTCTTAGGAGGGGCCCACCCTCCAGCAATATATATATATATTTTTACATATTCTTGGAGTATAATTGCTTTACAATGGTGTGTTAGTTTCTGCTTTATAACAAAGTGAATCAGTCGTACATATGTTCCCATATCTCTTCCCTCTTGCGTCTCCCTCCCTCCCACCCTCCCTATCCCACCCCTCCAGGCGGTCACAAAGCACCGAGCTGATCTCCCTGTGCTATGCGGCTGCTTCCCACTATCCAGCAATATTTTGACAAAAGGACAGCTTTCAGGAAGGTATAGGATCTTATTTAAGTGAAAAAATAAGTCATAATAATAATAGTCATTTTTCACCCTAGGACCATAAAGGAGGCTGAAATGAATGAATCTGCAGAGTCAGAAACCCTGCTGATGGCGCTAGGTCAAGTTTGGTTTGGAGCTGTTTATTGACTCGGCATTAGCAGACCCCAGACTCATGTGGGGCAACAAGTGGTGTGCTCTTAATTTCTTTATCTGCCTTTTTTTTCCAAAAAACCCTACTCATCCAGATCTCTTAAGGGTAAGCTGCCTCCTTTTTTTTTTTCTTAGCACCACCTGGCATGCAGGATCCTAGTTCCCCGACCGGGGATTGAACCCGTGTCCCCTGTAGTGGAAGTTCAGAGTCTTAACCACTGGACCGCCAGGGAAGGCCCTTGCTGCCTCTTTTTAATCTACCTATGCAATGTGAAATTCAGAGCGTATTACACCACCGTCCAATAAAGGTGGGCTTTTAAAGGAGAACTGGAGAGTGATACACAGGGTTTCCTAATCACTACACCTAACTGCAAAGAGGGGTGAAGAATTTTTCATGAGGATCTGAACTATAATTAAGCACAAATAATCAACTATGAACTTTCTGTTATTTTAGCAGTGTGTTCTGAGGCTACCACAATTTTCCCAGCAGGACATAGATTACTGTTTGTGGTAAATCAAATGAGTATGAAAAAAACGGCATACAACCAAGTGGGAAATCAAGGAGGTAAGACTCCAAGAAAGTAGTTCTAAGAATTCCTGAGTCAGGAAGAGGTAGGAGACATTTTAGAGGCTAAATGGAGAAGAATTAAATAAAAAGAAAAACCCAAATAAACATGAAATGGAGGAAAGGGCAGGTGGAGAGGCAGGACTGAAAGGCAGGTATAGGGATCATATCTCTAACCAGCTGGGGAGATCAATCAAAAGCAATCATTTTCCAACCTAGACTTCATTAGAAAAGTCTTCACTCCATGGGGACAAATTCAGCTTCTAATTTTTTTTTACCCACAGCAGTTGATTACTGGATGGGCAAGGTACACGCAGAGTAGGATTTCTTATTGTGTGGGAGTAAAGATTCTAGAAGGAAGGCTGTTCATTGGGGGGTGAATATGGAAAGTGGAAAAGTGTTCTTGCCCTTCTAAGGTCAGGGGGTTCATTCATTTTTCTTTAATTTCACATTTCTTTGGCATTTCCTAGGTGTTCGGCAAAAACGCTTTTTCACATTTGTGAGTCAGACCAATAACTTCGCTCCTTTCATGGTACTTATATTTTGGCTAAAGAGAAAGACAATATACATGTAAGTAATCAAGATAATAGCAGGCAATTATATCCCCTGTGAAGAAATTACAGCAGAATGGTGGGATAGAGTATCCATTTTCTTGCATAGAATGAATTATTAGACACTTTTATCTTTCCTCCCTCCCTCTCTCCTGCTGTCCTTTTCTTCCTCCTTCTCATTCTTCACACATTTTATTAAGCCTGTATTATGTGTCAGGTGTATCTGGTTCATATTTTTATACTCCCTAACCCTCACCCGAGATAGTGTTTCGCACCTAATAGGCACTCTGAAAGTTGTTTGAAAGATTTAGTTATTCACAGACTTTGATTTTAGTAAATGAAGGACATAAGGTGTCAAAAGACAGAAAAGACAAAAATTAAGCATAATTAACACAGAAACAGGTTAAAATTAGATGACAGTGAGCCTTATTGGCACAAATAATGACTATATCAATATGGCATTTGAAATAGCAGGACGGCATCATTTATCTCACTTTTGTGTCTCATCTGTCTTATGAATTCGGAGAAGGCAAGGCATTTTGCCAAATTTAGAAGCAATTCAAATTGTACGTATTAAGAGTTTCTACGGAAACCTGTGTATGTCTGTATTTGATTGCTGGCAAGATAAAAATTTCCTAGTTAAAAGAAAATCAGTTCTTAAAACAATGAGAACGGGAGGGAGGGAGAGAGACAGAGAGACAGTGACAGAGAGACAGAGAGAGAGCGAGAAACCCAATGTGCACAGTTAATTGTAAATAATCAGAATCAGATGGTCTGACCTCTTCTTAAGAGGCAGAAGGGAAAACAAAGGGAAAACAGTGATGGGCAGAATGCATTTTGGAGGTCGTTGCCTTTCATCACAGAACCTTCATGTGTTGGGTGACTAACAAGTTTAGGCCGATTTCCCCTGGTAAAGTAGCTTTGGATGACACAAGCCAAACATTTTTCCTCTTAATTCTCCTGGTAATAGCAATTTATCTTTTTCAAGCAGTGTGAGAATGGAGGAAGGCACACGAATGCAGATGCCAGACCTTTCTTCCCACCTCATATGTAAATGTTATAATAGGATTTACCTGACTTAGCAGTACAGTAGAGTGAAGGCACCCAGAATTCATTTTGATTTCTACTCCCGCTCACAAAGACTCCATAGGCTTGTAGAAAAGATCAGCATTAAGCAGAAAAAGTCACAGCCCCACTAACACTTTTAGGAGTGTGGGTTTACCGTAACATACAAACCAATCCGAAATCTAAGTCAGAAAGTTATGGGTGTCTAAGGGTGGAAGACGTAGGCAGATAGATGTTGCAATTGGTATTATGTTGCGTTTCAACATTTTTGCATAAATTCCCTCAACCTAAGGCATATAAACACATATTCATGAAAGAACCCACATGACTATTTTCAGGAGATTACATAAAATATTTATGTCCCTCTGTCCTCCTAACCAATTACTTTCCCTAAGGAAAAAATATAAAAAGTATGAAATGTGATTTAAAAATTTACCTTGTACCAAGTAACTGGCAATTAACTCATTCACAGCCACATTTCTTTGTTCTCAGTTACAGCTGGGATGTATTGTAAAATAACTATCACTTTTGAACTTTTCAAACTGGGATCCACCATATCAATGGTGGCAGGCAACTCAAAACACAATGTAGATTTTGTATCAATCACAGTGTCAAATGATCTCATTAGAGTTTCAGGTCTATATGCGGGTGAATTTCAACTACTCCGCGTTTCCTGCGTGAAAGTTTAGCAAAGATTAAGTCATTTACCATAGACAGTTGGCAGAAGTAGCTGAGTAGAAGCTTTGATGAAATGTGTCAATCATTTTCCAGCAACTCTGCCTTTGACAGTCGGCTACCGGGAGTAACCGCTGTCACTAAGCTACACCAATGTGGCTGGAGTTCTTCTGACCTAATATTTCTTCTCTACATCTTTGCCTTTAACTTGTTTGTGAACGCTTTACTTCTACGATTGTTTTTACTCTTAAAATTAACTTTCTGACGATCATACCCTGGAATTCTTTTTCGAAAAAAAAATTGGGGGGGAATAATAAATTGAAGGGATGAGCGTTAGAAGTTGTATGAAGAAACAGCACATAGATAGTACATAATTAAAGAGTGAATGTACCTACTATCCCATTTATATAATATTTTGTTCCCAGTTTTACTTAAGATTAACTACCTACTCTTACTTAGCTTAATTCTCAGAGTCAAATATTGTGTCTGGTCTTGTCCCTCTCATAAGTCTGAAGTAAATCCAGTGTCTGGTGGTGCTGGTATACAGCATAAACGCTACACATCTGCTTGTGACATAACTATGTAAAGCCAAAAAATCTTGGCCTTCCAAGGGTCTCGGTAACAGATCACTGCAGGAATTATTCCAACGATTTCAGAATCTGAGCTTCCAAAATACTGCACTTCTCTTTCTCTGAGGAATTGGTAGTGATCAGATACTAATAAAATTTGCAGTCTCTGAACATGTACACAAATATCACATAAAATGATAAGCAAATTTAACACGTAGAAAAATGAATTTGAAGCAACGACCATCTGTTATTAAAACAGGGATTTTACCCAATCTTTACATATTTTTCTTAAACTAAGAGAAGCTACTTTAAATTTATCTTATATAAAAAATAGCACCAGGTTCATGACTTGCGTTTGAAAGTGTCTCATGGAATTCTTAGCCACACAGCAGTATTTTTAGTTAATAACTCAGTAATAACTGAATAGACTGACCTTTTATAATGAAATGTATTAGCCTGGGCATTAGTACCATAAACCGGAAGCAGAGGACCTTCTAATTCAAGACTATCCTCTCAAATTAGCTTAGGTGTGTTTTAAAATTTGAATATTCATTTTAGCATTTTACATGTTGATTTAAGGCATTTGTGAAAAGGCATGTATTAAGGAAAATGAACCAAACAGTAGAAGCATTGTTAAATGTTTTCTAAATATAAAGGAACATAATTTGGGTTTGATTTTTTTTTTTTTTGCGGTACACAGGCCTCTCACTGTTGTGGCCTCTCCCATTGCAGAGCACAGGCTCCGGACGCGCAGGCTCAGCGGCCATGGCTCACGGGCCCAGCTGCTCAGCGGCATGTGGGATCTTCCCGGACGGGGGAACGAACCCGTGTCCCCCGCATCGGCAGGCGGACTCTCAACCACTGCGCCACCAGGGAAGCCCGGGTTTGATTTTTAAAGGAGAATATTTTACTTAAAAAAATTGACAGTTTTGTTGTGAGATCTTGAAAACCTTTAGTAGGTGAATTATCAAGTGGCATTGATTTGAGGGGGAAAAAGACATGTCAACAGATAATTACAATAAAGTGTGATAAGTGCTATTAGGAGGATTTGTGCCAGGTCCTCTGAGAGGGCTCCTCCCCTTCCATATGGGAATTTTGGCAGTGACAGAATCAGGGTGTGGGTGAATTTGCAGAAGTGATGGCAATCAGGTCAGAGGATTAAAGAACGCTTGAAGTAGGGACTTAAAACAGTCTTTCTTCTGATGTTATATTGACTTTGAAGGAAATAATGTTAAATAGGATAAAAAAAAGACATTATTACAATTATCTAAGAACTCACTCTGGCATTCTAATTGAAATTAAAATTCCACCTAGAATTGAATACAGTGATAATGCTTAAAATTTATTCAGCACTTTGTGCTTTATAGAGTAATTTCTCATTGTGTTAGCATTTGCTTAAAAAGTAATTTAATTTTTAATATATTCATTCATATACCATTCATTCATTCAATATATATGCTCTGTGCCAGATACTGTGTCAGGAGTTGATAATTCCAGGAAGAGTAAGACATTGGTCCTGTGTTGTTTACAGGACTGTATGCCACCTAGACTGTGAACATCTTTTTTTTTTTTTAACATCTTTATTGGAGTATAATTGCTTTACAATGGCGTGTTGGTTTCTGCTGTATAACAAATTCAATCAGCTATACATATACATATATCCCCATATTGCCTCCTTCTTGTATCTCCCTCCCACCCCCTCTGTCTCACCCCTCTAGGTGGTCACAAAGCACCGAGCTGATTGATCTCCCTGTGCTATGCGGCTGCTTCCCACTAGCTGTTTTACATTTGGTGGTGTATATATGTCCATGCCACTCTCTCACTACGTCCCAGCTTACCCTTCCCCCTTCCCATGTCCTCAAGTCCATTTTCTACATCGGTGTATTTATTCCTGTCCTGCCCCTAGGTTCTTCAGAATCATTTTTTTTTTTTTTTAAGATTCCATATATATGTGTTAGCATACGGTATTTGTTTTTCTCTTTCTGACTTACTTCACTCTGTATGACAGACTCTAGGTCCATCCACCTCACTACAAATACTCAATTTCATTTCTTATTATGGCTGAGTAATACTCCATTGTATACATGTACCACATCTTCTTTATCCATTCATCTGTCGATGGACACTTAGGTGGCTTCCATGTCCTGGCTATTGTAAATAGAGCTGCAATGAACATTGTGGTACATGACTCTTTTTGATTTATGGTTTTCTGAGGGTATATGCCCAGTAGTGGGATTGCTGGGTCGTATGGTAGGTCTATCTTTAGTTTTTTAAGGAACCTCCATACTGTTCTCCACAGTGGCTGTATCAATTTACATTCCCACCAACAGTGCAAGAGGGTTCCCTTTTCTCCACACCCTCTCCAGCATTTATTGTTTGTAGATTTTTTGAGGATGGCCATTCTGACAGGTGTGAGGCGATACCTCATTGTAGTTTTAATTTGCATTTCTCTAATGATTAGTGATGTTGAACATCCTTTCATGTGTTTGTTGGCAATCTGTATATCTTCTTTGGAGAAATGTCTGTTTAGGTCTTCTGCCCACTTTTGGATTGGGTTGTTTGTTTTTATTGATATTGAGCTGCATGAGCTGCTTATAAATTTTGGAGATTAATCCTTTGTCTTTTGCTTCAAATGCAGATATTTTCTCCCATTCTGAGGGTTGTCATTTCGTCTGGTTTATGGTTTCCTTTTCTGTGCAAAAGCTTCTAAGTTTCATTAGGTCCCATTTGTTTATTTTTGGGTTTTTTTCCATTTGACTAGGAGGTGGGTCAAAAAGGATCTTGCTGTGATTTGTGTCATAGAGTGTTCTGCCTATGTTTTCCTCTAAGAGTTTTACAGTGTCTGGCCTTATACTTAGGTCTTTAATCCATTGTGAGTTTGTTTTTGTGTATGGTGTTAGGGAGTGTTCTAATTTCATTCTTTTCCATGTAGCTGTCCAGTTTTTCCAGCACCACTTATTGAAGAGGCTGTCTTTTCTCCATTGTATATTCTTGCCTCCTTTATCAAAAATAAGGTGACTGTATGTGCGTGGGTTTAACTCTGGGCTTTCTATCCTGTTCCATTGATCTGTATTTCTGTTTTTGTGCCAGTACCATACTGTCTTGATTACTGTAGCTTTGTAGTATAGTCTGAAGTCTGGGAGCCTGATTCCTCCAGCTCCGTTTTTTTCTCTCGAGATTGCTTTGGCTATTCGGGGTCTTTTGTGTTTCCATACAAATTGTGAAACTTTCTGTTCTAGTTCTGTGAAAAATGCCAGTGGTAGTTTGATAGGGATTGCACTGAATCTGTAGATGGCTTTGGGTAGTATAGTCATTTTCCCAGTGTTCATTCTTCCAATCCAAGAACATAGTATATCTCTCCATCTGTTTGTATCATCTTTAATTCCTTCATCAGTGTCTTATAGTTTTCTGCATACAGGTCTTTTGTCTCCTTAGGTAGGTTTATTCCTAGGTATTTTATTCTTTTTGTTGCCATGGTAAATGGGAGTGTTTCCTTAATTTCTCTTTCAGATTTTTCATCACTAGTGTATAGGAGTGCAAGAGATTTCTGTGCATTAATTTTGTATCCTGCTACTTTACCAAATTCATTGATTAGTCCTAGTAGTTTTCTGGTAGCATCTTTAGGATTCTCTATGTATGTGTCATGTCATCTGCAAACAGTGACAGCTTTACTTCTTCTTTTTTGATTTGAATTCCTTTTATTTCTTTTTCTTCTCTGATTGCTGTGGCTAAAACTTCCGAATCTATGTTGAATAATAGTGGTGAGACTGGACAACCTTGTCTTGTTCCTCATCTTAGTGGAAATGGTTTCAGTTTTTCACCATCGAGAATGATGTTGGCTGCGGGTTTGTCATATATGGCCTTTATTATGTTGATGTAAGTTCCCTCTATGCCTACATTCTGGAGAGTTTTTATCATAAATGGCTGTTGAACCTTGTCAAAAGCCTTGTCTGCATCTATTGAGATGATCATGTGTTTTTTCTCCTTTAATTTGTTCATATGGTTTATCACATTGATTGATTTGCGTATATTGAAGAATCCTTGCATTCCTGGGATAAACCCCACTTGATCATGGTGTATGATCCATTTAATGTGCTGTTGGTTTCTATTTGCTAGTATTTTGTTGAGGATTTTTGCATCTATGTTCATCAGTGATATTGGCCTGTAGTTTTCTTTCTTTGTGACATCTTTGTCTGGTTTTGGTATCAGGGTGATGGTGGCCTCGTAGAATGAGTTTGGGAGTGTTCCTCCCTCTGCTATATTTTGGAAGAGTTTGAGAAGGATAGGTGCTAGCTCTTCTCTAAATGTTGGATAGAGTTCGCCTTTGAAGCCATGTGGTCCTTGGGCTTTTGTTTGTTGGATTTTTTTTTTTTTTTTTTTTTGCGGTATGCAGGCCTCTCACTGTTGTGGCCTCTCCTGTTGCGGAGCACAGGCTCCGGATGCGCAGGCTCGACGGTCATGGCTCACGGGCCCTGCTGTTCCGCGGCATGTGGGATCTTCCCAGACCAGAGCACGAACCCGTGTCCCCTGCATCGGCAGGCAGACTCTCAACCACTGTGCCACCAAGGAAGCACTGTTGGAAGGTTTTTAATCACATAGACTATGAACATCTTTGAGGGCTAAGGTATTTGTAGCATTTAGGTACTCGTGAAATGTTAATTGAATGAATAAATCAGTGCATGTTTTGATCAATGTGGCAAATGATAAACTTATTGGTGCTGGAGTTAGAAGACCTGATTTTAAGTTTCAGCTTGGATATACTAGTATGATACTGGAAAGTTCACTTAGCCTTTTTCAGTCTCAGTTTCCTCAATGTCGTTTAGAACCATCTCTCTCTTATAAGGTTTTCATGAGGATGGATGTGAAAGTGCTTTCTAATCTAAAATGCTGTGCTATTTAGCTGTTAGTCATCACTGCAAATAAGATTCCAGTATTCTACATTATAGAGCAACATTTAAAGGGAAGTGATTCTGTCAGAATTAAAGCAATGTAACCTTTCCAGAATGGATAAATCAAGCGTGCTGGTCATGGCAGGATGCCAGGTATCCTGGGGGAAATACATCAACTATTAGAATCAGAGGTCAAGACAGAAGGCTGTATAGGTGAACAGACTAAAGGGCACTGGAAGTGTGACTTGTAGGTAGCGCAGATCTTGAAGAGCTGTAACTGAAGGTACAGTGTTCTAAGTCTGACTAGTAACAAGGCAAGCTTGCTTCAAGGGCAGTGAATGGTTCCAGCTGTCATCACACAGACATCTGGATTTTGGTTTTGGTATTCTGACAATATTTGGAACTGTACTGAATGGGAGCTAAGGAACTGGATGGGTTTATAGATAAAAGGGTATCATGGATGTTGATAAAAACATGTGAAGACAAAATTAATTGAACTGAGGTGGGGTTCATAGGCTGGATGACAGGGATCATAATTACGATACTATTACTACCACCACTACCACCAATATGTTGACAGTTTACCAAGCATTCTACCTTATTTCTATTAACAATCATAAAAAGCTTGTAAAGCACTTATTCTCGTTTTATTTTACAGATACAAGCATACATTCATAGAAGCATATACATGCTGATAAGTGACTTACAAGCATCAGGTGCCACACTGTAAGCAAATTGACTCAGCTCTTACAAATGCAGGTCCCCTGCTAATTCATGTGAGATGCCTGCTTCTTTATGTCAGGACATCAGGATGTCAGGGTGCAGTACAGCTTGGACTGGGGGAACAGCATTTGCTACAGGATGCCTTGAATTATTTTTTACATATATATGTTTTCTCCCTTATGAAGTGGAAGCTTCTTTTTTTTTAATTAATTTTATTGGAGGATAGTTGATTTACAATGTTTTATTAGTTTCAGGTGTACAGCACAGCGATTCAGTTATGCATATACATACATTCATTCTTTTTCAGATTCTTTTCCCATATAGGTTATTACAGAATATTGAGTAGAGTTTCCTGTGCTATACATTAGGTCCTTCTTGATTATCTACTTTATAGTAGTGTGTGTATGTTAATCCTGAGTTCCTAATTTATCCCTCCCCACCATGTTTCCCCTTTGGTAACCATAGGTTTGTTTTTGATGTCTGTGAGTCTGTTTCTGTCTTGTAAATAAGTTCATTTATATCCTTTTTAAAAAATTAGATTCCACATGTGAGTGATATCGTATGATATTTGTCTTTCTCTGTCTGACTTACTTCACTTAATATGATAATCTCTAGGTCCACCCATGTTACTGCAAATGCCATTATTTCATTCTTTTTTATGGCTATATTCCGTTGTATATATTCCATTGTATATATATACCACATCTTCTTTATCCATTCCTCTGCCAATGGACATTTATGTTGCTTCCATGTCTTGGCTGAAGTGGAAACTTCTTTAGAGCAGTAAACATGATCTTATTGTCCTTTTTCAAAGGGCAGTATGAGTACCTAGTAGATTGGATAAATTGATTTTAGCAATTATTTATATTATAATAATAAGCTATTCCATTCAAATAGTTAGCCATTCTTTCCATCTCTAACACAAATATACCAGTTTCACTACTGAGCCCATTTCTTTTCCATTGGGCTAGATCTCTCTAATATATCCCACAACCAGCACATCATGGCAAGCCTCATCAGGCAGGGAAGTTCCTAAGCATGGCTCCTTGATGACTTCTTTGTCCATGACCATGATCCTCTCTACTGTAAACATAGCACATGGCACACCTAATCTGCAATGCATCATCCCTTTTTTTCCTGCTTGCTTCTCCATTCTTCAAAATTAATATTTCAAAATTAAATATTCAGCTTAGTAAAGGAAGGAGAGACAGAAGGGAAAACATAATAAGTTGAAGTAGAATGAATGAAGAAAAACAAATTAAAGAAACGTCGGACTTTAAAACATTACTTGTATTCAAAATTAATTTGCATGTCTACTTATTCATAGAATGGAAGCTTAGGTGAGACCAGAATATGAGAGAG
The DNA here is from genome assembly GCF_964270905.1 of Leucopleurus acutus. Lineage (NCBI taxonomy): Eukaryota > Metazoa > Chordata > Mammalia > Artiodactyla > Delphinidae > Leucopleurus > Leucopleurus acutus. The sequence goes on from NC_139152.1 coordinate 13,340,287, forward strand.
ACACCCATTTTTATTGTTTATGAAGCTGCTTCTGGTAGTGTAGGATCTGTCTGGCTCTCATTGCATACCAGATTCTTTCTTACCTGGCCAGATCTTTTTAGAAACCAGCTAGCAAGGGCTTCACAGGGTGGCCAGCTGGAATTGACAGAGCTGGGACCGATGGCTGCAAAAAACCCTTACTCGGCAGTCCTCAACCAGCAGGCTATAACAGAAACATCTCGGGAGCTTTTCTGGCTATCCAGGCCCATTCATCCTCTTGCCAATGAGATATCAGAACGTCTCATGGAGCATGTAAAAGTTGAAAAATCTTCTGGTTGATTGGACTCCCTCTGCCTATCGTTGGTCTGAGGATTGCTGGCTAGGGGTTAATTTTTGAATTCAGTCGCTTCTGGATTCAAGTCTTGGCCACTTGCCAGCTCTGGATAAACTACATACACTCTGATCATCTTATTCTCTCATTTGGAAAATGCTATTAGTAACTCCTGAAATACTTAGACAAAATAGGCTAAAATATGTGCAAGACCTGTACAGTGAAAATTTTTTTTAAAAAGACTGATAAGAGAAATTTAAAAAGACCTAATTAATCAGAAAGTTATATCATATTCGTAGATTGGAAGATTTAATATAGTTAAGAGTAATTCTTCACAAATTGATAAACATCAACATATATTCCATACAGAATCAATCTAAAGCCAATAAAAATCTTAGTGTGAGTGTGATTTATAGATAAAATGATGAGCTGATCCCAAAATTTCCAAGGAGGTGCAAAGGAGCTGGACTAGACAAAAACAATTTTGGGGCTTCCCTGGTGGCGCAGTGGTTGAGAGTCCGCCTGCCGATGCAGGGGACATGGGTTCATGCCCCGGTCTGGGAGGATCCCACATGCTGCGGAGAGGCTAGGCCCATGAGCCATGGCCGCTGGGCCTGCACGTCCGGATCCTGTGCTCTGCAATGGGAGAGGCCACAACAGTGAGAGGCCCGCGTACCGCAAAAAAAAAAAAGAAAAAAAACAATTTGGAAAAGAGTAAAGATGTCGATGATGGAAAAGATGGAAAACTTACACTATCTGATTTCAAGACCTACTATAAAATCATAGTAGTAAATACAGCATGATATTGGCATAATGATAGACATAGAGATCAGTGGAATGGAAGAGTGTTCAATTGATTTTTCACAAAGGTGCCAGGATAATTCATTGAGGAATTGAATTTTTAAATTAATTTTTTTTTAAATCAGCTATATGTATGGAAAAAAAAGAATCTCTACCCCTACTTCACAATATACATTAAAATAAACTGGAGATGGATCATAGATCTAAAGACAAGTAATGAAAATATAAAACATATAGAAGAAAACATAGAAAAAACTTTTTAACATTGGGGTAGACAAAGATTCCTTAGGACACAAAAAGCATACAAGAAAATAGTTGATACATTAGACTGCATCAAATTAAAAGCTTCTGCTCTTCCAAAGACACCACTGAGTAAATGAAAAGGAAAGTAAAAAACTGAGGAAAACACTTGCAATATCTAACAAAGAACTGGAATCCAGAATGGATCAATTACTCCTACAGTTCACTAAGAGGCAAACAACCCTGCAAAATGAGCAAGAGATTTGAACTTTTAAAAAGAAGATGTATAATGTCCAGTAAACACATGAAAAGATGCTGAACAGTATTAGTTGTTAGGGAAATTCAAGTTAAAACCAAAACCAATACAACTTCACACCCACTAGAATGGTTAAAATGAAAAAGACTGACAATACTTAGTGTTGGTGACGAAGTGGATCAATGGAAAAAAAAAAACCCCTCATGTTTTGCTTGAGGGCATATAAAATAGTACAATCACTTTGGGAAACAGTGTGACAGTTCCTTATAGAATTAAATTTACACTCATACCTAACAATTCTACTCCTAAGTATACATTCAAGAGAAATGAAAACGTAATGTCCACAGTAAGGTATGTATACAAATGCTCATAGCAGCTTTTTAAATAACAGCCCCAAACTGGAAGCGACTCAGATATCTATCCACTGGTGAATGGATAAGTAAATTGTGTTTTAGCCATAAAATGGGATATTACTCAGCAATAAAACTGAATGAATTGATATAGCAACACTGGTGAATCTCAAAATATAATGCTGGGAAAAAGAAATCAGACACAAAAAAGTAGACACTGTATCATTCCATTTAAGTGAAATTTTAAAACAGGTAAAAAGAATGCATTGTGACAAATCAGATCCGTGGTTGCCTGGGTGAGGAAAGAGAGTGCTTGACCCAAAAGGGATTAAAGAGAACAGTTTGAAATGTTCTGTATTTTGGTTTACATGGTGGTCACATCATATATTCATCTAACAAAACTCATCAAACTTTATGCTTCAAATGAATTCATATTATTGTTTAAAATTGTACCTCAGTATAACTGACTTTGAAAAAATCCTGTCACCTGTAATTCCTGTGAGGAAAAGAACTTATACACACATATGCACACAATATATACATACACGTGCTATTTTATATATATATATATATATATATATATATATATAGTACTTAGCAAGTGTCTTGCATATAGTAACAAAAAGAATAAATAAATTGTATATTTAATCTACTCTTACTGTTGTCATCAGGAGATTCTGAGTCTTATTGAAAATCAGGGCAATGGTAGAAATATATGGGAGTGTGGACTCATCAGTTAAATGTCAGTCAGACTGTCTGAAATTTTAGAGGGACTTACATGCCATCTTTTAAAAATACAAACTTAAAAATGTATTGGGATAATCTGAGAGATCATCAGTAGTCTAAGGTTGTGTACATATAAGAATGAAATACAAAATATAAAATGAAATACAAATGAATGAAATACAGGAATGTAAGCTATGGTCATTATAGAGTGCCAGCAACTTATAGACAAAGACTCTGATTAAAAATTTTAAAAACCGGGCCTCCCTGGTGGCGCAGTGGTTGAGAGTCTGCCTGCCGATGCAGAGGACACGGGTTCGTGCCCTGGTCCGGGAGGATCCCACATGCCGTGGAGCGATTGGGCCCGTGAGCCATGGCCGCTGAGCCTGCACGTCCGGAGCCTGTGCTCCGCGACGGGAGAGGCCACAACAGTGAGAGGCCTGCGTACCGCAAAAAAAAAAAAAAAAAAAAAAAAAAAAATTAAAAAACCCAAAACAATAGCAATAACAAAGAAAAAAAACCTACACACAAATGAAGAAGATATTTTGTTAGCATATATGTAGGTTCTTCAATGAGAGTTGGTAAATATTGCAAGAGAAAAATTTGCAAGAGAAAGTTTTGTTGTTCTTTTAGATGCTTCATTTTGAAGAATCTGGAAGACATCCTTTACTGTGGGCATTGGTGCCATATTCATACTAAGAACATGGGTACCATGATACAGGAACAAACGAACCATCAAAATGAAGTGGAAACTCGGTAGTGAACCAGCAGTGAGAGGCGATGCTGGACACCTCTCTGAGGCAAACTCCAAATGAACTGGAAAGTAACCCAGCCAGAAAAATTAAGTAATGGATTTGTGTCATCTTCCGGGTTCTGTACATTTGGGATGGGCTACCAGTGAAATTGTTTTGAATCTGGCAATGGACTTGACTCATGTGCCTTTCCAAAGGACTGTGGCCTTAAACTTAGGTAAAGAACAAAAAATGTATGACATATTTATAGGATGATTTATAGAAAAAATATTTGTAGTACTAAATTCAATGTTCAATGCAAGGTTTTAGAGCTGATTTTTCTACTTAAAATCTTCTGATCCATCAACCACATACCAACCAACCACAACATAAAAACCAGATGCCGTCTTAGGCTGTAAGATGACTAGCCTCTGCGCTGAAATGGCAAGGTAGGGAGTACGGGCTGTAGAGATTTCATTAGGAGGGCTGATTGTGAGGGAAGAACATGAAAACTATGTTGGGTAAGGAATGAATGAAAAGAGAAGGGTCAAATATTTGAAAATCTGTCAGTAAAAGAGAAAATAAGAATTTTTCTTTCCAGCTCCCAGGGCTGGAAACAAAGCCAACGGGTGGAAGTTACAACGTGGGAGATTTGAACTTGAACCATTGTAAAATGTGGGTTTTCAGATGTTCTGCCTCTGCTGGAGTATTTTTGGGGGAGGGGGAGAAATCGCCACAAGGCAGCTCCGTCTCCAGTGAATGGCTCTCACTGTTAACAGCGAGGAACCGTTTCATAGTTAAAAGAGCAGACTCTGGAGTTTGAATTTCGTCTCTGCCTGTGCTTCCTACATGACACTGGACACATGGCTTAAGCTTTCTGAGCTCATTTTCTCCGACTTGAGAATGGTACTTTCCTCATAACATTTTTATGACAGACTAATACACAGATGGTACTTAGCACAGGATCTAGCACTTAGTAAGCGTACATTAAATGTTACGTACTAATGACAGTTATCACCTTTCTGGGGAATTGAGGTGGAGATTTCTGTGTGAAATGGGAGGTTGGGCAAGATGATCTCTAAAATTTCTTCCAATTCTATGTTTCAGTGGTTCAGCATGTTGGGAAACAGCCTTCGTCTCAGAGGTTTGCGGCTCCTTGGAAAGTGACATCTAGCCTTCGTTGTGGAATTGTATTCCATGAAGGTTTTGAAATGGTAAGCCTCATCTAGTTTAGATTTCACGTGAATTTTCAAGCCAGTTAAAATGCTTACAGATGAGGCCGGGTTCTCTCTCCAGCAAGTCCTTTATCCACTTCGCATGTGTGATATTCTCAGAATGGAGCACAATGCCTTTTTCTGTTTTGGTTTGCCCCAAGCACTCTACGTAAGTATGGAGGGCATAGTTATATGAGAGTTTATTAGAACATATTGGTCAACAGACTAAAATAGATAAATGAATCTCCACCCAATTATAAATCAATCCATATTTATTAAACACATACTAACACATGCTATGACATAGACATATGCTAAGCATGGGAAATCCTACTCATCAAAGTCCAAATTAAATGATGCCGATGTGTATCATTTTCTATTGCTGTGTGTAACAGAAGATCCCCCAAATGAATGATCTTTTTGGTCTTAATTCAGCCACACAGTTCTTCTGGTCTTGGTTGTGGTCAGCTTCATCTTGGCTAGGCAGCTCTGCTTATGGCGGGTAGGTGGGATGTTGGCAGGAGTTATGGGGTGACGTGTCTCTCATTTTTCATCAGGCTAGCCTTGTTCTAATTGCAGAATCAGGGGTTCAAGAGAAAGAACTGAATCTGCAAGGCCTCCAGAGCCTCGGCTTAGAACTGACACATCATCCTTCTCACCAAACCCTAGTGACCAAAGCAAATCACAAGCCCAGCCCATACTCAAAAGGTGGAGTAATAGATCCCACCTCTTCATGGGAAGATCTGCAACATTGCAGAGAGCATAGACCAGGAAGACCAGTAATTGGGGCCATTAGTGCAATCTGTCTTCCACAAGATGCAATCATCAAATAGACAAGAAATGCTAATATCACCCTGATACAGAATCAGACACTCTGCAAGACATTGTAAGAGATTAACCATATTCACTGTACAAAGCGTCTTGGAAGTAATAGAAAGGTGAGCTACACAGGGGCTCTGTCAGTTCTGCCTTTCTTTACTTAGACAGTGTTCCCAACAAAAGTCCAATAAGCTGATAAATATATAAAAATTTAAAACAGTAGATACAGCAATTATAAAATATTGTCCAGAGTAATTTAACCAAAGGTACCAGTGTAAATAGCCAGTGATGTGAGTGTTGCAGAGGTATGATGAGTAATTATATAGTGTGAGAACCAGGGACTTCTGTTTACAGATAAGGAGTTAAACTCTCACAGCAGTGCTAGAGAAGACTTTTGAATTAATGACCAATTTCAAACAAAGCATTTAATGTTACCACTTGAAATGTTTCAGTAATAATTCAAATGGTTTAATTCTAAGACACTTATGATTAAATTTCAAATAAGCTAAGGTATTATTAGACATTTATGGGCAAAAAACATTTTTTCCCCCTGCAAATTAAATGTTCTTCTTTGACAACGATTCAAGTTATGATGGGGGTCCTTGTTTCCTTTTAATTACAGCCCAAACACTTATATGGATAAAGCAGCAATATGATCGCTATTTCATTTTGGAGCCATTATTACCGAAATGCAAAATATCTCAATCTCTCACCCTGTCCCCCGCCTCCTAGGTTTTCTTTTTAATCCCATAAAAGCATCTGTCTTTGATTTCAAGTGGAGTACCTGCTGTGCAGGATGCAATGCAAATCCAATTTGTGTGTAACAAAACCAAATGGGCTGAAATGAACTCTGCATTTTAAAGATGTTTTTGTTTAATCATCGCCATCCCTCGTCTTTAATGAATGCATAATCAAGTTAAACTTCAGGCAAGAAGTGGAATGGCTCTTCTTAAGACAGAGAAAGCAAATTCCTGTGATATCCCTCATTGCTGTTCTGCCTCCTATTCCTGCGTTGGCAGGAAAGAAAGAAGAAAGATCTTCAAATGCATATTATGGCAAACTGTTGAGAACCATGGCGTGAGCAGTACTACTGCTCATTTTTCTCTGCTATCTTCAGAAATCATTATAATTATTGTTTAGAGCAGAAAGTGAGGATGCAGGATTCCTGGGTTCTTATTTTGTTCTCCTTTTTTCTGTATCTCATGGAAGACAGGAGGTATAATAATAAAGTACTTTGGGCATTTAGAGGAGGATACGCCATGAGGCATTTCTGAGCCACACGTCATCTACCCTAAATGTTGGTATGTAATTTCCTCAGTACAGAAGGTCTTTCTGGTAGTGAACTTGTGTGGTTCTTTCTTTTAGAAGGAGAGCATCTTCTCCAAAGACCTTATGATGTCAGATGACTTAAAAAAATTTTTTTTAAATTGAAGTATAGTTGATTTACAACGTTGTGCTAGTTTCTAGTGTACAGCAAAGTGACTCAGTTATATATACATATATATTCTTTTTCAGATTATTTTCCCTTATAGGTTATTACAAAATATGGAGTAGAGTTCCCTGTGCTATACAGTAGGTCGTTGTTGGTTATCTATTTTATATATAGTAGTGTGTGTATGTTAACCCCAAACTCCTAATTTATTCCTCTTCACCCCTTTCCCCTTTGGTAACCATAAATTTGTTTTCTATGTCTGTGGTTCTATTTCTGTTCTGTAAATAACTGCATTTGTATTCTTTTTTTTTAGAGTCCACATATAAGCGATATCATATGATATTTGTCTTTATCTGGCTTACTTCACTTAGTATGATAATCTCTAGGTCCATCCATGTTGCTGCAAATGGCATTATTTCATTCGTTTTATGACTGAGTAATATTCCATTATGTCTCTCTCTCTCTCTCTCTCTCTCTCTCTCTCTCTCTATATATATATATATATATATATACACCACATCTCTGAAGAAAACTATAATTTGAAAAGATACATGCACCCCAATATTCAGTGTAGCACTATTTACAATAGCCAAGACATGGAAGCAACCTAAATGTCTACCGACAGATGAATGGATAAAGAAGATGTGGTATATATGTACACCAGAATATTACTCACATGAGTTTTGTATAGTCATAATACTGGACAAATTAATTCCAAACAAGGAAATGGGATGAGAGAATATTTTATAATGATAGACCTTAGAGATCATCTAATTTACTCATTTTACAGATGAGAAAGCTGAGCTTGAAATGTATACTGACTGATGTGGAGTCAGATGGTTAATGAGTAGGAGAGTTGGAGCTGGAACGCTGGTCTCTTGGTCCTCAGTCTTTACAAAGCAATCCTGCAGTATAACACTGAGTTACTGCAACACAGCGATGAACCTCACAAAGGAAATATATTCTAGAAGAATCGTTAAGGGATGAAATATCTACATGAGCTTTTCATTCAAGGTGAATGCGAATTACAGCAGGATTAGGTGCAGTGTATGCAATGTATGGTTTTTGGTTGTCAAGCAAAAATCTAGAGATTTATGAGGAGAATGTAGGTCTTCATTTCTTCTGATTACTTTTAATGGTTAAGAATTAGGATTGACTTCATCTATAGCTGAGAGTCTACATGGTAAGATCTATAAAACTCTGAGGTGGACAGTTACACACCTGCCTGAAATTCCAATATTGCAAGTTATTTTTATGTGATAAGGCATTGTCTTCTATTAGGAGAAAATTCTTTTGGAGCAGTAACACTGCCAACCAGCATCTGACCTTTACTCTTAAATTTTTAAAGGTTCATCAATTTCCTTTTTGATTAGGAACATCTCCCTGGGAGCAGGGTCCTGTGATTGTGTACCATGGTTAAGTTTTTTTTTTTGCTTTTGTTTCCCTTGCCTAAGGAACAGTATGCAAAAAATATATTAACAAGACCAATGTCAAAAAGCTATTGTCTATGTTTTCTTCTAGAAGTTTTATGGTTTCATGGTTTCAGGTCTTACATTTAATTCTTTAAACCATTTTGAAGTAATTTTGTGCAGGGTGTGAGAGAGTAGTCCAGTTTGATTCATTTCCATGTAGCTGTCCAGTTTTTCAACACCATTAATTGAAGAAGCTCTGTATTCCCCATTGTTTATTCTTGCCTTCTTTGTCATAGACTAATTGCCCATACAAGTGTGGGTTCACTTCTGAGCTCTCTATTCTGTTCTATTTTCTATGTGTCTGATTCGGTGCCAGTACCATACTATTTTGATTACTGTAGTTTTTTAACACCTTTATTGGTGTATAATTGCTTAACAATGGTATGTTAGCTTCTGCTTCATAACAAAGTGAATCAGCTATACATATACATATATCCCCATAACTCTTCCCTCTTGCATCTCCCTCCCTCCCACACTCCCTATCCCACGCCTCTAGGTGGTCACACAGCACATAGATGATCTCCCTGTGCTATGCGGCTACTTCCCAGTAGCTATCGGTTTATATTTGGTAGTGTATATATGTCCATGCCACTCTCTCACTTTGTCCCAGCTTACGCTTCCACTTCCCCATGTCCTCAAGTCCATTCTCTAGTAGGTCTGCGTCTTTATTCCCATCCTGTCCCTAGGTTCTTCGTGAACTTTTGGTTTTTTTTTTAAGATTCCATATGTATGTGTTAGCATACGGTATTTGTTTTTCTCTTTCTGACTTACTTCACTCTGTATGACAGACACTAGGTCAATCCACCTCACTACAAATAACTCAATTTCGTTTCTTTTTATGGCTGAGTAATATTCCACTGTATATATGTGCCACACCTTCTTTATCCATTCATCTGTTGATGGACACTTAGGTGGCTTCCATGTCCTGGCTATTGTAAATAGAGCTGCAATGAACACCGTGGTATGTGACTCTTTTTGAATTATGGTTTTCTCAGGGTATATTCCCAGTAGTGGGATTGCTGGGTGGTATGGTAGTTCTATTTTTAGTTCTTTAAGGAACCTCCATACTGTTCTCCATAGTGACTGTACCAATTAACATTCCCACCAACAGTTCCCTTTTCTCCACACTCTCTCCAGCATTTACTGTTTGTAGATTTTTTGAGGATGGCCATTCTGACTGGTGTGTGGTGATATCTCATTGTAGTTTTGATTTGCATTTCTCTAGTGATTAATGATGTTGAGCATCCTTTCATGTGTTTGTTGGCAATCTGTATATCTTCTATGGAGAAATGTCTATTTAGGTCTTCTGCCCACTTTTGGATTGGGTTGTTTGTTTATTTTGATATTGAGCTGCATGAGCTACTTATAAATTTTGGAGATTAATCCTTTGTCCTTTGCTTCAAATGCAAATATTTTCTCCCATTCTGAGGGTTGTCTTTTCGTCTTGTTTATGGTTTCCTTTGCTGTGCAAAAGCTTCTAAGTTTCATTAGGTCCCATTTGTTTATTTTTGTTTTTATATTCATTCTCTAGGAGGTGGGTCAAAAAGGATCTTGCTGTGATTTATGTCATACAGTGTTCTGCCTATGTTTTCCTCTAACAGTTTTACAGTGTCTGGCCTTACACTTCGATCTTTAATCCATTTTGAGTTTATTTTTGTGTATGGTGTTAGGGAGTGTTCTAATTTCATTCTTTTCCATGTAGCTGTCCAGTTTTCCCAGCACCACTTATTGAAGAGGCTGTCTTTTCTCCATTGTATATTCTTGCCTCCTTTATCAAAAATAAGGTGACCATATGTGCATGGGTTTATCTCTGGGCTTTCTATCCTGTTCCATTGATCTATCTTTCTGTTTTTGTGCTAGTACCATACTGTCTTGATTACTGTAGCTTTGTAGTATAGTCTGAAGTCTGGGAGCCTGATTCCTCCAGCTCCTTTTTTCTTTCTCAAGATTGCTTTGGCTATTCGGGGTCTTTTGTGTTTCTATACAAATAGTGAAATTTTTTGTTCTAGTTCTGTGAAAAATGCCAGTGGTAGTTTGATAGGGATTGCATTGAATCTCTAGATTGCTTTGGGTAGTAGAGTCATTTTCACAATGTTGATTCTTCCAATCCAAGAACATGGTATATCTCTCCATCTATTTGTATCATCTTTAATTTCTTTCATCAGTGTCTTATAATTTTCTGCATACAGATCTTTTGTCTCCTTAGGTAGGTTTATTCCTAGATATTTTATTCTTTTTGTTGCCATGGTAAATGGGAGTGTTTCCTTAATTTCTCTTTCAGATTTTTCATCATTAGTGTATAGGAATGCAAGAGATTTCTGTGCATTAATTTTGTATCCTCTACTTTACCAAATTCATTGATTAGTCCTAGTAGTTTTCTGGTAGCATCTTTAGGATTCTCTATGTATGTAGCATGTCATCTGCAAACAGTGACCGCTTTACTTCTTCTTTTCCAGTTTGAATTCCTTTTATTTCTTTTTCTTCTCTGATTGCTGTGGCTAAAACTTCCAAAATTATGTTGAATAATAGTGGTGAGACTGGACAACCTTGTCTTATTCCTGATTTTAGTGTGGAAATGGTTTCAGTTTTTCACCATCGAGAATGATGTTGGCTGCGGGTTTGTCATATATGGCCTTTATTATGTTGATGTAAGTTCCCTCTATGCCTACTTTCTGCAGGGTTTTTATCATAAATGGGTGTTGAATTTTGTCGAAACTTTCTCTGCATCAATTGAGATGATCATGTGGTTTTTCTCCTTCAATTTGTTAATATGGTGTATCACATTGATTGATTTGCGTATATTGAAGAATCCTTGCATTCCTGGAATAAGCCCCACTTGAGTATGGTGTATGATCCTTTTAATGTGTTGTTGGATTCTGTTTGCGAGTATTTTGTTGAGGATTTTTGCATCTATGTTCATCAGTGATATTGGCCTGTAGTTTTCTTTCTTTGTGACATCTTTGTCTGGTTTTGGTATCAGGGTGATGGTGGCCTCGTAGAATGAGTTTGGGAATGTTCCTCCCTCTGCTATATTTTGGAAGAGTTTAAGAAGAATAGGTGTTAGCTCTCCTCTAACTGTTTGTTAGAATTCGCCTGTGAAGCCATCTGGTCCTGGGCTTTGGTTTGTTGGAAGATTTTTAATCAAGGTCTCAATTTCCGTGCTTGTGATTGGTCTGTTTATATTTTCTATTTTTTTCTGGTTCAGTCTCAGAAGGTTGTGCTTTTCTAAGAATTTGTCCATTTCTTACAGGTTGTCCATTTTTTTGGCATAGAGTTGCTTGTAGTAATCTCTCATGATCCTTTGTATTTCTGCAGTGTCAGTTGTTACTTCTCCTTTTTCATTTCTAATTCTGTCAATTTGAGTCTTCTCCCTTTTTTTCTTGACGAGTCTGGCTAATGGTTTATCAATTTGTTTATCTTCTCAAAGAACCAGCTTTTAGCTTTACTGATCTTTGCTATCATTTCCTTATTTATTTTCATTTTGGGTGATCTGTCCATTGGTGAAAGTGGGGTATTAAAGTCCCCGGCTATGATTGTGTTACTGTCAATTTCCCCTTTATTGCTGTTAGCATTTGCCTTATGCATTGAGGTGCTCCTGTGTTGGGTGCATAAATATTTACAATTGTTATACCTTCTTCTTGGATTGATCCCTTGATCATTATGTAGTGTCCTTCTTTGTCTCTTGTAATAGTCTTTGTTTTAATGTCTATTTTGTCTGATGTGAGAATTGCTACTCCAGTTTTCTTTTGATTTCCATTTGCATGGATTATATTTTTCCATCCCCTCAATTTCAGTCTGTATGTGTCCCTAGGTCTGAGGTGGGTCTCTTGTAGACAACATATATACGGGTCTTGTTTTTGTATTCATTCAGCCAGTCTATGTCTTTTGGTTGGAGCATTTAATCCATTTACATTTAAGGTAATTATCGATATGTATGTTCCTATTACCATTTTCTTAACTGTTTTGGGTTTGTTATTGTAGGTCTTTTCCTTCTCTTGTGTTTCCTGCCTAGAGAAGTTCCTTTAGCATTTGTTGTAAAGTTGGTTTGGTGGTGCTGAATTCTGTTAGCTTTTGCTTGTCTGTAAAGATTTTAATTTCTCTGTTGAATCTGAATGAGATCCTTGCTGGGTAGAGTAATCTTGTTTGTAGGTTTTTCCCTTTCATCACTTTAAATATGTCCTACCGCTCCCTTCTGGCTTGCAGAGTTTCTGCTGAAAGATCAGCTGTTAACGTTATGGGGATTCCCTTGTATGTTATTTGTTGTTTTCCCTTGCTGCTTTTAATATTTTTTCTTTGTATTTAATTTTTGATAGTTTGATTAATATGTGTCTTGGTGTATTTTTCCTTGGATTTATCCTGTATGGGACTCTCTGCGCTTCCTTGGCTTGATTATTTCCTTTCCCATATTAGGGAAGTTTTTAACTATAATCTCTTCAAATATTTTCTCAGTCCCTTTCTTTTTCTCTTCTTCTTCTGGGACCCCTATAATTCAAATGTTGGTGTGTTTAATGTTGTCCCAGAGGTCTCTGAGACTGTCCTCAATTCTTTTCATCCTTTTTTCTTTATTCTGCTCTGCGGTAGTTATTTCCACTATTTTTTCTTCCAGGTCACTTATCTGTTCTTCTGCCTCAGTTGTTCTGCTATATGTCGTTGCTCCCAAAGTCCACTGCCTCAATTTTGGATGATTCGTTGTCTATTCAGGTTTTCCACAGATGCAGGGTACATCAAATTGATTGTGAAGATTTAATCCGCCGCTCCTGAGGCTACTGGCAGAGATTTCCCTTTCTCTTCTTTGTTTGCACAGCTCCTGGGGTTCAGCTTTGGATATGGAGTGGCCTCTTTGTGTAGGTCACCTGAGGGCGTCTGTTCTTCGCTCAGACAGGACGGAGTTAAAGGAGCAGCTGATCTGGGGGCTGTGGCTCACTCAGGCCGGGGGGAGGGAGGGGTACGGATGCGGGGGGAGCCTGCAGTGACAGAGGCCGGCGTGACGTTGCACCAGCCTGAGGCGCGCCGTGGGTTCTCCCGGGGAAGTTGTCCCTGGATCACGGGACCCTGGCAGTGGCGGGCTGCGCAGGCTCCCGGGAGAGGAGGTGTAGGTAGTGACCTGTGCTTGCACACAGGCTTCTTGGTGGCTGCAGCAGCAGCCTTAACATCTCATGCCCATCTCTGGAGCTCGTTTAGCCGGTGCTCTGAATCCCCTCTCCTCGTGCACCCTGAAACAATGGTCTCTTGCCTCTTCGGCAGCTCCAGACTTTTTCCCAGACTCCCTCCCAGCTAGCCGTGGCGCACTAGCCCCCTTCAGGCTGTGCTCACGCAGCCAACCCCAGTCCTCTCCCTGGGATCCGACCTCCGAAGCTGGAGCCTCAGCTCCCAGCCCCTGCCCTCCCTGGCGGGTGAGTAGACGAGCCTCTAAGGCTGGTGAGTGCTGGTCGGCACTGATCCTCTGTGCAGGAATCTCTCTGCTTTGCCCTTCGCACCCCCATTGCTGCACTCTCCTCCATGGCTCTGAAGCTTCCCCCAATCTGACACCGCAGTCTCCACCCATGAAGGGGTTTCCTAGGAAACCTTTCCTCCTTCACAGCTCCCGCCCACTGGTGCAGGTCCCATCCCTATTCTTTTGTCTCTGTTTTTTCTTTTTTCTTTTGCCCTACCCAGGTACGTGGGGGAGTTTCTTGCCCTTTGGGAGGTCTGAGTTTTTCTGCCAGCGTTCAGTAGGTGTTCTGTAGGAGTTGTTCCACGTGTAGATGTATTTCTGATGTATTTGTAGGGAGGAAGGTGATCTCCACTTCTTCCTCTTCCGCCATCTTGAAGCTCCTCTTCATGGCTAAGTTTTTTTTTTTTTTTTTTTGCGGTACGCGGGCCTTTCACTGTTGTGGCCTCTCCCGTTGCTGAGCACAGGCTCCGGACGCGCAGACTCAGTGGCCATGGCTCACAGGCCCAGCCTCTCCACGGCATGTGGGATCTTCCCGGACAGGGGCACGAATCCACGTCCCCTGCATCAGCAGGCGGACTCTCAACCACTGCGCCACCCGGGAAGTCCCATGGTTAAGTTTTGATGGTTGATGGAAAGGTTAAGTAAGGAAGGTTGGAGGGCAAGCGTGTCAAGAGCTGCAATGAGTGTTGTGGAAAGCAAGAGAATGGACCAAGTCTGATAAAGCCTCAAAGCTAGACGCATCTACTCACAACTTGTTTGAGTCTGGCTGCTCCTGAGGGGAGCAGTTCGCAAAGCAAATAGAACAATGTATGTTCCAAATATTCCATGCTAGGAATTCCCTTGTCCTTGATCTGCTTATCTCGTCCTCTACCTTTAGCTGTCATATTCAGATAAGAATATGAATGTTTAGTTCTTTTTTAAGGAGAACAGATTTAAAAAAAAAATTTTTGGCTGTGTTGGGTGTTCCTTGCTGTGCACGGGCTTTCTCTAGTTGCGGCGGGCAGGGGCTACTCTTTGTTGTGGTGCGTGGGCTTCTCATTGCAGTGGCTTCTCTTGTTGCAGAGCACGGGCTCTAGGCACGTAGGCTTCAGTAGTTGTGGCACACGGGCTCAGTAGTTGTGGCTCGTGGGCTCTAGAGCGCAGGCTCAGTAGTTGTGGCGCACGGGCTTAGTTGCTCCGCAGCATGTGGGATCTTCCTGGACCAGGGCTCGAACCCATGTCCCCAGCATTGGCAGGCAGATTCTTAACCACTGCGCTACCAGGGAAGTCCCTGAATGTTGAGTTTTAAATGGTTTTAAAATTTGACATGTGATGGGAAGAAAAAAAAAAGCATAGTAATTAAACTGCATTCTAGGAGAACAATATCATAAGCTTTTTTTTTTTATTGGCCAAATTTTCATCTCACACCAGAACACCACCAACTTTCAATAATATTATTCTAAGGAGGTTAAAAGACACCTATGTTCTTTCCTCACTGAAAGATTTCAAAATTGCACTAACTGGTCGATGAGACCTCTTGACCCCTCAAACTTTTTCATTTCCTTTGCACTGGAAGGAAGACTCCGTTCAGTATTCATGTACTATGAACACCCTGAGGCCAGACGGAGTCATCCATGTAAATGGACCAAGTCAAAGTGTTTATTATGTTCAGATATTTCGGGGAAGAGTTAATGTCATCATGTATTTTGGTTTGATGTTTTAGATAATTCTGAGCAGTGAACTATGATGACCCAGGTATCCGAAAATAAGATTATTTGGGGAGATGCACTTGCCAATTGAACTCTAAATACAAGTTTGAAGGCTACCAAATATCCCTTTTGCAGTAATTTAAAATTGTTGAAAACAGAAATCTTTCAAGAGCTTTTGCAGTTAACGAGTTTATATCAAATCATAAGATATCATTGTAGTGATAATTCAGTTGTTAACAACCAGCGTGGCCACTGGATGTCCCCACTCTTCCTCAAATGCAGCTGAGGCATCACTTAACTGGCAGTTATAAAAACAATGCATTTTGCAGAGAACCTTTAGAAAGATCCTGCAAGAGTTCTGGTGTGCTTAACAGTATCGCTTGCCCCTGGCAACAGCAGAATGGGCTAGAAATAGGTGACTGAGGTCAGTGGAAGGAATTCTTGGGGTCATGTCACTCTGTGTCATTGCATATTTACTTCTGTAATACTCTCCAATGACTAGTTTTTCTAAAAAGCTCCAAAAAGGAAATAAGTGTGAGGATACGGCTATTATAATTCCTGCAGGCGAAACAAGTATGTGCTGGGAAGGGTGAGAATATAGGAGCATGCCAACCTTGCAAAACATATGAAGACCTTCCTCAATGGAGTGACGAATATAAAGTATATGGGATTCTTTAACAAGGCAGAAGCTCTGAATTTTGATCACTCATTTACTCTCAGCAGTTGTACCAAACCAGGTAATAGCTGTAGGACAACTGGCCTGGCATTGAACTGAGAGTTAGGAGACCAGAATTTGAACCATATTTCTATTACTTACTTTCTCTGTGACATTGGACACGTATGGTTTGTTTTACTAAACCTCAGGCTGTTGTTTGTAAGATGGGTGTAATAGTCCTGTCCTCAGATTTGTCGAGAAGCTTAAGTGATATTATATATATATGAAAGAGCTGAGGGCACAGTGGTTAGAGAATACATGTCAAATATATTAGGAATTTGGAAGGCAATTGAAAGTTAAAAAAGATTTTAAATCTTCTAGAGATCTTTGGTCTAGTTAAAATGGAAAATAGAAGGATTTAGTTTTACTTACAATATCTTTTATTGTCTACTCAGAGTTCATGAAAATTTATTTAACCACATCAGCTCTCCCTTTGCAATTGTCAGGGACGGAGAACCAGGCACAGCTCCTGAAAGCTTCATCTAAAAAAAAAAAGCCTTGGAAAGTGGAGCCCTCTTAAAAGAAAAGTGCTACAGATACTTAATTAATTCTTAGGATTTTATAGAGGGAAGGGGAATGCGAATGAAATGGGTTTCTTTACTCATGAGAAGCTGAAGCGCAGATTGCTGTACAAAGTTGAGGAAAAGTGACTTTGCACCATCAACCCCATGGCTGTGTAGAAATCAAATGGAGGACAAAGTGCCATAGGAGTTACGTCTTTGGTTCTAGAACCTCTGTCTGAAACATTCAGAGAACATGAAAAACTGAGAATTCTCTCGGAATAGGTTCCATCAAACTCCCAAATGAAGTCTCGTTTCTCTAATTCCATTCTACCACAAGACTATTGTATTTTCGCTTAGGGAAAACAATATAACTTGCATGTAACTAAAGAGCAGTCCCAGCACCGTTCCTGCTGGGAAAACGATACCGGTGCTTAGCTACTGGGAGAGGGCGCATGCGCACTTCCAAGCACTGACACCAGGCAAGTAGTGTTTCTCAAAGGAGGAAGCCGACCCCTTTTTTTGGTTATGTATTCTCTACAATATTACCAATGTTTCTATGTAGTTTATTTTATTTTATTTTATTTTTAGTATTTTTTTTAATATGTAAGGAAGTTATTTTAATTTTATTTTTTAAATTTAATTTTTATTTTATATTGGGATATAGTTGGTTTACAATGTTGTGTTAGTTTCAGGTGTACAGCAAAGTGATTCAGTTATACATATACATGTATCTATTCTTTTTCAGAGTCTTTTCACAAATAGGTTATTACAGAATATTGAGTAGAGTTCCCTGTGCTATACAGTAGGTCCTTGTTGATTATCTATTTTATATATAGCAGTGTGTATATGTTAATCCCAAACTCCTAATTTATCCCTCCCTGCCCCGACCTTTCCCCTTTGTAGTTTAGAAACAAATCAGGTAGTATTTCTGTCATTGGAGTTAGTTCAGAGACACTGATGTGAATGACTAAGATTCAAAGGCTTTTATGAGCTTTGTCTTGGTTGAGAGTGATTCTAAACTGCTGAGAGTTTTCATGGTTCAGGAGTTGTGTTGATGAAGAAGTCATCTAATCAGGGTTCGTGGCCAAGGCACAACTCTTGTCAATTGGCCTCAGCTAGCCCACTGAAGGCCATATTTTGTAAAAATAAAGTCCCCCACATTGTGACCATGCAAAATGCTGCATGCAGCAAATTACAGGTTGTGTTATCTTAAGATCTCTGGACCTAAGACGCAGATATGAGTTAAGCAAGAATTGGGGTATCACTGATGTTTTCCTTTTATGGAAACTAATACTGTATCTTCATTATAAGTTAGGTATTTTTACTCATTCCAGAAATGCCAGTTGAAAAAAAAAATGCTCAATTTGAATCAAAATAATGCCCTTGAAATTAGTTTTCCAGTTTTGATAATAAGCTTGACTTTATCTATCCAGACTGTTTCCCCACATGCCCATGTTGTCTAGCTGTTTGTACTTTGGAAGAACACAAATAAATAAGGAAAGGGTAGGAGTAAAACTGCCAAACAAAGTTGGCTCTTCTGAGAATTGAACTGCAGTGTAATTAGCTCTAACTAGCTGAGCTAACCAGTCACAGGAGTCTAAATGGAGCTCAGCCTTTGTGTGTATCGGAATCCTCTAAGGAGCTTGCGTAGAGCACAGTCTTGTGCTCTAACACACTTTTCATTTTAATTGAGATTTCAGTTCAATGGATCTATGGTAGCACCCAAGAATCTGCCATTTTAATAAGTACTATTGGTGATTCATCCTCAGGTGGTTCTTGGGCCAGACTTTGAGAACCAATGGTAAATGATACCTGAATCATTTGAATTCACTGGAGACTAGTCAGGATGCTGTGAGGAAGCAAAGCTTTACTTTCTTTTTAGGGGAAGAGAGGTGTTAAGAGGCAGAGAAACTGAAGGGGAAAAGGGGACAAAGAGGAAATGAAGTTGGCCAGGTGTCTGTAGTCTTGACTGCCACAGCCGTACATCCTGGGAAACGTATGAAGACCTTTTCTCACCGTTAGATAACTACTACCCACTGTCCACTTAGGACTGTGGACCACACGTAGTTTGGAGGGTAGTGGGCCCAAGAGCATGGACTCTGGGACCAGCCTAAGGTTGACTTTTGGCTCTACCGATTATTAGCTGTGTGACCTGGGGAAAGTTACTTAATCTCTAAGTGCCTCTGTTTCCTCATCGCTAAAATGGGAATAATAATGCCACTTACGCCATAGAGTTGTGAGGATGACATGAGCAAATACAAGTAGAAGTACTCCGAAAATGCCTGGCCCTTAGTAAGTTGTTGGTAAAAGTTAGCTACTACTACTCTTACTTCTAATTCCGTGCTTGTCTGGGAAGGAAAGGGGGTACAAGTGAAGGTGGAAAATAAAGCAGTAGGATGAGGCCACTCAGAATAGAAGAAAAAATGTAGAGCTTGTGAGGCCTTAAATTGTTCCAAGCCTTTTGTGACTAGAGTTCAGTTATTTTAAGATAAGATATCTCTATCTTGTAAAACTTGTCTGTCTTTGAACTTCTACATTTTCAGTATTTTCTTTTTATTTTCATTTTGCTTGGCTTCTTGGGAAAGTCCTGTATGAAAAATTCCAATGTTGATGTAAAGGAATCAATGCCCTAGAGCATGAATTTTTCAACTTGAGGGAGTTTTTGAAGTAAAAATTTGACCATATGTACTTAAGTGTATTTATGGATATAAGGCAAAAAAATTCCCCACTGAATTCTGTGAGAGTACTATGACACCAGAAAGGTTAACAGTCATCCTCTGAGAGCCAGCTTACCTGTGGCCTCTTCCTGACCCCACTTTCTGTGCCCCTAGATGAGTGGTTTTCAATCAAGGGCAGTTTTGCCCCCTTGTCTGGGGGCATTTGGCAATGTCTTGAGATATATTTGGTTGTCACAACTAGTGGGTTATACTGGCATCCAGTGGGCAGAGGCCAGGGATGCTGCAAAATACCCTACAGTGCTTTTTTTTTTTTTTTGCGGTACGCGGGCCTCTCACTGTTGTGGCCTCTCCGGCTGCGGGGCACAGGCTCCGGACGCGCAGGCTCAGCGGCCGTGGCTCACGGGCCCAGCCGCTTCGCGGCATGTGGGATCTTCCCAGACCGCGGCACGAACCCGTGTCCCCTGCATCGGCAGGCGGACTCTCAACCACTGTGCCACCAGGGAAGCCCTATTCTTTGAATAATATATAGGTTCTGTCTAGTGGCCTGGGGACAAGATCACCTGTGTCCCAGTTGTGTTCCTAGAGTGTCTTTGTGTGACTCTTAACTTTTCTTCAGTTTCTCGATCATTAAAATTACCTAAACCTTTATTGTTTTCTGTTCTGTGAAAACTCTTCTGTACCTTTGGAGAACCACATTTGGAGGTGAGGCCAACATCAGAGCTGTGAAATTTAAAGAGATGTGAGTCCATTAGCTTTCTAGAGTTATGTCCTAAATTTCTGGGGAAATAGAGTGGGTGTGTGAGAGAGAAGATCATTTAGACAAGAACATTCCTTTAAGTGAGTCACAGATGAGAAAAAAATCATTGTAAAACTGGAAGAGCCAGGGTACCTGCTATGGAAAATAAGATGGAAAATAAGATGTAAGACTTTGGCTTTGTCATATAGACCTCAGGAATAGATGCCAATCAAAGTTCACAGGACTTTGACAGTTTCTCTCTAATCTTTCTCATGAGAGTACAGGATAAGAAGTGGTCTGGATTATATGAGGGCCAATTTTCCATAATCCAGGACAAGTGTGGCAGACGCCAAAGCTTTAAAAGTATCAGTAATCTTTTCCCTGTTGTTCCTGTGATTTTTTTCCACGAGGAGATAAAACAAAGAATTATCTGGATTCGAGTTCCAGCTTTGTCACTCACTAGCTGAAAAAAGAAGTTTCCTCAAATGCCAAAAAGAAGGAACATCAAAATTCCCATTCAGAGCTAAGTTCCTATAAAACCTGTCTCTGTGATGTGTCAAGAACACTGCCTTCAATTTCAAACAACTCTCTATCACAGAAGTTTCTCTGAGAAACAGTAATATTTCTGTAAGCTTTACCTCCAAAACTCCCCGATTCTGGACAAGATCTCAAGCTTGGACTTTATCCTGACCAAATTCATCATCAGAATTAATTCACTGCTAGTGAGTTCCAAGCTTGAGTTTAAGCTGCTGTCACCCCAGACAGCTGGACACATTCACTCCTTTTGACAAAGCCAAGACAGTGAGGTCACCCGCCAGGAGCCTGTTTGCACAAGGGAGCTGTCAGCATTATGTATTCTCTGTCCAGGAAAGAAATTCTTGGAGAAGAGAGTTCCAGGTACCCAAGCTTGCTGAAACAAAACCCTTGAAAGGTTTTGAATTTGAATACATAATGGTGTCCATTATTTCTGTTTGGATGTTTCCACTAATACCTCCACAAGACCTAAAAGTGCCTGGCTACACTGCTTTGGTATTTGCGTGAGAGTGGAGCACAATATGGGCAAATCCTGTGGCAGGGGAAAAAAATGTGGCTTCAGCAAACTGAGGGCTTCAGCATATAGAATCCCAAAGCCTCTATCAGAGTTACAGTGTCAGGAGCTGTCAAGATACCTAGGGGCTCTGACAAGGGTATCTGGCAGTGTTGGCACCTGGGGGTCTTGGAAGTACTGGGAATCAGAACGCTGATGGTTGGTGGCCTCACTGTGAGGACACGCTGCAGCTGTGCCAGTGAGATCCCCTGAGTGACTCTAGAGAGTATGTGTGTGGGGAGAGGTGTGACGCAGCAGTGGGCACTTACTCCCTGTGGGGTGGAGAAGGCTCCTCATGAGAACTTGCGAGGCCCCCCGGGGCGAGGTGTTGAGTAGGGCAGAAGCTCCGACAATCACAGGTCCAAGGGGGACTCACACAAACAGCGTGTAATTATACAACTGCATATAAGCGTGACCCTGTTTTCACTCTTCATCCTCTACCTCTAACAGCACCCTCAGCCCCCAATCTCCTCCCTCTGACCACACCCTCCCCACAACTGGTGTCTTAAAACCCACTCAGTTGGAAGTGAAATATCATGAGAAGGTCTGAATAGAACAGAGCTACTGAAATAGCTGCAGTGCTGGGTACTGCTGCAGTGTTTGGAAGCAGTTCTTATATAAAAGTTAGGAATACAAATAATTTTGGGGGGTCCAGGATACCTTGATGGTAAATTTGGGATGATAATGGGAAAATGCAGGGAAAATGCTAAAAGAATTATCCAAATAGACTCTCCTGGAACAGAACTTGTACACGTACCATAACTCCTTGGAAAACAGCTGCAGCATAAGGTGTGCTGTACAACCTTACCTGCTGGTCCTAGCTTGGAATAGAAAAGTAAGCAACCTAGGTTCTGTGACCTTTCCAGCTCCAAAATCATTGCTTAATTGCACTAAGCTTCCTACTCTGACATCCTAGATCGTGGAAGTGGTCTCTGCCTTTTATTTTAGTTTTGCTTCCTGGAATCCATTTACCTACTTTTGGAGACTGTACCCCAGTTTTCCTCTGAGGACTACTCTATTCCTGATGTTCTATCCATGTGCTTCATTCCTAGGAAGTCATCTCCATCTCCAGCTTCAGAGATGGGCAATGAGATAGAGCCCTGGGTGGCTGGAGAAGGATATTGCTGTGGTCACAGTGCTTGGTTAAAAAATGGGCACCTGCTCCTTTGGAATCTGTGAGATGTACTGAGACCATAGCTAGGACTTTTGAGAAAGAACTCTATCTAGCTTGTTTTCTGCAGCCATCAGATAACCATGAAATAAGACCCTGGCTGAGAATAAAGCTGACATGGAGGCGAGTAGAGACAGATAACAGAAAAAGAGACACTGAGTTCGGATGCTATCATGAGCTTTCCATAACATCATATCCAGGGACCAGGACTGGTTTCATGGGTGTATGTCCTATGTGGTTGCACAGGGTCTCGTGTTCAGAAGGGCCCTGTGCTGCGATTAATGCTCAGCTGTTGCTGTTCTCAAACATCTTAACATTTTATTATTGAACTTGCGTTTTGTAAAGGAAGTCTAATGGGGCAATGGGTCATGCAGGTGAACAGAGTAGTACAGGTAACGTGTGTCTGCCACTTCCTGCTACCCCGTTTGCACAGAGCATTCACGATGACCCAGAAACACAGAATTCCAGTGAACCCCACCATGTGTGGACGTTCATTGAGACTCCAAGTGAGGACAAGGTGAGCCTGTCAGGTCTCTGGCAGGGTAAGTGGGATGCTGACACTCCTGAGAAGCCATGCTTTCCCTTTGAATCAGAACTTGCTTCAAATGCAGAAAGAAGGCAACTGCATTGCAAGAAACACAAACGAACAAAGAGCCCTGGCAGATCCTCTCTTTTTTGAGTGCTACTTCCCTGTATGAGTCAACCATTTATGCTGAAAATGATGACACAGAAGGAAAAGGACAACCTTCAGTTCCTTTTCCTTTCTGTCCTTCCACACTCATCAATAAATACATAGAGGAAAGAGAGTGTCGGTAGAATGTGTGTGTATCAAGAAGTAAAGTAAAAACAGTTGAGTTAGTTTCTGCAGCATTTCTACTCTTCTGATAACAATAGTCTACATATGCATCTAAAGGGCATGAGAGATGAACTGTGCAATTTGGATGATTCTGCACGTGAATTAAGTGTTCTTATATTTGCGTTTGAAACTGCCATTGTACAATAGAGAGATAAAGGGTAAAATTCATGCTAATAATTTAACATTTTAATTTTTCTTTGCTCGGAATCACCTAAAATAGCAAAAACAATCAAAACCCAAAACCCCCAAACAACAAATCACCAGAAGTCAAAGAAAGAAGAAGGAAGAAGGGGAAAAAACCTAATGTTTTAGTATCTTTAGTGGCACTTTTTTCCTGCTTTTTAAACCAGGGTACCACATTTTCATTTTTCACCAGGCCCCTGCAAGGGCTACTATATTAAAACACCAGACTGGGTGGCTCAAACTATAGAAATGTATTTTCTCATGGTTCTGGAGGCTACAGATCCAAGATGAAGGTGCTGTCAAGGTCGGTTTCCTCTGAGGCCTCTCTCCCTGGCTTGCAGACAGCCACCCTCTTGCTGGCTCTTCATTCGGTCCTCCCCCCTTGCATGTGTACCCTGGGTGTTTTCTTTTGTGTCCAAATTTCCTCTTCTTATAAGACCAGTCAGATTGGATTAGGACCCACCCATGTGACCTAATTTAACCTTACTTACCTCTTTAAAGACCCAATTTCCCAAACAGTCACATTCTGAGATACTGGCAGTTATGGATTCAACCTATGAATTTTGAGGTAATACAATTCAGTCTGTAACTAGACTTTTCAATGGCATAAGCCCATAACTTCTGGTTTCTTTATGTAATTTAGGTTGGCTTTATTTTTGTCACTTAGGATTTGAGTCTGAGACGGCTTCCCAATGCAACCTCTCAGCAGAATACGGCTCCTCAGTATTCTGCTCTCCATGGACAAATTTTTTTTTTTTTTTTTTTTTTGCGGTACGCGGACCTCTCACTGCTGTGGCCTCTCCCGTCGCCGAGCACAGGCTCCGGACGCGCAGGCCCAGCGGCTATGGCTCACGGGCCCAGCCCCTCCACGGCATGTGGGATCCTCCCGGACTGGGGCACGAACCCACGTGCCCTGCATCGGCAGGCAGACTCTCAACCACTACGCCACCAGGGAAGCCCCGACAAAATATTTTTAATGCTCTTAAGAAACTTGGAAATGAGGGAAGAGAGACAGATAAAGTTGTCACGAAGTACAACTAGATGCTTATGAAAATATGCCTTCACACTATGTCCATGAAGCCTGAAAATATTAGTGGCAGTGGAGATAAGGTATCAGCCCTTTCATTTTCACAGAAAATAGAAAGGGAGCTTGAGGAAGTCCAATTAAATCCACAGAGCTTGGGAGCAAATACTAGGACCCACATCTCCTATGCCTAGATCAGAATTCTTTCCATCCTTCTCCATGGTATTTACTTCAATTATCCATAGTACAGAGATAAAGGGCATAATTTTGATCCCTGAATTGACTCACCTGTGTGATAAAAAATTCACCTCCTAGGTGATCTTTGATTACAATTTTTGTTTTTGGCTGTGTTGGGTCTTTGTTGCTGTGCATAGGCTTTCTCTAGTTGCGGCGAGTGGGGGCTACTCTTCGTTGTGGTGCACAGGCTTCAGTAGTTGTGGCACATGGGCTCAGTAGTTGTGGCTCATGGGATTAGTTCCTCTGCAGCATGTCGGATCTTCCCAGACCAGGGATTGAACCTGTGTCTCCTGCACTGGCAGGTGGATGCTTAACCACTGCGCCACCAGGGAAACCCCAGCTGCAAATTTTTTAAAGCAAAGTATTGTTTGAATGAAATATGCATCAATATATCAAGACCCCTGACTAAATTCAAACTGGCAAAATACATGTGATAAAAAACTGTTTTCTCATTTGTAAACAAATTCTTTTATAGAAATAATGCAAATAAATGCACTTTTCATTCAGGAAAAATTCACAAATGCTACAGTCTAAACTGGGATCTTTGTAGATGTGACTTCATTTCCAGTATGTGAGAGGTAATCAATAATTATAGAAGGAAACTTCTCTAAGGCAATATTGGGCTTCAGAACCAGGACTGAGTTTTGAAATTTAGAACACCCTCTACCTATCCCTGGAGGCCGTTACACATTCAGGGAATAGTCTCTGGTCTCAAGAATGAGCAGGGAGCAGAAAAACACTATTTTATTTGCACAATTTTCTAAAGAGGAACCACGTACAGGGTGGATGGATAATTTTTATTTATTGAATGTACTCAGCATTTCTCATTGGTGTCTCTGAGCGGCAGAATTAAAATCAGTAGAAAGGCATAAAGAGATAGCCTCATCCACCAGAGGGCAGACAGCAGAAGCAAGAAGAACTACAGTCCTGTTCCTGTGGAACAAAAACCACATTCACAGAAAGATAGACAAGATGGAAAGGCAGAGGGCTATGTACCAGATGAAGATAAAACCCAGAAAAACAACTAAATGAAGTGGAGATAGGCAACCTTCCAGAAAAAGAATTCAGAATAATGCTAGTGAAGTTGATCCAGGACCTTGGAAAAAGAAAGGAGGCAAAGATTGAGAATATGCAAGAAATGTTTAACAAAGACATAGAAGAATTAAAGAACAAATAAACACAGATTAACAATACAATAACTGATATGAAAACTACACTAGAAGGAATCAATAGCAGAATACTGAGGCAGAAGAATGGATAAGTGACCTGGAAGACAGAATGATGGAATTCACTGCTGTGGAACAGAATAAAGAAAAAAAGAATGAAAAGAAATGAAGACAGCCTAAGGGACCTCTGGGACAACATTAAACGCAACAACATTTGCATTATAGGGGTCCCAGAAGGAGAAGAGAGAGAGAAAGGACCAGAGAAAATATTTGAGGAGATTATAGTTGAACACTTCCCTAACATGGGAAAGGAAACAGCCACCGAAGTCCAGGAAGCGCAGAGAGTCCCATACAGGATAAACCCAAGGAGAAACACGTTGAGACACATAGTAATCAAATTGGCAAAAATTAAAGACAAAGAAAAATTATTGAAAGCAGCAAGGGAAAAATGACAACATACAAGGGAACTCCCATAAGGTTAACAGCTGATTTCTCAGCAGAAACTCTACAAGCCAGAAGGGAGTGGCATGATATACTTAAAGTGATGAAAAGGAAGAACCTACAACCAAGATTACTCTACTCCGCAAGGATCTCATTCAGATTCGACGGAGAAATCAAAAGCTTTACACACAAGCAAAAGCTAAGAGAATTCAGCACCACCAAACCAGCTCTACAACAAATGCTAAAGGAACTTCTCTAAGTGGGAAACACAAGAGAAGAAGAGAACCTACAAAAACAAACACAAAACAATTAAGAAAATGGTCATAGGAACATACATATCAATAATTACCTTAAACGTGAATGGATTAAATGCTCAACCAAAAGACACAGGCTTGCTAAATGGATACAAAAACAAGACGCATATATAGGCTGTCTACGAGAGACCCACTTCAGACTTAGGGACACATACAGACTGAAAGTGAGGGGATGAAAAAAGATATTCCATGCAAATGGAAATCAAAAGAAAGCTGGAGAAGCAATACTCATATCAGATAAAATAGACTTTAAAATAAAGAACATTACAAGAGACAAGGAAGGACACTACATAATGATCAAGGGATCAATCCAAGAAGAAGATATAACAATTATAAATATATATGCACCCAACATAGGAGCACCTCAATACATAAGGCAACTGCTAACAGCTATGAAAGAGGAAATCGACAGTAACACAATAATAGTGGGGGACTTTAACACCTCACTTACACCAATGGACAGATCATCCATAATGAAAATTAATAATGAAACAGAAGCTTTAAATGACACAACAGACCAGATAGATTTAATTGATATTTATAGGACAATCCATCCAAAACCAGCAGATTACACTTTCTTATCAAGTGCACACAGAACATCCTCCAGGATAGATCACATCTTGGGTCACAAATCAGGCCTCAGTAAATTTAAGAAAATTGAAATGAAATCAAGCATCTTTTCTGACCACAATGCTATGAGATTAGAAATGAATTACAGGGAAAAAAACGTAAAAATCACAAACACATGGAGGCTAAACCATATGTTACTAAATAACCAAGAGATCACTGAAGAAATCAAAGAGGAAATCAAAAAATACCTAGAGACAAATGACAATGGAAACATGATGATCCAAAACCTATGGGATGCAGCAAAAGCAGTTCTAAGAGGGAAGTTTATAGCTATACAAGCCTACCTCAAGAAATAAGAAAAATCTCAAATAAACAATCTAACCTTACACCTAAAGTAACTAGAGAAAGAAGAACAAACAAAACCCAAAGTTAGCAGAAGGAAAGAAATCATAAAGATCAGAGCAGAAATAAATGAAATAGAAACAAAGAAAGCAATAGCAAAGATCAATAAAACTGAAAGCTGGTTCTTTGAGAAGATAAGCAAAATTGACAAACCATTAGCCAGACTCATCAAGAAAAAAAGGGGGAGGACTCAAATCAATAAAATTAGAGATGAAAAAGGTGAAGTTACAACAGACACCACAGAAATACAAAGCATCCTAAGAGACTACTACAGGCAAATCTATGCCAATAAAATGGACAACCTGGAAGAAATGGAAAATTCTTAGAAAGGTATAGCCTTCCACGACTGAACCAGGAAGAAATAGAAAATATGAACAGACCAATCACAAATAATGAAGTTGAAACTGTGATTAAAAATCTTCCAAGAAACAAAAGTCCAGGACCAGATGGCTTCACAGGTGAATTCTATCAAACATTTAGAGAAGAGCTAACACCCATCCTTCTCAAACTCTTCCAAAAAACTGCAGAAGAAGGAACACTCCCAAACTCATTCTACAGGGCCACCATGACCCTGATACCAAAACCAGACAAAGATACTACAAAAAAAGAAAATTACAGACCAATAACACGGATGAATATAGATGTAAAAATCCTCAACAAAATGCTAGCAAACAAAATTTAACAACACATTAAAAGGATCATACATCATGATCAAATGGGATTTATCCCAGGGATGCAAGGATTCTTCAATATATGCAAATCAATCAATGTGATACACCATATTAACAAACTGAAGAATAAAAACCATATGATCACCTCAATAGATGCAGAAAAAGCTTTTGACAAAATTCAACACCATTTATTATAAAAAACTCTCCAGAAAGTGGGCATAGAGGGAACCTACCTCAACATAATAAAGGCCACATACGACAAACCCACAGCAAACATCATTCTCAATGGTGAAAAACTGAAAGCATTTTCTCTAAGATCAGGAACAAGACAAGGATGTCCACTCTCACCACTATTATTCAACATAGTTTTGGAAGTCCTAGCCATGGCAATCAGAGAAGAAAAAGAAATAAAAGGAATACAAATTGGAAAAGAAGAAGGAAAACTGTCACTGTTTGCAGGTGACATGATACTATATATAGAAAATCCTAAAGATGCCACCAGAAAACTACTAGAGCTCATCAATGAATTTTGTAAAGTTGCAGGATACAAAATTAATGCACAGAAATCTTGTGCATTCCTATACACTAATGATGAAAAATCTGAAAGAGAAATTAAGGAAACTCTCCCATTTACCGTGGCAACAAAAAGAATAAAATACCTAGGAATAAAGCTACTTAGGGAGACAAAAGACCTGTATACAGAAATCTATAAGACACTGATGAAAGAAATTAAAGATGATACCAACAGATGGAGAGATATACCATGTTCTTGGATTGGAGGAATCAATATTGTGAAAATGACTATACTACCCAAAGCAATCTACAGACTCAGTGCAATCCCTATCAAATTACCAATGGCATTTTTTATGGAACTGGAACAAAAAATCTTAAAATTTGTATGGAGACACAAAAGACCCCGAATAACCAAAGCAATCTGGAGGGAAAAACATGGAGCTGGAGGAATCAGAGTCCCTGACTTCAGACTATACTACAAAGCTACAGTAATCAAGACAATACTGTGTTGGCACAAAAACAGAAACATAGATCAATGGAACAAGATAGAAAGCCCAGGGATAAACCCACATACCTATGGTCAACTAATCTATGACAAATGAGGCAAGGATATACAATGGAGAAAAGACAGTCTCTTCAATAAGTGATTCTGGGAAAACTGGACAACTACATGTAAAAGAATGAAATTAGAACACTCCCTGACACCATACACAAAAATAAACTCAAAATGGATTAGAGACTTAAATGTAAGACCGGACACTATAAAACTGTTAGAGGAAAACATAGGCAGAACATTCTATGACCACAGCAAGATCTATTTTGATCCACCTCCTAGAATAATGGAAATAAAACCAAAAATAAACAAATGAGACCTAATGAAACTTCAAAGCTTTTGCACAGCAAAGGAAACCATAAACAAGTCGAAAAGACAACCCTCAGAGTGTGAGAAAATATTTGCAGATGAATCAACGGACAAAGGATTAATCTCCAAAATATATAAATTGCTCATGCAGCTCAATATTAAAAAAACAAACAATCCAATCCAAAAATGGGCAGAAGACCTAAATAGACATTTCTCCAAAGAAGACATACAGATGTCCAAGAAGCACATGGAAAGCTGCTCAACATCACTAATTATTAGAGAAATGCAAATCAAAAGTACAATGAGGTACCACCTCACACCAGTTAGAGTGGGCATCATCAGAAAATCTACAAACAAGAAGTGCTGGAGAGGGTGTGGAGAAAAGGGAACCCTCTTACACTGTTGGTGGGAATGTAAATTGATACAGCTACTATGGAGAACAGTATGGAGGTTCCTTAAAAAACTAAAAATAGAATTACCATATGATCCAGAAATCCCACTACTGGGCGTATACCCAGAGAAAACCATAATTCAAAAAGACACATGCACCCCAATGTTCATTACAGGACTATTTACAATAGTATGGTCATGGAAGCAACCTAAATGCCCTTTGACAGACGAATGGATAAAGAAGAAGTGGTACATATATACGATGGAATATTACTCAGCCATAAAAAGGAACAAAATTGGGTCATTTGTTGAGACGTGGATGGATCTAGAGACTGTCATGCAGAGTGAAGTAAGTCAGAAAGGGAAAAACAAATATCATATATTAACACATATATGTGGAACCTAGAAAAGTGGTACAGATGAACCGGTTTGCAGGGCAGAAATAGAGACATAGATGTAGACAACAAACTTATGGAAACCAAGGGGGGAAAGCGGCGGGGTGTGTGTGGTGGTGGTGTGATGAATTGGGAGATTGGGATTGACATGTATACACTGATGTGTATAAAATGCATGACTAATAAGAACCTGCTGCATAAAAAAATAAGTAAAATAAAATTAAAAATTTTCAAAAAATAAAATAAGAAAAAAGAAAGGCATAAAGTTGCAAGATGGGGATGAAAAATGAGATTACGAGTAATACTTGTAAAAATGCAAAGATATCTGTGTGAGAGGCAGTGGAGGAAGTGTGACCCAGACTCTCAAGCTCCCCTCTGTTCTTGTGTGACAGCACTGACGCCATGGCCCTCTTGAGAAAGCCCTTTCTAAAGTGTGGAGAAGTATATGGCATGTGGAGCTTGAGACAGTGACAGAGAACATGCAATTTCAGGAGAAATGTCCTTTCAGTCAAAGTTGAGATTTTCGTCACTGCCCTAAATACCTAGGACTTTAAAATAATGTGGCTCTGGGACTTCCCTGGAGGTCCAGTGGTTAAGATTTCGCCTTCCAATGCAGGGGGTGCAGGTTCTATCCCCGGTCGGACAGCTAAGATCCCACATGCCTTGTGGCCAAAAAACCAAAACATAAAACAGAAGCAAAATTGTAACAAATTCAACGAAGACTTCAAATAATAGTAATAATAAATAACGTGGCTGCATTTTTGGGTTGGTTCTTGTTTTCCACAAATATACTAATACATTCAAATGAAAGTTTTCATTCGAAATAGTCACCTGATAGTACATGTATTACAATACAATAGCCATTGCTCAAAGCATCTTTGCCATTACTTATTTTTGAGTATATTGAGAGCTAATAAACATATGTCTGTGGAATTTTGGAAACTGCCAGAAGCCTGCAAGTACCATGTTTGGTAAATAAAACCTTGATTTAAGTGGATCATTTTTTTTCTCTTTCTTTCTCTTACAATTGATAATCAAACATGGAGAGTAAATATAAACTAATGGAATTGATTTTCTTGTATGGTTTATAAAATGAGGCTGAAGGCTTAAGAAAGAGTTGGACAATGACAACACCTTCATAAACAGAACCTTCCAAGGTGGCTATTCTGAAGGGTCCAACGTTCAAGTACATTTGGCTATGTTTGTAAACACACACACACAGCTTGTGTACCGGTGGCAGTGTTTTCAAATGTCTTGGTTGTGTAGAAAATAAAGCTTTATTTTATATAATTCAACTAAATATGCATTCAAAGACACTATTACTCTCTGGTTATAAACAACACAATCTAGGTCAGTTCTGAGTTTTCCCTATTTCTGGTTTAAACTCCATTAAGTCATAGTTTCTCCTTTTTCTTGGGACTAATCTAAGCTCATAGCACAGTCTCATAGCAATAGTGGCAAGGCAGTACCTACTCCTTGGTCTTCACCTGTCCTGCACTTGTCTCTCCTGAGATAGACAATTCTCCCATTTGGTCCTCTACGCTGCTTTGTGCTTATGTGACCCCTCATCATGACCGCAAAGCGCATTTGGGGACACTTGTTTGCTCTCTCTCTCTCTCCTTTCTTTCAGAGCTATAACTTCTGCATCCTGAAAGTTGGGGAAGAGGGGGTGCTGGAGACTTGCAGATACCTTGGGCCCTCTGCCCCAGACATCCCATGAAGCCATTCATCTCTGCTGCTGCCTTGCTTTAGTGCTATAAACAATAACAAAAAGCCCTGTACAGATACACCTGGCACACAACAAGGATCACTCTGAATGTTTGTTGACTGGCTGACTGAATGTATGCAGATGCTGTCTCCCAGACTTCCAGAAGAACTGAGTTCTTTTGGATTCCCCAAATCATCCCAGAATTCTATTCTGTTCTCCATCTCTTTCAAACTAATCATGGGATGAGAGTGGAGAGAAGAGCGTGAGGCCCCTTCTATGAGACCTCTTAAAAATAATTCTAGATCTCCAAGGACTTCACTTGAGGAGGCTGCCAAGTGTCCCCCATTGTTTGGTTATATTATCCTCATCTTTCAGGGTTTAGATGATACCTACCCCTTGATTCTTCCCTAGACTGTATGCTCCATGAGGGTGTCTTCCTCACCTTTGTATTATTAGGTACTATCCTGGGCATATCAGCAGTCAATACATATCTTTGAAATAATGTGAACATGAATAGTTGAACTATTTGAACCAGGCTATTTTGACATTTCAGAGGGTTGCTGGTGTTTTCTAGATTTTGCTAGTTCAGTTATCTCAGAAGAATAGAAGTATTGTCTTAGCTCTGGCTGCATCTTTGCAAATCTTGAGATAGTGGGTTAAGAGGGAAAGGTTACTATTCCTAAGTAAACATCCCTTATACAGCCCCCAATTTAAGGAGATAATTGGGTTTTAAGATGCCATTTATCTAACTTTTCAGATAGATGGTTAAAAAAATTTTTCTGCAGACATTTAAGGTCCTATTAGAGTGCTCTGGGACAACTTGAGATCTGACAAAGTCAGTAATCCCATGTAAAATTTTGGTTATGTGACCAACAGTCCATTTCTTACCGTTCAGATTCTTCAGTGACCATAAATCACTTTGAAAGGAAGAGTAATCCTCATCAACTAGTACAGGGAAATCTCCAAAGGACACTTTGCACATTGAAGATTAGGAATGGCTGGTAAATCTTTAATGGACAATTGGCTCCATTCTTCATGGGTTTATGGGAACACCAAACTAACTAAATTGAAATGTTCTGTATTCTGCTGAGAAGGGTCAACTTTTCTCTTCCTTTATTCCTCCCTCTCCTTCCTCCTCCCTTTTCTCCTTCTTTCATTTCTTCCTTCCTTCCCTCCTCCCTCCTTCCTTCCTCCCTTCCTTCTTTCCTTCCTTCCTTCCTTCCTTCCCTCCTTCCTTCTTCATTTCTTTTAATTTTTCTTATTACATTTCTAGCTACCATGTCTTTAGTAAACTAGTTTCGCATAGAAGTAATTCCACCTATGATCAGCACATGTGAGGGTGAGAAGAGTGCTTATTTCCACTTGTTTAAACCTCATCCATATCCAATTCAGCTGTACCTAGGAGCTAAATTTTTTTAGGGATGAAGAATAAAGTCCAAGGAAGATACTAGTTGTCTGGGATTTTCTCTGGACATATGCCTTCCTTGTATCAGATACCAAAGACAGAGAGCTATTATATATCCTCAAAGTCAAGACAAAAATTTAGCATATGTGTGTGATATTTGATCTTTATTAACTTGGGTTCATCACAAGGAGGCAGCACAACCAATAAGAAGGTGGGACTTAGAAGATGTTAGTTCTTTATCTTAGATTTGGAGCAGATTATTTAATTATAGTTTTGAAATCTGAAATTTCAGATAGGTTGCCTTTTCATTTTGTTGCTTTTTAGTTTTATGTAGTCTTACTTTATTTTTGTTTTTGTTGCTTGTGCTTTTGATGTCATATCCATGAAATTATTGCCAAGACCAATGTCATGAAGCATTTTCCCTATGTTTTATCCTAGGAATTTTACAGATTCAGGCCTTATGTTTAATCCATTTTGAGTTGATTTTTGCATATGGGGTAAGATAAGCATCCAGCTTCATTCCTTTCTATGTGGATATCCAGTTTTTCCGACACCATTTGTTGAAGAGACTATCTTTTATCCATTGTGTGTTCTTGGCACCTTTGTTGAGGATCAGCTAACCCAATATGTGTGGATTTATTTCTGGGTTCTCTATTTCATTTCATTGGTCTATGTGTCTGTCTTTATGTCAAAACCATACTGTTTTGGTTACTTTTCTTTGTAATATATTTTGAAATCAGGAAGTGTGATTCCCCCAGCTTTGTTCTTTCTCAAGATTGATTGGGTATTCATGGTCTTTTGTGGTTCCAATGAATTTTAGATTTTTAAAAATTTCTCTAAAAATTGCCATTGGGATTTTGATATGGATTACATTGAATCTGCACATCACTTTAGGAAGTATGGACATTTTAAAAAATATTAAGTTTCCCCATCTATGAACATGGGATGTCTTTTATTTGTTTTTTACAAATAAATGTATTTGTGTCTTTTAAAAAATTTCTTTCATCAATGATTTGTATTTTTAAGTGTACAACTTTTTCACCTCTTTGGTTTAGTTTATTCCTAAGTGTTTTATTCTTTTCTATGCTATAGTAAATTGGTTTTCTTAATTTCGGATAGTTCATTCTTAGTGTATAGAAATGCAGCTGATTTTTATATGTTGATGGTATATCCTGAAAATTTAATGAACTTGTTTATTAGTTCTAACAGTTTATTGTTGTTGTTGTTTTGTTTTGTTTTTTTATGGAGTCTTTGGGGTTTTCCATATATAAGATCATGCCATCTGCAAAGAAGGACAATTTTACTTCTTTCTGATTGGGATGACTTTTATTTCTCTCTTTAACCTATTTGTTCTGGCTAGGACATCCATTTATTTCTTTTTCTTACCTATTTGTTCTGGCTGGGACAGCCAATACTATGTTGAATAGCAGTGGTGAGACTGGGCATCCTTGCTTTGTTCCTGATCATAGAGGAAAAGCTTTCAGTTCTTCACCACTGAGTTGATGTTAGCTGTGAGCTTTTCATATATGATCTTATTTGTGATGAGGTAATTTCTTTCTATTCCTAGTTTGTTGAGAATTTTTATCATGAAGTGGTGTTGAATTTTGTCAAATACTTTTTCTGCATCTATTGAGATAATCGTGTGATTTTATCATTTATTTTGTTGATGTGTTGTATCAAATTAATTCATTTTCATATGTTGAACGATCCTTACATCCCAGGGATAAGTCCCATTTGGTTATGGTAATCCTTTTAATGTGCTGTTGGATTTGTTTTGCTAGTATTTTGTTGAGGATTTTGCATCTATTTTTATCAAGAATATTGGCCTATAATTTTCTTTTCTTGTTGTGTCTTTGACTAGCTTTGCTAGCAAAGTAATTTCAGCCTCCTGAAATGAGTTTAAGTGTTCTCTCCTCTTCATGTATTTGGAAGAGTTTGAGGAGCATTGGTGTTAATTTTTCTTTGAATTTTTGGTGGAATTCACTAGTGAAGCTATCTGGTCCTAAGCTTTTCTTTGTTAGGAGGTTTTTTTTTTTATTTTTATTATTTTTTTACATTTTATTTATTGATTTATTTTTTAAAAAAATTTAAATTACTAATTCAACCTCCTTACTAGTTATAGCTCTCTTCAGACTTTCTACTTCTGCATGAATTAGTCTTAGTAGGTTGTATGTTTCTAGAAATTTATCCATTTCCTCTAGGTTATCCAGTTTGCTGGTGTGTAATTGTACATAGTTGTCTTTTATGATCCTCTTTATTTTTGTGGCATCACTTGTATTGTCTCTTCATTTCTGATTCTGTTTGAGTCTTCTCTTTTTTTTCTTAGTTAGTCTAACTAAGGTTTTGTCAATTTTTTCTTTTACCTTTTCAAGAAATGAACTTACTTTCATTGATTTTTTTCTATTGTTTTCTATTTTCTATTTCATTTGCTTCTGCTTTCATCTTTGTTATTTCCTTCCTTCTGCTAATTTTAAGTTTAGTTTTTTCTTATTTTTCTAATTCCCTGAGATGTAAAGTTAGATCATTTATTTGAGATTTTTCTTCTTTTCTAATGTAGGCATTTATTGCTATGAATTCCCTGTAAGTACTGCTTTTGCTGCATCCCATAAGTTTTGGTATGTTGTGTTTTCATTTTTATTTGTCTTGAGATATTTTCTAATTTTATTTTTAAATTTTTCTTTGACACAATAGTTGTTCAAGACTGTGTTGTTTAATTTTTACACATTTGTGAATTTTCCACTTTTCATTCAGCCTTTGGTATCTAGTTTAATTCCACTGTGATCAGAAAAGATATATGGCATAATTTCAATCTTCTTAAATTTGTTAAGACTTGTTTTGTGACCTAACATGGAAAAAGATCTATCTTGGGAAAAACCATGTGTGCTTGAGAATAATGTGTATTTTTTTACTGTTGGGTGCAATGTTTGGTATAGGTCCATTTGGTCTATAGCGTTATTCAAATCCTTTGTTTCCTCATTGATCTTCTGACTGGGATGTTCTATCCATTACTGGAAGTAGATTTTTGAAGTATTCTACTTTTATTGTATTCTCGTCTATTTCTCCCTCAGTTCTGTCAGTATTTGCTTCATATATTTAGGTGTTCTGACGTTGGGTGTGTGTGTGTGTGTGTGTGTGTGTGTGTGTATACATATATATATATAATTGTTATGTCTTCCTGTTGAGTTGGCCATTTATCATTATGTAATGTCCTTCTTTGCCTTTTGTGACAGTTTTGGACTTAAAGTCTATTTTGTCTGATATAAATATAGCCACATTTGCTCTGTTTTGGTTATCATTTGCATGGAATATCTTCTTTCATCCCCTCACTTTCAGCATATGTGTATCAAACCTAAAGTGAGTTTCTTACAAATAGCATATAGTTGCTTTTTTTTTTTTAATACATTCAGCCACTGTACGTCTTTTGATTGGGGAATTTAAGCCATTTACACTTAAAGTAATTACTGATTGGGAGGGATTTATTAATGCCATTTTATCTGTTTCCTGTTAGTCTTATAGGTCTTTTGTCCTGCATTTCTTTCCTTGGCATCTTCCTTCGTGTTTTACTGATTTTTGTGTGTATGTGTGTTGGTATCTGTCTTTTGCACAGTTCAGATAGGAGAGTTAAATGGGGTTTGGTGAGAATCATCGTATCTGCATTTTTCAAGCCCTTGATGGTGGGACTAACTTCTGCAATCTCTCCAGAAATGTAGTATTTCTTTTAGTTTACTGTTTTCCTATGTGGAGGCAGTTCTAATGTGTTCCACTGGCCTTTCCAACCATAATAATCCTCAATCTATAGGAGAGCGAGCCAATGTGGAAATTGTGCCAGCTGCTAAGTATGTCTATTCCAATTATACATTCTGGAACTGGGTCAATAACCACAGGGTGGGTTTGGGAACACACTGGACCCACTGTGAATTAGACTTGAGCTAAAACTCCATTGATCACCCGGCCTTCATAAGTCCCTACTCTGACTTGTGGGCCATAGTGATGTTTTGGGTCTCCTGGAATCAGTGTCAGCTCAGAGCCAGTATCCAGTAGTTCCCCCAAAGTTTGATCATTTCCTTATCCCCAGTGTACAAGTACTCTGGTAAAAGGCAGTAGGTACCTTTTGGGGGGGCCTAGGAGGAAAATTAACAGTATATTTCTGTAGTGTACTGGGGTCCTTTCTCAAGGGGACGTGCCCCGCACCAACTTCATCCAAGTGGTTCTGGGTCTGTAAGGTGGCTCAAGCCTGGAAATGGTTCAGATGGCTGTGACTCTCTGTTTTTATGATTCAGATTAAACTTGTGTCCACTTGACCTAGAACTTTTCTGCCGATACACATTAAGTAAGAATTTAGCATCTTATGTCTGGGAACACCATGATCAACTAGCCAGTGCCATAGGTCTGCATGAGTCAGGCTATCCTGATTGCTACTTTGACTCTGCTGTCCATCGTGGTAAGAAGGCTCCCCCTGCCTTTGGTGGTTGAGTGCTGTCACTTGGCCTCTGTCACCCTGGGATCCAATCACTCCCATTGCATTTAAGTTTCCCAATTCAGTGACTGCAGTTCCCAGTGTAAGGTCTGGCCTACACAGAAGAGTGATCACAGAGTTCTTCAAGGACGCTGGGGCTCCATCACTACCTTATTTCTCATAGTATTGGTGAAAGGTATGTCTTCCGGGCCCTTCTAGTGTGGGTGAGTAGGTCTTAAATGACAAATCCACACTAACGTTCCAACCTTTCTCTCTAAGCCTTTGAATCCCTTCCTATACTTTAAACCAAGGCAGGTTGGGATTTTCCAGTTTGCTCACTGTGGGCCACTCTTTGGTCCATGTTTCAGCCAACCAACTGAACAAACTGTTAGAACCCTTTCTAACTTCCTGAGCTGTAATATTTAATGTATAATCTTGATTTAGTGAAACCATATTAATAAATTCTGCCTGATCCAACTTTGTATTTCTTCTACCTTTATCTCATATTCCTAATACTCATGCCCATACATGTTCCCTGTTTTCCTGACTGTATAAATTAGAAAACTCATGTAGTTCTTCTAGAGTGTAGTCCATTACCTCCCCTTTAGGAGTCTACTAGGACTTGAGTCCAGTTACAGTTCTAGAGGCGAAGAGGGGTGTAGGGGTGGGTCCTGAGGATACTCAGCATTGTCTTGCTTGGCAGCTGCCTCAGGGAAAGGCCTTAACAGTTTCCTCAGGCAATGCAGGGTGAATCCCCTCAGACTGAGATGGAAAGGTCTGGAGAGGCTAGTTCCACTGGGGGGTGGGGAGACCTCTTCCACTGACGAAGATTCATCAGAATTTAGAGGCTCCATGTCTCCAGCTCCCTCAGGGTCTTCCCAGATGACCCCATCCCAGCTTCCAGGATCAATGCCCAGACGTTAACAAATTGCATCGTAATTCATTCCCAGAATGATTCTGCATTGATTTTCAAATTGTCAGCCCTGCAGCTCCAGGAAACAAGAATCTCCCTCAGGACACACAAAGAAACTCTTAGGTTGTTTATGTGGTGCTTGAACTGGGAATTCAAACCCCTGAGTTCATCCTTTTCTTACACTACTTTGTCCAGCAACATTAGAAGCAACCAATGTCATTGTATTCATTCGTTTTAAAAAAATGAAAGTATCCTATGTAGTGCACAGAGTTACCTAGCTTCTTGATTCTTATAAGTGAGTGCCCAGTGAAGATGGTTTGCATATGTCTATTGCCAGATCATGCTGTGGACTTTCAGCCCTCTCTTTACTACCAGAAAGAGTCATTAGCAACTTGAAATCTAATCACATTAGAGAGCCAATTCCATAAACTCTGGAACCAATTCAGAAAACTCATTCTTAATATTCTGTTCTTCTAGAACCACACTCAGTACCAAAACCTGTATTAGTCAGGTTTCTGCAGAGAAAAAGAACCATTAAGATATACATGTGAAGATTTATTATGAAGAATTGGCTCACACAAGTATGAAGCCTGAGAAGTCCCATGACCTACTGTTTGCAAGTTGGAGACCCAGGACCAGTGGTATAATTCCAGTCCAAGTCTGAAGGCCGGATAACCAGGGGAGCAATCATGTAAGTCTCAGTCCAAGGGCGGGAGAGCAATGTCCCAGATCAGCAGGCAGGTAGGGAGGGAATGAATCATCCCTTCTTCTACTTTTTGTTCTATTCAGGCCCTCAGTAGATTGAATGATGTCCACCCCCATCGTGGGGGGACAATCTACTGAGTCTACTAATTCAAATACTAATCTCATCTGGAAACATCCTCACAGACATCCATAGAATAATGTTTAATCTGGGCACCCCATGGCCCAGTCAAGTTGACATATAAAATTAACCATCACAGTTTCTTTCCATCTTATATAGTGTTTATCTGTATGAAGCTCTAACTCATTTATAATTCAATTATGAGTACCAAGCAAGAGGAAACTTGTTAACTGTGTATCTGGAGAAATTCCAAATTCCATGAAGACTTGTTACAATGAATCAAGGGACTTTTTGTTCCTCATAAATGCGATTTCTACTTCTCCATCTCTTCTAGCCCCCAAATTGGAAGAATTTAAGTTCTGGCATCAAGGTGATTGGTATTAATGCATAAACATTTTATTTAGAGTAAAACATATAGGAAAGACTAAATGCTTTTTATTTTTCTAAGAGTGAGAAATAGAATATTAAATAATACATACTTGAGAGTAGTTTGGGGAATATAGAAGATATCCAATGAGTATTTGCTGATTGAAGAGGAGGAAAAAATAGCAGGTGACTGATTTATATTGACTATCATCATGTCTCAGGGTTTTTGCCACATGCATTATATATGTTGATGTACAAAGTCCTGTGAAGTATATGTTCTTACTCTATTTTGCAGATGTAGAAACTAAGCCTCAAGGAGATTAAATAGTATGTCAAAGGCTGCCCAGCTACTGCCTGATGGATACTTAGTTCAAATACAATTTTTTTTTTTTTTTTTTTTTGCCGTACGCGGGCCTCTCACTGTTGTGGCCTCTCCCGTTGCGGAGCACAGGCTCCGGACGCGCAGGCTCAGCGGCTCCGCGGTATGTGGGATCTTCCCGGACCAGGGCACAAACCCGTGTCCCCTGAATCAGCAGGCGGATTCTCAACCATTGAGCCACCAGGGAAGCCCTCAAATCCGATTTTGTTTGTTCACAAAGCCTATGTATTTTCTACCCTACCAGCATCTCCAATGTATAGCAAAGAATACCAGTGCTGAGAAGTATTCTCTGAGCAAAGGACTGAGTGACCACATGAATTTAGAAAACACTGAATAGCAAATCCATTTCTTAGCAATTCCCAATATATATAATAAAGCTTCTGAGAAGTCCTGAAGACATTGAACTAAATTGTTTGTTAAATCCAGCATTTGACTACGGAGGCTTCTTCCCTAATAATTCTTTGGCGAATCCATACTCCAGTGAGCCAGACTGAGTGTCAGAACTCCTGGAAGCTTTACCAGCTAAATAGGTGTTTCTCTGTTTGAAAATTGCATCACCTCTCTGAGCCTAGATTTCCTCATTTATAAAATAAAAATTTGGTTAGATGTTCCTTAATGTCCTTTTAAGTATAAACGTTTGATGACTTAGATTCATTTCTTTTTTTAAAAAATAAAACAGTAATAAACATTTACTTGTTGCTTTACATATATTATCTTACTTAATCCTCATAAAAACCTTGAGGTTGTAACTGAAATACCCATTTTACAGTCGGGGTAACTGAGACTCAGTGAGGCAGCATATCTTGCCCCACAGGATAGAACTCTGGCATTCTGGTGTTGATTTCCTATATTGCCTTCAAAGCTTTCCCTTTTAAAACACTTGCACTGTGGGCTATGAGTTTTTCTCTGGTTTCATCCAAAACCTTTGTATTATTCCGTTTTCTCTTTTCTTTATCCAAATCCTCATCCATTTTTGAAGATCCAGGTTATACCTCCTCAGTAAAACATGGTCCTATCACCCCAACCTATCAAGATTTCTTCCTGTTCTGGATCCTTATTTTACTTTCAATTAAGATAGAAACTAATTGTGTGCTGACCTATGACATCTTTCATAGTATTGTCTCAAGTTGCTATTAAAATATTTGTTTACTTTTACTTGTTCACATCTAATGTCTCCAACTAGATTCTTAAACATCGGATTCATTTCTGTATGAACAAAACCCATCATGCCTTGTGTAGATCACCAACAGGGTTTTAGAAATCTCCACTCAACTCCCTACAGACACGTCAAATTCATTATGTACAAACATGTTTACATCCTTTCCACCATCCCAGTCCCCCATCCTCCTGTATTTCTTTCTTTAGTCGAGTGGCATTAACAGTCACTTTGCTGCTTGAATCAGAAACCTGGTAATGATCTTGGACACGTTTTCCTTTGTCACCACCACATCCAATCAGTACAGCTTAAATGTGTGGGCTTCCGTGTTGGACTCTATGAATCCTAGTTCTAATTGTGGGGAAAATGGGTAAGTACCTTGGCTTCTCTCTGTTTCAGTTTCCTAACGTACAAAATAAAGACAGTAATAATTCCCAGATCATAGAGTTACTGTGAGAGCTACCTGAGATAATTAAATGCCCAGTGGAAATCCAATAAATGGTTTCTTCCTATCATTATGCCTTTGAATGTCCTATGTTCTTCCCCTTCCCATCCCCATCCTGCTATCCTAACCTCAGACCTCATTATCTCTTACCAGTATTCACTTACACACAGTCACCATCCTGAGCTAACTTCTTTCTAGCCCCTACCAATGTACCCTCTACATTTTTTGACTGAGTGTTCTTTTTGAAACACCAATCTGTCGTATTATTCTGCCCTTGAATCTTGTGCTCCAGTCAAACAACTGCTCCTGTCAAAAGTCCAAACAGGGCTTCCCTGGTGGCGCAGTGGTTGAGAGTCCGCCTGCCGATGCAGGGGACACGGGTTCGTGCCCCGGTCCGGGAAGATCCCGCATGCCACGGAGCGGCTGGGGCCGTGAGCCATGGCCGCTGAGCCTGCGCATCCGGAGCCTGTGCTCCGCAACGGGAAAGGCCACAACAGTGAGAGGCCCGCGTACTGCAGAAAAAGAAAAAAAAAAAAGTCCAAACAACTTGCAGTTTGCAGAATAAGCTGTTCTGTTTCACACTTTGCCATGGTGCTTATGCGTCGTCCTAACGTTACCTGAAATGCTGCTGCCTCTGCCCTTTGTTTGTCTAACAGATATCTGTGCCCCTTTAGACTAAAAATGTCCACAGCAACATTTGGGGTCCCAAGTAAATTTCTGGAATTTTGCTATTTCTCACAAAGAGATGGAGCTGTTTTCCCTTTAAATCTAAACAGGACTCTCTGACTGCCTCAACAAATAGAACGCAGTAGAAGTGATGCTGCATAGCCCCTGGCTAGGTCACAAAAGACAATATTGTTTCTGCCTGGCTTTATATCTTTGTGGGGTTACTTGCCCTGGGGTACCAGCCATCAAGCTTCAAAGAAGCCCAGAGTAGCCCATATAGAGAGGCAACATAAAGCCCACATGGAGAAGCACAGTAGCGTCAGCTACTGACTGGAACCCTCCTTCCGTACATGTAAGTATATGTATATGTAAGTACATATGTGGAGATGTAGATCTCCACAAAAATCTCTGTCTTCGTGGACCACATATTCTCTATTATCTTGTGGCCACATGTAGGAAATAAAGATCCTGTAGTAAAAGAGATATCGTCGATGAAGCAAGAAGAGAGGAGAGTATCCTTTTAGCTAGATGAACTCATTAATGTGAAAAATCATTTACGATGTAGCATGGATCAGCAGAGAAAGCTGGAAGGAGAGAAGCCCTTGGATTCTTTCCACCTGCTCATCTAGCCAGTGAACTTCATGGACAGTTATGCAGTCAAGCTTTCTGGTAATTTAAGCCTTCTCTTGTGAGCTGCATATGGTGATCTGGGCCGGCCGTCTGGGATGTGACTCCTGCTTCGAGAGTAACGATAAAGTTTCCAGCACTCACTGTCATTGTGAGAGGCAGACTGTTGTCGAAGTGTTATTATTAATGAGAATTACTACTGGACAGCTTGAACTAGAGGATAATTTATTCTCCGTGAACTTCCAATTGCAGTAAAACGGTTCATTCACTGCCACACTTGTCCATCTTGTTTGTTCCTGTCTTTCAGGCGTGGTTGGCTGCAAAGAAGTAAGGCAGAACTGTACAAGCTGCATGAAGACAGAAATCTGCACTTACGCCGTAGAAGCTGGTCAGGAAGGTTTCACTCATGTAACAGAGGCGTGGGAATGTGGTAAGAAGCATGGGGTCTGCTCTAGGGGGTCCTAATGAATTCATGGGAATCCAGGCACCTATGCTGTGCAGTGTATCACACGAAAATGGGAAATCAGTGTCTCCAGATGGCCTCGCACTGCTCTGGCTTCTGAAGCTCGCACTTCCTCTCTGGCATTTCTGACAGAGAGCTCTTTCTCTTATTTTAAAATTTAGCATATTCTCTCGACTTGCCTTCTCGTTTTGCTTCCAGAGATTGCTTTGGGAAAATGAAAACTGACATGATGACGACATGTGTGCTTTCTTGGTAGTTTCTTCAATGTTATGGTGACTTCCCCCTGATTTTTGCCAAATTTCCGCCGCCCGTTGATTCCATTTTTCTCCTTCTTTTATCCCTGGTAGCAGTGTTACCTTGCTCTTTGCGTAAATGTCATTAAATGTGCTCCTGACTTGCTGCTACCATGGTAATAGACACTTGTCATAGGCTCTTGACTCATTACT
Source organism: Leucopleurus acutus (assembly GCF_964270905.1). Classification (NCBI taxonomy): domain Eukaryota; kingdom Metazoa; phylum Chordata; class Mammalia; order Artiodactyla; family Delphinidae; genus Leucopleurus; species Leucopleurus acutus. The sequence continues at coordinate 13,384,524 of NC_139152.1, forward strand.
GTATTTATATGAGACTTGGTCACTTGTGGTTTAGCAAACTGAAGCAACAACCTGATTCCCAGCCAGTAAATGGATTCAAACCTGTCTAAGATGGGTGATAGATTAAGGTTTGGGTGCTATTATTATTTAGTAATTAGGAAAGTCTCTGAGTAGACTAGTGACAATGTATCACTTGGGGAAAAGATCTTGGCTGTCAAATAGCAACCATTCTACTGTAGACAACCTCAGTGGGACACAGAGCCAGAGAGAGAGAGAGCGCTGAGAGACAGAGAGAATGAGACAGAGAGACAGAGATAGGCAGAGAGAGACGGAGAGGCTGGGTCTTGACATCACGATCCCTGATTATCTTTGACACTTCCACTAAGCTCACTGGAGAGCAGGGCTGGAGGCATCCCAGAAATGTCTGTGGAGAGGCTAAGGAAGTGGAGAGGCTAGTTGACCTAAGGCTCCATCTTGATCTAATGATGACTGTCATTTGAGGAACAGACAGCTTACCTTGTGATTTAAGGAACACCCTACAAGGATCCCTACAACAGTTTTTTTTGTTTTGTTTTGTTTTTTTTTGCGGTACGCGGGCCTCTCACTGTTGTGGCCTCTCCAGTTGCGGAGCACAGGCTCCGGACGCGCAGGCTCAGCGGCCATGGCTCACGGGCTCAGCCGCTCCGCGGCATGTGGGATCTTCCCGGACCGGGGCACGAACCCGCGTCCCCTGCATCAGCAGGCGAACTCTCAACCACCGCGCCACCAGGGAAGCCCCCCTACAACAGTTTTGAGATAGAAGTACCCACTCACTATCATAGAGTCTGAACTTCTGCCCTTAGAGTCATGCCTTTGGGTGAAGCAGGAGAACAGTAATTATTCACAAAATGGGAGGGAGGGGGCACTACCTAGGGGTGTTAAAAGTACCTGTTGTTTCCATCCAGCAAGACTGATGGAAGAAGTCACGGTCTTTTGTGTTGGGACAGAAAGAGACTGAAATCCCTTGGGCTAAGGCATTGTCTTTCATGGAATTGCCCCAAGAATACATAAAGATCTATTGCAGACAACAGCTTTACTGAGAGGCAGCAATATAGAGAGGGCTAGCCCCTGGGATCTGTAGTCAGGATCCCTAGGTCCAAATTTTTACTCTGTCCATGCTGCATGTGTAACCTTTGGAAAATTATTTATTTTTATTTTTTGGCCACACCGCATGGCATGTGGGATCTTAGTTCCCCGACCAGGGATCGAACCCGTGCCCCCCGGCACTGGAAGCAAAGAGTCTCAACCACTGGACCACCAGGGAAGTCCCTGGAAAGTTATTAACTCCTTTGTGCTTCATGTTTCGTATCTGTAAAATGGGGTCTACAATTGTACTTATAGAGTTACTGTGATGATTAATGAGCTAATATTAAATAAAAACACTTAGAACAGTGTCTTGTACTCAGCAAGTACTACAGGAGTCTTCACAAATCTTAATCACATTTTGGGGGGTGAATTTGTTTTTCTTAACCCGTTCTTTCCTAAGCAGTTTGGAATTGACTATAGCACATCTGAGGGCATTTTGTTGAAAGGGGAAGGAAAGGATGCTTTTGAGCCCAAGACCCTCTTTCCCGACCCCAGTGTGGTCAGTCTGGGCAGGTCTTTTCAGTGGGGTGCTTCTGGCAGCCTAAAGTCCACATGAGGGTAGTGCCTGGCTCCACAGAGGAAGCTGAGGGCAGGGAAAGAGATGTTAGAAACATGCTGTTTTGGGTAACCATTAGAAACATGCTGTTTTGGGTAACCATTAGAAACATGCTGTTTTGGGTAACCATTTTGTCAGGGTCTCTGACCCCAATGTGGTCTTTCTTTTCATTCTTGTTCCCTTTTGGATTATTCAGAGAGTGTTTCACCTGAGTGGCTGGGGATGATCCAGTGTTGGTGACATGATGAGTGTCATTTGTAGAAGGGGCTGGCTCTTCAGAGACAGAGGGACCAAGGTTCTAGTCCTGTGACATCCAGTATCTCTGTGACTCTTGATAATGTCTCAGAGCTGCAATGTCCCATGTACAAAATGGGCATGCCAAAATGTGCCTACTTCCCAGGATTGGTGCCAACCAAATGTGACGATACATGTGACAGCAACTTGTAAACTGTATAGGGTTGTTATTATGAGTGGGTCCTTTCATTTCCCTGTTCTCTACAAGCAGACCTGAATGTTAGCAGCACCTGTGTGCTGTCATCACTTGGCTGTTGAATTCATTTAAGAACCTTACCCATAAGCCTGTGACCGGTAATTGTATGTCAGCTTCTCTAGCAGTGGCGATGGGCTATGCCCACCGCCGGACTGGTTCACGGTCCTAATGCTGAAGCTCTTTTCTCATCCAACAAGGGATCCTGACAGTTTTCAGAAGGGGTGGTTCTCCCTCCTTCAATTTGTAAATCACATAATAATAGTGGGAAACTTTTTGGAATCATGAGCTGTATTTTGGTGATACTGTTACTCTGATAGTCGACAAAACACTTTCAGAAACCAAGAGAATTAGAGGTTGGCCAGAGTGGAATGAATGCTATGGAATGAATGCTATATATCAAGATTACCTGAAGGGGATATGAGAGAGAAGGGATTAAACCGAGTAAAGAGATGAGGGGTAATATCCCAGAAGCTTGAAAAAATTTACCAACTCCCAGGAGCAGATTTCTGAGTGTTATTAAAAAAAGTCCCACTGATGGAAACATTTTCACTAGCAAATTTACATAATAAGAATATGGTTTTCTTAATTTTGTATACAGGCTCAATGCAGTGACTTTTGGCTGCATTGGATTGAAGCGTTACAAGAAAAAAAGAAAGAGGAAAGAGATGTGGACGTCAGTTATGGATAGACTCAGCTGGGGTCAGATCTGTGCTCTGCAGGTCACAGAAAACATTTTCAAGTACCTTGCCTTTCAGGTCTCCCTCGTGGACAGAAATAGAGCACCGAAGATGCTTCTTAGGGAAGACTCCATTTTCCCAATCTTTTACAGCTGAAAAATGGAGCAAATGCGTGGCTGGGTACAGACCCTTGACACCAAGTGACTGGGAGTCAATGCAACACTGCAGGGACACAGAACTTTGCCAGCCAATGAGCACATTACGGGAGAAATACAGTACAGAACCCAGCAGTCTCCTACAGACAACGCATCCCTTTAAGTTAATTGGTGTTACAGAGAAGCTGAAATGCTCCGCTTATTTACAAAGCTACAGATTTATGTAAAGCAAAACCAATTACACTTAATGCCTAAACTATTCCAGGTGCTCAGTGATAATGTTGCTAAGCACTAGACAAGAAACTAGTGCATGAATGCATCCTGTTTCCAATGGAAGCGTGTGTAGTTCCCGCAGTTTAGCTAATCATGAGTGTCAGCCCCGATGTGAGAATTCTAAGCTCTTTTGGTGTTCGCTTAGGGTCATCTTTATAATTCTGTAGCTCTCTTTTCATCTCTAAGGATGAGTGAACGCATAATGAGCACCTTTTTCTATTATGATGTAGAAATTAAGGAGAGGAAGGCAAATTTGGGGCGGTGGGGAGGGGGAACAACAAAATAAGGCAAACCCTTTTTCTAATGGTGAGAGGGACCGTTAGAGCTTCTGACTTGTACTGAGACGAGATGTTTAAAGGTTTCTTGATCTTTGGGGTGTTCATTAAACCCAAATCGCACACTTGGCATTTAACGTTTTGCAGCAAAGAAAGATTCTAAGGAAGATCAAGGACCGGCCTCAGTGTTTCGTCAGAGAACAAATGCTGAAAAAGAAGGATTTGAAAAAGTTACAGGGCAAGAATTTTTGTCTGTAAGAGTTTGTCTTTTCATTTGTCCTCAGAACAAACAAAAAAGAGTTTGAGTAAGAGAAACACCTGGTGCTTTACAGCTGTTCTTTTGCAATTAAAAATGCATATCACACCTAATCAAGATGTGTAAATCTTTTATTCTACAGATCTAAAATATTTTAGGTCACAAGGGAGGTGCTTAACTGCAGAATCATTTGCAATCAACTGATAAACACCCCTCTCCCTATCCAGCTTGAACTGTCCCTTAAAGCAGTGGTGCTCAGATTTCAGGGAGCGTAAGAAGACTTGGGAAGGTTTGTTAGAACTGCCGATTCCTGGAAAAAGGTTTGGGTTAAAGCAGTCTATGGTAGGGGCCAGAAAGAGGTGCCTGAAGCAGGGGGTCCTTAACAAAACTTTGACAAGCACTGCTACAAAGATTTGGGACACTAGTTGTATTTGCCTTTTTTTTGTTTTGTTTTGTTTAAATGAGTTTTTTTCACATTTCTTTGCTTATACGGGAAAAATCTCTTTTAGAAGATAATTTTCTGAGTGCGTCTGAACTGGTAGCAGTGGAGACTAAAAGACATCCTTTGGACTAGGGAATCTCTTTAAGCATTCCTGATTGATTTGATCACTTGCCCTTCCCCCAACACTCATTTCACCTTCCTTAATTTTCTTCTTTCCTTCAATCGCAATAATTCCATCATTTCCATTTATTTTACAGTTTCTTCAGTATGCGAATATTCTCTTTTTGTTAAGGACCTCTATTTTAGTAGTGTTGCTCTTTGATTCAGAGAATATTTCCTTAATTCATAACTTGATAGTGTAATAGCAAGATGAAGTATAGTGAAATTGTGTATAGGTTTATTATTTACTCTGACATAGACAGTATATGATCACTATGCCTGACATGCAGTAAGTACTCAATAAATGCATTGAAAGAAAGAATGTTAACATACTGTTATTTTGATTCTAAGGACACATAAAAACTAAAAAATGTCATATAGGTTGCTTATAATGGCCAAACCATTGTAAAAAGTTTTAAAATATTGTGATGCATAGGAAATATTAACGTTTTGTTGTCATAGAGTAATCACTTAGACTTTGAAATTACTTCATTAATTCAAAGGCATAACATGTTAATGCAAAAGCGTAATAGTCATAATTATGACTACAGGAGTCATAATTAGTCTTTGTAAAGGACACAGATAATATTCATAAGGCCACCCTCACACATATTAACCCTAAAACGAAAACGCATAGTATCTAGCCAAAGAAAACAGTGAATACTCTGCTCATAAGACAGGTTGAGTCAAACAGAGTTTCACAGGGCTGTTTCCCAAAGATCAATACTCGAAGAAAATTCCTGTGTACTGCCATAAAATTTCAGAGACTTTTCATGGAGGGGAAGTGTTTCTTCAAGATTACTTCCGCTGATGTTCTGGGCATTAAAATGATTTAGATTACAATATCTAAAAAAGAAAGAAAGAAAGCTTTTTTTAGGACCAGATGTAGAGGACCTGATAAATCATTTACCTTCCCCCTGTGCTTGTCTTACTTTTATTATAGGCCCATAGATACTGGCACAACAGTGATGATTATTTAAGAGCACCGCTCACCAGAACAGTCTTTATAAAACGACAAAAGGAGTTTTAGGACATATTAAGGTGCCTCACGAAGACCTTTAGATGGCGCTCTTTTACAACCTGCAGTGAGTCTGACAGTGAGAGAACTGGAAAGTCTGGAATTATCAACCTTGTAGATTTCATGGCGGCAGGACTCGAAAGATTCATCAGATGCACTGAGGGTTTGTAAATTCGGTGCTGAGACTGTGTGGAAAACACCACTGTCAAAGAAAAAAATCCATGAACATATTTCTAAAATGTGTGCCCTCTATCCTTGACTCAAGGAAAATCTTCTAAGTGCCAGGCAGCGTGCTAGGGTCCAGTGCTCACCCTAACGTACCGAATTCTCACTCTAACCCTGGAAGGGTGGAACCATCCCCATTTCACAGACAGAAATACTGAACTTCTAGGAGGTTAAATAAGTTGCTTAGGGTTTGTATGAGTAGTAGTTGGCAGAGCCTGGGTTTGAAACCAGAAGTCTCTTATTCAGAGTCCTGGCCTTTTCCCTCTATGGCACGCTGCCTCTAAAGGCAACTTACTTCTTAAACATTTTTGAAGAAGTTCCAGGAGGAGAGGAATTTCAGACTGCTTTAGTCACTACTGTATTCCTAGTACCTTGATCAGTGCCTGGTACATAGCAGATGTACAATAAATATTGGTTGAATGAACAAATGGTCAAGGGCCATAAGTTCAATTTTATCAAATGCACCTAAGTCTTTGAGGTCAGACATTTCTTCTTTTTTTGATTTGTGAAAGTTTCCAATGCTAGAGAGTTTTACCTTCTTTTCCTTCTTAATATATTGCTAGCGATAACTGTAAGAAAAGGATATGCTTGAATGACCGGTCATTTTTCTCTGATTTACGTCTCTTTCAATAATCATTGCAGGTTATGCACAAAAGATTACTGGTATCATTAACAAAACAAGCACAATGATATCAACTTTGTAAGATGTGTTTTACAACATTGGAGGGACGGTGGTGTCAAGTTGTAATAACAAATACGCTTCTGCTCTCTCCCCCCATAAACATCTGTAAATACCCTTTATTTTAGCATTTGATGTAGGATACATAGTTATAGTAAGGACTGTAGAGGTGTTTGTATGATACTTTTCAGCAAGGAAAGACATTTCATCCACCTACTTCCTCCACCCCCAGCCTGGAGAGCCGCAGGTGTGTCATGTCACCACTGCCCTATTTCAGATTTGATTGACGGGGACTCTAATACAGACAGAGGCAGAGGAAGGGGATTGTTTGTAATGGAAGGTACATCTGGACTGACATTCATGGAATAGTCCTAATTATACTCAGTTAAGTGATCTCCTACTGACCCCTACAAGATTAGTTTGGTTCTAGGACTTACACCAGGATTGTTGCACACTAATATAAACTGGATGGTAGGGTGCCCTCAGGTGCTAACACAAACCTAATTCCACCTGTATATTAGCGAGGCTGCTGTTTCATCATTAATCCACTGGTCTCAAGATCTTGGGGACAAAAATAACTTGGGACTGTCCTATTCTTGATAGATTTGTCACCAGTATCTGGCTCTGAACAAATACACCTTTGGGTTTGGTAAAAATTGGATTGTGATTGGAAGTATATTAAGATCAAACACCATCTGACTTATAAATAATGTGTTTCAATAATGCTGTCCCTGGGACGTCTGCGTTTTCCCCTGTTTCTTTGCATCCTTATTGTTCGTTAGGGTTTGACAGAAACGATCAGTATAGAAATAAGCTGGAATCATGCACTTCTCACTGCAGACAGTGATCCGATGCCTTGGATTCCAGGTAGTTTTTTGGTTAACTCTTTTGATTTGGCCCCTTGGATCCCAGTGGGAAATAGATACCCAAGGCAATGTGTGCCTTTGAACTAATGTAGTTGGTTCTAGCTACTTAATCTCTGCAGGCAAATTTTTCAGATTCTGCTTTCTTGTGAAACATGACCCACATTCTTTTCTTGTGGAGGCTGATCAACAGGTGGTGGTGGGTATAGTTAGTTGAACTGAAGGGACTGGTTTCCTCCCCCACGAGAGTTAAGGGGCCGTCAGGGAGCAGGAAAAGGGCTCCTCTATGGCACTTAGAGGCAGCAGAGTCTAGGAGAAAGTGTATGGGCTTTGGAGACAAAGTAGGGTTTGCATCCTACTCGTGTGAACTTAGTCAATTTACTTGGTTCGATTTTCACTTTAGTTTTCTTACTTATAAAGTGGAATGGTATGATCTCCATAACAGGGAGGGGGACAAACCTGCTGCTTAAGACAGAAATGCTCAACACATGGAAAATTAATTTCTTTCCTTCCTGCTTTGTTTCACCCTCCCTTTCTTACCTTCCCTCAAAAAGTATGCAGGAGAAAAGAAAGTATACAGGAAATGGAGAAGATTTGGTAAGGCTCCAATTTCTTTCTGAATAAGCCCTACATTATCCCTTAGTTCCTTTCATCTTTGGTTCCTCCAATCTCTGGTTCTTTGTATTTTTTATTCTCGCCTCCTTCTCTGAACCCCAACTCTACCATCTCTCACTTTACAGTAACTCACTTGCTCGACAGTCACAGAAGAATCATACTTAAATATTTTGAGTACTAGATGCCAGCTTCTTGTAGACCAGTTACTTTAAACAGCTTAAAGTTTGTGCAGCTAGGTTGTGGGACTGGATTCAACTGGGCTGCCTCTAGAGACTGCCTTTTAAACTACTTCATGAAAGACAGGGTCAACTCTTACAGTGGTAGAGTAACTGAAATTGAGAAACAACGCAGGTTTGTGAGAATTAGTGGATGGGCACCACTCGTGTTTGGAGGTGATGGACAGAGGGGAGAAAGGTCTTGCCTTCAATTTCAGTTTTTGATGCCAACACATTTTGCTGCAAAGCTGGGGACATTTCTGTTGAATCCTTCTGCAAGAATCTGACTTTCTAATTTGGTTTTCAATCTAAGAATGAGACAGGCATTTTAGGGAAATTATGCATCCTGGAGGGTCACTTCGATAATATACACTTTGGAAGGTAAGAAATTTTAAAATTCAGGGAGCCATTAAAACTTTTGATTTTGTCATTAATTCTGTCTTGCATGAGGTTTAAGTGCTTCTCTTATACTGGACCGTAAACTCCATGAGAGCAGGGACATAGGTGACACTAAACATATGCTGATACTGACTTTATGTCCTTCTAATTTCTTACAGTGCCTATCACATGACTGATGTTCCAAAAGAGATTTATTAGATGAACAAAAGAATAATTCAGGCAGGGAATAAGTGCCAATAGATGAGATACTAAATAGATGAATGAATGAAAAGAAGTGAGGAAAATAAAAATCTGTTTCGTTCCTGCTATGTGGCAGACATCACACTTGGTCCTTTATCAACAGAGACTCAGAGAGGTTAGAGAATTTGCTCAAAAGAACACAGCCATCCAAGAATACGTCAGTCAGAGGGAGACAGGCTGGCAATGGATGGATGGTAGATAATATATATTAAGCCACTGAATGGTCTCAGGTGACTGACTGGCTAAATGATTTTGCACAGTTTGTTATTGACCTTGAAATGGTCACTGCTGATTTAAAGGCCTGACTGGAATCCAAATCTTAAGCATCATTAGATTTCTAGCTATTTGTTTAATGATATTTGCTTTTAATGATAATGACTCATTCATTCTTATTATTGATATGGTTATTTCTAACTCTAAAATGGTACTATATGGTAGAGAAAAAAATCTTGTTTTAGAATTGAGCAAAGAACTATTTTATTATAAGGACCAATGGAAAAAGTGAAGTCTATACTGGCACAAAAACAGAAATATAGATCAATGGAACAGGATAGAAAGCCCAGAGATAAGCCCACAAACATATGATCACCTTATTTTTGATAAAGGAGGCAAGAATATACAGTGGAGAAAAGACAGCCTCTTCAATAAGTGGTGCTGGGAAAACTGGACAGCTACATGGAAAAGAATGAAATTAGAACACTCCCTAACACCATACACAAAACTAAACTCAAAATGGATTAGAGACCTAAATGTAAGGCCAGACACTATCAAACTGTTAGAGGAAATGATAGGCAGAACACTCTATTACGTAAATCACAGCAAGATCCTTTTTGACCCACCATCTAGAGAAATGGAAATAAAAACAAAAATAAACAAATGGGACCTAATGAAACTTAAAAGCTTTTGCACAGCAAAGGAAACCATAATCAAGACGAAAAGACAGCTCTCAGAATGGGAGAAAATATTTGCAAATGAAGCAGCTGACAAAGGATTAATCTCCAAAATTTACAAGAAGCTCATGCAGCTCAATATCAAAAAAATGAACAACCCAATCCAAAAGTGGGCAGAAGACCTAAACAGACATGTCTCTGAAGAAGACATACAGATTGCCAACAAACACGTGAAAGAATGCTCAACATCACTAATCATTAGAGAAATGCAAATCAAAACCACAATGAGTTATCACCTCACACCTGTCAGAATGTCCATCATCAAAAAATCTACAAACAATAAATGCTGGAGAGGGTGTGGAGAAAAGGGAACCCTCTTGCACTGTTGGTGGGAATGTAAATTGATACAGCCACTATGGAGAACAGTATGGAGGTTCCTTATAAAACTAAAAAAGAACTACCATACAACCCAGCAATCCCACTACTGGGCATATACCCTGAGAAAACCATAATTCAGAAAGAGTCATGTACCACAATGTTCATTGCAGCTCTATTTACCATAGCCAGGTCATGGAAGCAACCTAAGTGTCCATCGACAGATGAATGGATAAAGAAGATGTGGCACATATATACAATGGAATATTACTCAGCCATAAAAAGAAACGAAATTGAGTTATTTGTAGTGAGGTGGATGGACCTAGAGTCTGTCATACAGAGTGAAGTAAGTCAGAAAGAGAAAAACAAATACCGTATGCTAACACATATGTATGGAATCTAAAAAAAAAAAAAAAAGAAGGTTCTGAAGAACCTAGGGGCAGGACAGGAATTAAGATGCAGACGTGGAGAATGGACTTGAGGACACGGGGAGGAGGAAGGGTAAGCTGGGACGAAGTGAGAGAGTGACATGGACGTATATATACCACTGAATGTAAAATAGCTAGTGGGAAGCAGCTGCATAGCACAGGGAGATCAGCTCAGTGCTTTGTTGCCACCTAGAGGGGATAGGGAAGGTGGGAGGGAGACGCAAGAAGGAGGAGATATGGGGATATATGTATACGTATAGCTGATTCACTTTGCTATACAGCAGAAACTAAACATTGTAAAGCAATTATACTCCAATAAAGATGTTAAAAAAAGAGAGAAAAGAAAAAGTGAAGTCTAAATGGAAATTTCTTGCTCCGAATATCTGTTAAATTTCTCTAATATGCTAACTGGTCCAGTCATGGAATACAGGACTCCCATTGGCTCAGTGATGGCTCCCAGATCACTCTTTCATGGACTCAGAAATTGTTCATCTTACCACACACTTACTTACCTTTGTGAAACACTCCAGAATCCCAGGACGTTCAACAACGTTAATGATGCCAAGAAGAAGAAGAAGCTTTCTAAATTGCCTTTGTTTAATGTGTTTGGAAACCAATTGCCTGTTTGGAACAAATGTAATTGTTATTCAGCTGTGGAGTTTTAAGTTTCTGTGAATATTTTATCATGCCATAATTCATAGAGCTTTATTCGCTTGAATAATATCTACAAAGCAAAAAAGCACATCTGAAACTCAGAGTTAAAATTCATTTAATTCTGTAATTAACAGTAAAATAATAAGCAAGGCAGGCCAAATGTTTTGAAGGTCAAAAAAACTTGATTTGCATAACACAATATAGGTGTCAGAAGAGCTGGGTTCTTCTGGGTAACTGGGTAACCCTGATTATGCTATAATCAGGTAACCCTGATTATGCTATTAATTTGCAGAAACCACATTTGTCTTCTTCATCCTTATATGTCTAATATCTAGAACAGTGCTCGGCACCCCCATAGGGATTGTTTAGTAAATATACATTGAATGTATGAAAAATATTTACCATCACCAGATAGCTGGTTGCATGTGCTAATTGTAAGGCTAGTGAGATAATATATGTAGATGTCAGATATTACTTTATTTTGAAAACTTAGATAAGATAATCCAGTGTTACCTTGTTATAATATCACAGACGCTGTCAGTCAAATACTTGCAGTCTCTGGTTGATGTGAAGATTTTCTTTTAACCTGATGAGTGATTCCTTCAGTTTAATACCCCTAAGTAAGGAATCCTCACTTCCTTTTGATGTCCAACTGAGTATATATGAAACTAATTAGGATTCAGGTAATTTCTTTTACTTTGCTCCTAAGTTGTGACTTTTGCTTTGATCTTTGCTAGAACTCTCTTTTCATATCTACACCTACGTATCTATATCCATATTATCTGTATGTCTTACACACACATTCAATTTTTCTTCTGTTGGTTTTGAGATATTATCAAATACATTATATGAAATATGATGTATTATATCATATATATTATACATGCAGCACTTATTTTTATGCAATACTTTAAAAACAGCAATGGAACCTTAGTATTAACAAATATATCACACATATATAGCATTACAGAAGTTTAAAAGATTGATTACAAGATGAACTCTATCTTCAGAGAGAGAACCTAAATTCAATTGCTGTTCTGAATGGGCAGAATATTTCCCCTCAAAATGTTATGCAGTATGAGAGCAGGAATGGATCATCTGTGAACAGTCAGATGCCAAGGTTCTTGGCATTTCCTTGCTTTTTTACAGGAGCGGCTCCTACATTGGGTTGTGAGCAATCTGTCTACGTCCCAGTAGACTTGATCTTCAGTGTCATCTTTCGCACATGGGTTATGGGTTGCTTCCTGAACTAGAATATGGTTCTTGGCCTCTCCCTTGACAGTGTATACTTTTAAATGGGGTTTGAATTAAATGCTGTGTTCAAGGTTGATAGTCAGCAAGTGCATAAGCATGACAGCTGTGAATAATTGTGCCATTTCCCATTTAAAGCTGCTTCTCTTCTGTCATTTAACTTCCCAATGACTATTATTATGGACAACCATGAAAATTAGCTTGTGTCCACTATAGTCTAGGACCTATAATGAAATCTGGTACTGAGTTTAAAGCTATTTTGTAAGTTCTACTTCCCCATTTTATTAATTTGTGTTCCGTTACAATAGAAATGTATGGTTTTATTGCTATATTGACATGCTGCCTTTATCTGATATTTAGGAGAAATTTCTCTGAATGTTTCCCTCTATGTCTGTCTGTCGGGTATTGTGTAACCCTCTTAATGTGTGTGTGTGTGTGTGTGTGTGTGTGTGTGTGTGTGTGTGTGTGTGTGTACAGAAACTAAACAGTTGATTGTACTTGAATGGGGGAGTCAGGGTAGAGAGGTCAAGGTACGCTGAGATAGCAACACGCTTGTTTTCAGGAAGAACTAAGCCATCCTGCTAAACCTATTCAAACAGTCCTGTTTCCTTATTTCTCTTGAATTAATATCCCACTCATATTTTTGTCCTTTTCATTTCACATAAGCACTTTGCATGTCATGCGATTATACCATTTTATCACCGTGTTTCTCTGGCTAGAGTAAAAGGAGTTTGCACAGAGTATGCAAAGCCTCAGAATTAACATGGCATTAATTCTTCCCGGAGCATGCATTTTGGTCCATAACAAGTAATTGGAAAGACTATCTTTATTCTATAACGAAGTCAGCTGAGGGAGAAGAATATCAACTTTGTAAGATCTTTAAAGGTAATACATAATATTTCCAAGAAATTGTGCAATTACAGCGAATACCAGCCTATCAGGAGATGGCGCTAGATCCCCCGGGCATGACGGTGTGCTTGCGTCTCTGTCACTGGGGATGCCGGGGTGGGCACGCATGAGAAGCACTGTGACTTGGCATTATGTGCATGTGGGGTGACAGGAGGATGTCGTACTAGGAAAGTTAAAGGCAGTGGAAATTTACGAGTAACACAGGATATTTTGTGAGCGGAATTATTTTAAAAATAAAACGAAAGAGTGCTGTACCACCTGTTCAGACTCCTGATAATACTCCTCTATTGTTTCTTTATTTCTTTTTAAAAATTTTTATTGGGGTATAGTTGATTTACAATGTTGCATTAGTTTCAAATGTACAGCAAAGTGAATGTTATAGCCACTCTTTTTTAGATACTTTTCCCATATAGGCCATTACAGAGTATCGAGTAGAGTTCCCTGTGCTATACAGTAGATCCTTATTAGCTATCTATTTTATATAGAGTAGTATTCTTTCTTTTTTTTTTTTCGCGGTACGTGAGCCTCTCACTTTTGTGGCCTCTCCCGTTTGCCGAGCACAGGCTCCGGACGCGCAGGCTCAGCGGCCGTGGCTCACGGGCCCAGCCGCTCCGCGGCACGTGCTATCTTCCCGAACTGGGGCACGAACCCGTGTCCCCTGCATCGGCAGGCGGACTCTCAGCCACTGCGCCGCCACCAGGGAAGCCCTAGTATTCTTTCTTAAATACCATTTTCGTGTTCAGCTTTCTTCCTAATGCTGAGCTCATTTCAGCGCCGTATTTTGGCCTTCTTTAGCTATAATTTAACATTGACTGTATAGCTAATTTACATGGTGAGCTTTGTGGTAAAGAGAACCGTCACCAGAATTGATAACATGGAACAAACACTAGCATCAAGTTGGAGAGAGAGATTCTTCATGAAGCTTAAATTTGTTTTATATGTATAGAGCGATTGTGTCTATGTAAAGAGATAGCATTGGGTATAAAAAGATATACCCAATGGAAATAGCATGGGCTTTGGAATCAGAGAGACTTTGAAGTCTCTGTTATTTAATAGCTTTGTTGTTGGGCATTTGCTCAACTGGACCTCTTCAACCTTGGTTTCTCCTCTCTAAAATGACAGCAGTACCTCTCTCACTGAGCTGTTATGAGAAGTAAAAGAGATAATTGAAGTCAAGGGTTAGGCACAGAGGAGGCACCCGTAAGAATTAGGCTATCACCTCTCCCCTCTTTAGAGATGCTCATATAAAATCACGTAGCCTCAGCTTGATCTTGGGCCCATTTCCTGTTAGATACTTCTTCACGTTCTGTGTGCCTTTTTTTTTTTTTTTCTTTTTATCATTATCCCAGAACTGGTTGTAAAATGTTCCATTTAACATTGTCAGTTGACTCAGCTCTTAGGTACTATAACTTTATTTTAGGAGCTTATAAACTTTTATTGTCATCATTCACATTTGTGCCATTTTTCATCTGACATTTCTAGTACCTGGTTGAAATCGGGAGTATCCTTGCAAAAGGAGACAAAGTGAAGACTTTAGGTCTCGAATGGGACTAACTAGACTTCTCTAGATCTTAGCTGGGGTGGACAGGCAGGTTATCAACATGAGAAGAAAATAGCGACGTAAAGAGTCCAAGGAATGACAAAGTGCTATTTGTTAATGCTGACAGTGAGCCCCAGTTACGTACTTTAATTGTATAACCAGCTAGTTAGTAATGAGTGTTAGGCTGTTGAGGTAATAGAGCACTCACAAAATCTTTGGCATTGCTCACAGTTTCCTCAAATATCTCTTGCTCAGCTAGGTTTATTTGTTCATTTGAAAATCATTTGTTAAGAAATTTTTATGTGCCAGGAAATGGGCATTCCAAGTTGCTTAAGAAAGGGAGCTCATGGATTAGTAAGGGAGACACGCACACCTCGTTTTATTGCACTTCACAGCTACTTCATGTTTTACAAACTGAAGGTTTGTGGCCACTCTTGTCAAGCAAGTCTATCAGTGCCATTTTCCCAAAGGAATTATTTTTTAATTACTGTATGTACATTGTTTTTTATACATAATGCTATTGCACACTTAATAGACTACAGTACAAGGAATGTACAGTGTAAACAAACTTTTATATGCACTCGAAACCAAAAAAATTCACATGACTTGTTATTGCTTTATTTGTTTTACGAACCTGCAGTGTCTCAGAGGTATGTCTGTAATTACTCTCAAGCATTAGACTTTATAGATACTAAGTAAAATGTTTCTATTTATCTTAAATGATCATGGTCATTTTAGAGATAAACAGACTATAGACTTATCTAAACTAGTTCTTGTATGTTATTGACTAAAGGGTGAAGACAGAGAGGTAAAGGGAATCATGGCTCAGCAGAACCCTCACTTCTTACCCTCACCACTGCATGAATACAGCCCCCTACTGGCGCTAACAGAACTACTAATTTTATGACTTTCCTTAGCATCTCAACAGTTTAAAAACATCTGGACAGCAGTCTTTGACATAGCTTACCCCAAATACCGTTTAAAATATCTAAGATGACATTTCCACCTAAATCCTGGGATTGACCTATCGTGAGACTCAACCTATCATGAGACTCTTGCGGTAATTTACACTAAATTTAAGGCTTTTGGAACGGGATTGAAAAAATACATACGGTGACCCACACATGCTATGAGGCTATAAACAGCGCAAAGCTGCTGACGTGAAAGAGGAACATACTTTATTCCTGTCCCATCTTATGCCCTGGATTATAGGGCCTAACATTTCGTGTGCTGCCTTTCCGTCTTGAGTGTCACAGGGCCCCAAGGGCCTGACCACACATTTCCCTGCTTCCTTTGTCAGATATGTTCCCCACACGGGGATATCGTCCCCTCCTGGCTAGTTCCCTATTAGCCAGACCAGCTGCACTCCACTCGGTCCTCAGCCTAACAGATTTCACTTCCTTACCAGCTTTCAACATTATTCAGACCAGTAATCACATCCTCCTGTAGATCACCTCACTGCTTTGTTGCTACAGACCCTGCTTGTTCCCTCTCTTCCTCAATGCAACCCCACAGGGCCAGGTCCCCTGGGCTGTGAGCACAGGTGATGAATAAACTGCTGTCAGTCTCATCTGCCCACGTATTCAGCCTTCTTATGCTATTTAGGGGGAGGATTCTTCCCTCCCCAATGGGGTGAATAGGAGGTGATCGGGAAGTGCCCCAACCACAGAAATCAAGGTCAATTCTAGACAGAATTATAGTATTTGATGTTGATCTAATGCATAGTTACTGTTTTGGGGAGGAGAAGTCCTCCCCTACATCCCTCTAACCAGTACCCAGCACCAAGTACCTCTGCTGCTAAACTATTGATACATGGGGGAGTGGAACTTCCATTAACCCTGAGACAAGAAGTAATGGGAGCACAGCATTGTAGTTCTCAGAAGGAAAGCATTACAGTTGAACGTGAGCGAGAGTCAAGTATGCTTGAGACTGCAAATTATAATCACACTGTCTGATCAGAGTGTTGGAGAACCAGAAAATGCTATAGATAACGTTCTCACTTTATCTCAGCAGTCTGCTTGTTGCAGTAACTTGGGTTTTAATGGGGCACCTTAACAGAAGATTTGGGCAAAAATATGGAATGTGACCAGAGGTAAGGAAATCGGTATACATTCTCAGTTAGTAGATACTGCCTCTCAGTAAATCTCTACCTTGAAGATAAGTAAATAGAAAAAAAAAAATCCATATGGAGGAAATGTGATGATAATATATATTATTACTGTTGCTTACAAAACACCCCAACACAAAATGACAAAGGTTAAAATAATAATAATAATGAGAAACTCATAATAAAAATGAGAAAGTCATAATAATGAAAATGAGAAACTCATAATAAAATGAGAAACTCATAAAAATGAGAAACTTTGCCTCATAAGGCAAAGATGAAAATAAAATAGCAGAAAATACTGATTTCAGGAAAAATTGAATTCAAAGGAAAAACTATGTCAAAGGGACATCAAGGATCTTTTTATATTGGTAAAAAGCACAATTCAAATTGAAGATATGTCAATGAATATCCCTTAGGTAATGAAACATAACAAAATCTGTTGGAAACACAGAAATAAATAACAGGTAGATAATTCTTGTGAATGATTACATACATCACACTTTGATCAATGTTTGATAGAATAGGCAAAAAGGAAAATAATGTAGAGAATTAGAATAATGTGATTGGCACTTTGCTGTACACCCAAAACTAACACAATATTGTAAATCAACTGTACTTCAATAAAAAAAGAATAATACAATCGGTAAGAATTTAATTAAGACCACCACATTGTTTAGTAGAAAGAAA
Organism: Leucopleurus acutus; assembly: GCF_964270905.1. Lineage (NCBI taxonomy): Eukaryota > Metazoa > Chordata > Mammalia > Artiodactyla > Delphinidae > Leucopleurus > Leucopleurus acutus. Next base: position 13,402,006 of record NC_139152.1, read on the forward strand.
AAAGTTATAGAACTTATAGAAGTTTAGGTAATATCAACAACAAACCAAATTCCTATAAATTGAAGATTCTGCTCCTAAATAACTAGCTGGTCAAAGAGGAAATGAAAACCACAATCACAATGTATTTAGAAAATAAAGAAAATGAGAAAATTGCATTTACAAATTTAGGCATACAGATTTAAATCCTGTTAAGGGACAGATTTAAAGGCACACTGTTTTCATTTTTAGAGTAAGAATGAGCATACATGAATTAAACATTCAACACACAAAAAATCAGAAAATAACTTTTAAAAAATCTACGGAAAGTAAGAGGAAGGAAATAGAACAGAAAGTCAATATCTTAAAGTATATTAAATAGTTCTAAGAGCTGATTCATTGCAGGAAAATGTAACAACAGTAACAACAAAAACCCTGACAAAGCCAATCAAAATACACAACAAAAGAATCAAAAGAGATAACAATGTTTAGTTATGAGTATGCTATGTTAGTGTCAAAAAATCTTATGCAAGGAGGATGATTATCTAGGAAAACATTAATTGCCAAAATAGAACTAAGAAGAGATGAAAAATCTTAATGGCGGCAAATAGCAGGAAAACGTTACAAAGAATGATTCTCAAAAGAGATATTAGGTCCTGAATGCACCTTTTAATTTTCATGGAAGGAGTGAATCTTTCCCCTGGATCTTCCAGAGCAAAAGATCATCAAGTACTGATGCTACTGAGGATTGTTTATCCCATGTATGTTAAGATGACTTCATATTGAAAAATCTATTAATTAAATATACCATAATGTCAGGAGCAGTAAGAAAAATCAAAAGGTGATCTCAAGAGCTGTTTAACAAGCATTCAATAAAATTTAACCTGATTTATTTAAATCTTAGAGAACAAGAAATAGAAATTTTCATTTTCTTATGGTAAAGAACATCATTTAAGATTATCTTTATAAACCTACAAATATGCTTAATAGAAAACTGAGAAAAATTCATATTAAGATCATGAGCAAGATAAAATGTGACTCTCTTCTGGTATTAACATTGCCCTGGAAGTGCTGTGTACTGATGAGGATGCAAAGCATAGGAGTTAATACTGAAAATAAGGATAAAAATTATATGTATCTTAAGATTAGAGAATACTGCTATAAACTTAAAAGGATCAACTAAAATATTCTCAGAAATTTACTGAGAAAGTTTAAGAAGTTGGATGCAAGATGAAGACATAAACGTTAATAATCTCCCTATATAATAGTGATTATCTCATTGAGTTGTAATGAGGGAAAATGATTCAGTTCATAATAGCAAAAAGAAAAAGAGCATAAAATGCCTACAATAACTCTAACAAGAAATGTTAAGGATATATATGAAGAAAAGAATCTTACTGAACTAAATTTTTAAACATTGAATAAATTTAAAATGTTATACACTTATATGGAACACTATTGTAAAAGCTTTTATTGTTTTTCCTAAAAGCTAACAATTTCTACTTATTTTATTAAATAAAAACAGGATTTGGGGAAAGCTAAAAGAATGATTTTGAAATTCATATGGAGGTATAAACCATAGGGAATATGATTCTTATATTTATTATATTTTTATAAGTGAAGAATGACCATAAGAAGGATGATTAGTAATACCTGATATGTATTATATATCATAAAACTGTAATAATTAAAAAGAGGGTGATAGTAAGCTAAAATCAAGAGGCAACTGAAAGGAACAAGTTGCAAAGATAGCCCTGAAACAGTCCTAAGATCACCTGAGCACTAAGGCTATATTAAAGTACACATCATGGGACTTCCCTGGTGGTCCAGTGGTTAAGACTTCACCTTCCAATGTAGGGGGTGCGGCTTTGATCCCTGGTTGGGGAGCTAAGATCCCACGTGCCTCGTGGCCAAAAAACCAAAACATAAAACACAAGCAATATTGTAACAAAAATTCAATAAAGACTTTAACAATGGTCCACATCAAAAAATATCTAAAAATAAATAAATAAATAAAAATAAAGTACACATCATTAACTAATCAGATTCATTTCATTTATCCTATGGTTGTGGGATATTTTTGGTTTAACTAACCTTTCTCAACATACATCAAACTATGTTGTGCAACTTTTTTTTTTTTTTTTTTTTTTTGCGGTAACTGGGCCTCTCACTGTTGTGGCCTCTCCCGCTGCGGAGCACAGGCTCCGGGCGCACAGGCTCAGCGGCCATGGCTCACGGGCCCAGCCGCTCCGCGGCATGTGGGATCCTCCCGGACCGGGGCACGAACCCGTGTCCCCTGAATCGGCAGGCAGACTCTCAACCACTGCGCCACCAGGGAAGCCCAACTTTTTGATTTGAATCAAATAAGTGTTATCTTTACTTAACATGAAAATTAAGTCCACATGAATGAGAAAATTCTATTCAAACTATTAATCTACTAAAATTCCGTAACTATAGGTAAATGCAATGAAATTAATCACAGTGATAAAAGTTGATAGAATTGATTACATATATTAGCAAAACACATGTAAAAAAACTCATCTATAAAATTAAATGTTTAGTTAAAACTGGGAAAATATTAGCAATAAATGACAATGATAATATCTCTAAAGTTTCAAGGATATAGAAAGCAATAAGAAAAAACACAAATAGACCAAAAGAAGAATGGGCAAAGAATATGATATGTCATTTTATGAATGAAAAAAAGATAGCAATGTTCATAACATTAAAAATTTCAATTTCCTGTTCTTAAAAACACAAATGAGACTAACAATGGAATATAATTTTTGCTAATCAGATTAACAAAGATTAAAATAGTAATGTTCTCAGGGCTGAAATTAATACATTGAGACAATATTATCCTACCACACTGGCAGCATAATTGATGTAGCCTTTTAGAAAACAATTTGGCTTTACTTCTCAGGAGTCTTTAAATATTTAACTTCATTGAAAGCAATCACATATCCAGAATTCTATTCCACGGAGAAAATAAGTTGATGTACTTTAATATTATATAAAACATGCTCACCTTAGTACTATTTGTAGCATTAGAAAATGGGAAACAACCTAAACATTCCTCAAGAAGGGAAAGGCAAATTAAATTAAGATATATATTCATCCATGCAATGAAATATATCAAGTAATTGTTAAAAGTGAGCTTTTATTCTTTTGGAGAGACATGGAAATATGCTCTCAATATTTTTAAGGAAAGAACAAAAGGTGGGTACTTGATACAAATTTATTTATTGAGCTTCCAGCAGGATTAATTCGGACACTAATTTTGCTTAAAATATATACCCATATAAATTTAATACCTACACACACAAATAAAAAAAATTTGGAAGAAAATTTACCCAAATAATAATTGCTATTATCTTTTCAAAGTCTTTTTTTCTCCCTTCTTTTATACTTTGGATTTATTTCATCATATATTACCTTTATGGCAGAAAATTACTATTTTAAAACCACTTAATCAAACATACTTTTGAAAAAATTTGACTTCTAAAAATCATTTCTGATTTATTACAAAAGATCAGAATTGGCTGGTTTTCAATCACAACTAACTCTTCTTCAGCAAAGTACAGGATAACAGCCTCAATATTGTAACAAGTTACATGCTATTTACAAACCTGTCCTAAGATTTTATTTTGGAAATTATAATACCCCAAGTGACAAAAACTGGTTGATTCTGAACCCTTCAGTGACATTTCACTGTATTCTCTATTGATTTACCCAGTACCTCAAGTATACATGGCATTATTTTAAGTGCTAAAGCATATTGTTTTTGATTCAAGGCAGACTTTGGCTATCTCTTTTTGGAGAAAGAGGCAGTATTTCCCCTTTTTACTAACTACTGTTTTATTCTGAAGGTAATGGAACTGTGAAAAATCTTTATTTTTTTATTTTAAAATTTTTTTATTGAAGTATAATTGATTTACAATGTTGTGTCAATGACTACTGACCAGCAAAGTGATTCAATTATACATATATATACATTCTTTTAATATTCTTTTCCATTATGGTTTATCATAGGATATTGAACATAGTTTCCTGTGCTCTACAGTAGGACCTTGTTGTTTATCCATTCTATATATAAAAGTCTACATCTGCTCACCCCAGCCTCCCACTCCATCCCTCCCCCACCACCCTTCCCCTTGGCAACCACAAGTCTGTTCTCAATGTCCATGATTCTGTTTCTGTTTCATAGATAGGTTCATGTGTGTCATATTTTAGCTTTCACATGTAAGTTATATGGTATTTGTCTTTCTCCTTCTGACTTACTTCACTTGGTATGATAATCTCTAGTTGCATCCATGTTGCTGCAAATGGCATTATTTCATTCTTTTTTATGGCTGAGTAGTATTCCATTGTATATATATATATATATATATATATATGTATCACATCTTCTTTATCCATTCATCTGTCGATGGACATTTAGGTTGTTTCCATGTCTTGGCTATTGTGAGTAGTGCTGCTATGAATATAGACGTGCATGTATCTTTTTGAATTATAGTTTTGTCTGGATATATGCCCAGGAGTGGGATTGCTGGATCATATGGTAATTCTATTTTTAGTTTTCTGAGGAACCCCCACACTGTTTTCCAAAGTGGCTGCACCAACTTACATTCCCACCAACAGTGTAGGAGGGTTCCCTTTTCTCTACACCCCCTCCAGTATTTATTATTTGTAGACTTTTTAATGATGGCCATTCTGACCTGTGTGAGGTGATACTTCATTGTAGTTTTGATGTACATTTCTCTGATAATTAGTGATGTTGATCACCTTTTCATGTGCCTATTGGCCATCTGTATGTCTTCTTTGGAGAAATGTCTGTTTAGGTCTTCTGCCCGTTTTTCAATTGGGTTGTTTGTTTTATCGTTCTTGAGTTGTATGAGCTTTGTATATTTTGTAAATTAAGCCCTTGTCAGTCACATCATTTGCAAATATTTTCTCCCATTCTGCAGGTTGTCTTTTCGTTTTGTTTATGGTTTCCTTTGCTGTGCAAAAGCTAAGTTTGATTAGGTCCCATTTGTTTATTTTTGTTTTTATTGAAACTTTGAAAATCTTAAAATGTGCCTTTTGAAATTTTTCAAATGATAGTTGGACACAGGGAACAATTATCTATCTCAAACTTTGTTAGACTTTTTTAAAAGTTATTTTACAATGGGGGTCATCTAGCAAACATCCAAAATTGTTGAGACAAAACTGAAATGGGTTTTATACCTTACTTTACTTTAGGCACATCTATCACTTCGCTATGTGCTTTTTGTTTGGGAAGCCAAGATGTATGCAATTAAAAAGATTAACCATCATTTTCCAGGGTGGACGTGCTTCTGTGTCCAGGGAAATAAACCCTGTGCAGTGAAAAGAGCTTTGGAATCAGGGATACACCTTGGCTATATGATTTGGGCAACTTGTATAGTTTTCTGAGCTCATTTTCTTCTTATTCGTGGTGAGGCTACAAATATCTACCCCCAAAGAATTGTTGTGAAGATTTAATGAAATAATATCTTTGTGAAATGCATTCAGCAAGGTCTGCATATAACTGACACTTAATAAATGTTAATTTCTTTCCTTCCTCCTTTCACTAACCTGATTTAAATGCTTCATTTGAGATTCATAGCTCTACTACCTGAGTTAATTTTTAAAACACATTAATTTTCATGATACCTGAAGGAAAAAATGCCTAACAACTATGTTCTAACTTTGGCTTTTCTACCACTTTTTCATATTTATCTAATAACTACTCAAATTATTATTACCCTCAAATTACAGACAAGGAAACAGAGGCACAAAGAGGCTGAACTGTTTGCCTGAAGTCATGTAAAGGAGACAGAATGAATATTTGTTGAATGAATGGGTGATTGGAGATTGGGCCCCGGATCTGCACATGCTCAATACTTTGTTCTCATAACAATGTCTGCATCGAGACTAAAATTTGCATTTCTACTTCTTGGGAATTGTGGATAAAAATGAAATCAACTTGCTGTTTCCAGGAAGGGACACAGTGTCTTTCAAAATTGTTGAGAAATCTCTCTGCATTGTTCACCTGAACTGCAGGAGAACGGGCCTGGGTGATATTTGGGATAACAAGCTTTCTTATAAGGGTGATTTCATTCTCTTGAAGAGCGTTGGGAGGTAAAAACCCATCAAGATAGTGTGTTCTCATGATGATTTCAATGAATTATCATGGAAATGAGTTTTAGAAGAGAGGCAATGCTTTGTGATAATAGCCCGATAATGCCATTAGCTCTGAACTGTAATTGTAATAGCATTAGTCAAATGAATAGATCTGATATTAATTTGAGTGTCAAATATTTCTTTAAGGTTCTTCTTGTTAATTAAACATCAGCCATGGTATTATTAATTCAGTATCTAGCCAGTTCTTGCACATAGTAGGAAGCTAATGTGTTTTTGTGGATTGAATTAATAAATCAGGCTCTAAGTGGAGCTGTTTCAAAGAGTGAAATATTGAATTTAAATAACATCATCGATATAGCAGAAACTGATTTTTGCCCCAAATCTGCTTGCTTGTACAGTCTGTCCTTTCATTTGCACCTGCAACTAGCTAATGGTGTAGATTTATTCATATCAAAATTTGAGAAGAAAGCTTTTCTCATTTTTTGCATATTTATAGGGAAATAGCCTATAAGATTTATCCTGAATTACTTAAAATCAAGAATAGAGTTTGTGCCTTTCTTCTTGTGTCTTACGGTCTTTAGACCATTTTAAAATCTACCAGACAGTTTCATGCCTGCCTTGAGCACCTGAAGAGCACTGGGCAAAATCATGCTTTAGGTGGTTTGAAATCACCCTTCCTGATCACCAGTGTCAACTGGGTCCTCAACACTGCCACCCTTCTTAACATTTCTCTTCTAAGTCATCTTTTCTAGCTCTCGAGATAACAAATTCCGATCCCCCTGTCTTTCCTACTCTTTAGTCTCATCCTGAGCCCCCTTTGCTTTCATGAATGGTTTGCCGCCTACTTTATAAAGAAAGTTGGGGGCCTTGAAAGGAAGGCTCCAGAATATTTCTAACACCAGAACTACACATCTGCACCTGCACCCACGCTCTCCTTTCTTCTATTTCAGTGCAGGAAAGAAGTATCCACCCTCTGATAAGAAGTCAACCTCCCTTTGTCTCTTGCATTTTTAACTTCTCCATTTGTGCCAGATAATTTCATCAGTTAAGTGTGATCCAGTATCTCTCAAAATTAAAAAAAATGTATCTCAAACCCACATCTCAGTTTCCCAGGTAACACACAGGGCTCACAGTTAAATTTGAGTTTCAGAACAACCATGAATTACTTTTTAGAATAAGCATGTCCTAAATATCGCCCACATAATTTTGTAAAGAATAATTTATGCAAAGTACATCCATAATATTGCATGGGACATACTTATTCTAGAAAAATTTTTAGTTTACCTGAAATTCAAACATAATTGGGTGTCTTACATTTTTAAGTGCTAAATCTGGTGAATGTACCCACAGCTTCTTCCAAACCACCACTTTATTTCTTAAATCTTCAGAGAAAGTTCTTCAAAAGAGTTGTTTAGATGTGATGCCCTTATTTCCTCACTTACTAGATATTTTTGACCCTACTCCAATGTGGTTTGCTTTCCCTCCTCACTGCTGAAATGACTCTTGCTAAGGTTACCAGTGATGATCATGTTGCTGGATCTATGGATACTTTCCATTCCTCACTCTACTTGATCTCACAGTAGCATTTAACACAATGTATCATCTCCTGTTTGAATCAGTCCTCTCTCTTCAGTATACACACACACACACACACACACACACACACGTATGTATGTATATATTTCCCTCCACCCTCTGACTGGCCTTTTCCTTCTCCGGCTGGCCATTTCTCCTCCATTTAACCTCTACTATTGAGGCTTTTCAGGTCTAGTTCCTGGGGTCCTTCTTCTCCTCGTTCTTAATATTCACACTAGATAATTTTATTCACTTCCACGGATTCAAACACTATTTTTGTGCCAAAGATTCTCATATTTATATATCTAACCCAGATCCTTTTTCTGAGATCCAGCTATTTCCATTCTGATGTTTCACAGGTAGGTCAAACTTAGTGGGTTAAAAAATGAATGGCTGAAAAGTTTTTCAACCTCTTTGTCTTCTAGTGTTCTCCATTTAGTAAATAGAAGCTTTGCCCACCCAGTTGCTTTTGGCAGAATCTGGGATGCTTCCTTGATACCACTCCTCTCTTCTGCATCCTACCACCTCCTGACTTTGTCAAAACCATCACTAAGCACTATTGATTCTACCTCTGAAATCAAGCTTATATCTATCCATTTCTCTCCATCTGCCTACTTCCTCACTAGTTCATCACCACTAGACTTGCCTGAGTTACTTCATTTGAACCCTTCCTGCTTCTCCCAAGCCATTCTTCTTTCCTTTTCAAATTACATTGCATCCACAGTGATCTTAAAACACAAATAGCTCATGTCACTTGCTTGATGCCTTTATAATTTCTTATTGCATACAGGTTAAAAAAAATACCCCTGTAAGCCAGAGGTCCTGCATGATTTTAATTCTACTTTCTCAACCTGACTTCATGTGATACTCCCTGAATATTTTCAGGTTACTGATCTCTGAGTTCCTCTGATGCACCAGGTGACTCCTTACTTCCAGGCTTTGTTATATGTTCTTTCTACCAGAAATTCTTCACTATCATGCTCAACAAGCCAAATACCACTCATCTTTCTAGTGTCAACTTCAACACCGTTTGCAGGCACTCTTAGTATGAACATGGATGTGAATCTAACTCTATCTAGACATGTAAGTTTGCCATGCAAAGGGAGCACCGCTAATGGCATGGGTCCATGAGGCCAAGAAGAATCTCAGAACGTGGCTTTATTTCATCTAATCCCAATCTGGTCCTGGAATTGAAGCTGATAGGACACCTGAGCTCTGCATTTATGGGACATATTCTTTTCTGAAGAATTATAAAAATGCCAAACCTGAACATCATGCCCATGCTAATCCTAGCTCACTTGGAGAATGTTGAGATCCCACTCAAATTACAATAACAGTACAAATCATTATTTTTGTGCACCTTTACTGATCTGGTGCTTTATGTCTATTTCCTCTGGTCCTCATAGATATCTTGGAAATTGTTAGTGATACCATTTTAGAGAAGGAGAAATTGAGACTCAGACAGGTTAAGTAATGTGCAGTCAGGGGTGAAAAAAACTTCCTTCTGTCCTAGGTTCTTCTGGCTGGTCCAAGAATGAAATTGACATGAGACAGATTGACAGGAGAAAATCAAATTTAATTTTGTACTTACGGGGAACCCCACATACATGAGAGGTTCAAAGACAGAAAGATAACATGAGATATATATGCCAACCTGATGTAAGAAATGGGATAGGGGCCTGGAGCTTCCAAAGAAAGAGGGGAATTCACAGGATAATAAGAAAAAGAGCAGATGTTTCGTAATTAGATGTTTGCCCTGCCATATAGATGGGGCCCACTTAGGTAAAATTTACCTCTGGTGAAAACTCTTTTTCCGGGAAACATTCCCAGTTTAAATTTTTCTAGGAAGTTAAGGGAGGGGCAGTAAAGTCTCCACTGACTTTAGCTCAAAATAATCCAAACTTTAGCTCAAATAAATAATATGCCAAACTGGCACATCTTGGGGAGGGCTGTTCTGAACCCCTAGTGCTCAAGACCTCACAGTTTATCAAGGGCTGAGTTGAGTTGGAACTCAGGTTGGTCTGACTCCAAGTTCCTCTGTTTCTACCTCCCATGAGCCAACAGCAATGGATGCTCCTGTCCACATGTAAAAAGCATTTTGGGCTTTGTCCTGATACTGTTATGAACCCTAAGACCTCCAGGCAGCTCTAAGGGTCTCTCTGGAGCCAAAGGTTGAGGGTGTAGAGTAAGTTGTTTCTGGGATATTTAAGTGCCCCATTGGACAAGGAGGTCTCTGCACCTGATTCTGATGGAGGATCGATAGCAGGTTTGCCCGTGGAGCACTGGGGGCAATGCCATGTTAGCCACGGGAAGAGCGGCACAAAACCAGTGGGCGGTCTAGTAGAATATGGCCTGGCTAAAGGTGAATCACGGGGTAGCAGCCCACTTCTTTTCCCTTCTGGGTCTAAAAATCTGTCATCTCGAAAGCCATTTGTAGTTAGACCTGAGGCATTGATGTGAATTGGAAGAAACACATCTCTAAGAAAGTAGGCACGGACCTGTGAAATCCAGTTGAATAGCCTTCCAGATGCATAAGTACTTGCTTCTTTCAAGTTTACTGCAACTGCAAATTCCTGTTTCAAGAACGACTCCTTGATTCATGCTGAGATGGCTGTCAGTGGTCTCAGGAATCATAGATATTTAAATGAGAATTTTAAAAGATCACTGTTCTAATTTAAAATGCTCTTGGTGGGAATTAAACAGCTAAATTCTCTGCTTCTTTCCTGAACTCTGAAGAGGAAGGACTAACGGGGACAAGAAGATGTCTACCTTGACCCCTTGATTCTGCCCAATTATCCAGTTTCTCTGAGACATTTTGCTTTGGATCTTTCAATCACCTACACATCCATAACTAAGATGTCACTTTTCACTGAATTCTATTTCGTTATTTTTGTCAAAAGGTAAGCTCGCACTCACGCGTGTGAGAAAATTGATCTGGTTGCTAATGGCATAGAGTCGAAATAAGCAGTTTGACTGACTTCTTCACTCCCTTTTATTAGCATTGCTACTTTTAGATAAACTATTCCTGAAATGATCAGTGTAGGAGGATGGGTTTAGTCTTGTATCTTCTTTAAAGCACTCAGAGTTAGAGATCCCAGAAGGATCAGTTTTCTCACTTGTACTGAAAATGTCATTCTAACAGTTATCTGTCTGCACAGTCAAGTTTTGAGAAATCTTTTGAATTTACTGCATTCACACCATTCTCCATCATGGTGCTAAAAATGACTAATGCAGCTTGGAGACCGTGGTAGCTGATCATCTTTTCCAATCATACACTAACACTCACACACGCACTCACATACACACATGCTCTGCTGACATAAATCCTTAAAGGTTTAAAATATCCTATATGCTAAATGGAATGTGGAGGCTTGTGAGATGCTTAAGCATAGAGCTATAATGTTCTTTTCACTATGGTCGGTTCTGTCAAAGAAATTGGTCTGGTTGTTTGATTAAATAGACCCATCTTATTTCTAACCAAATGTGCCACTATGGCTTTATTTTATATTTAAAATAATCTCTGGCATTAAAATTTCAAATACATTACTTAATTTTATCGTCCCATCATCTCTGAGAAAACTGAAGTGCAGCATTCTCTTTTTTTACGTAAGAGGAAACAGAGTGATGATGACCTACCCAAAGTCATGCAAAAAGTCAAAGGATCACCCTCTCTTAGGGGCCCTAATTAGTCACCATATGCCAGTTTACGGTCACTAAAACCAAATCATCTAAATGAACTTCATTTCCTTTCCTGACGAATGCTAATCTGATGGTTAAAGGGACTGTCACAAACTCAGATACATCCTATTCCTAGAAAAACATGTGACAAAAGTCTCCTGTGATGTCATTCTGGGAATGATGGAGAAGTGTGTGGGCTGAATGATAGTAATTAGGTGAAGTGGGAGATGATTATATCCAAAAGGGGAGGATTCGTTGATTGTCATTAACTTGCAGTGAGATCTCTAGGAATTTTCCACAAGGCTTTGGTTTTGGTCCTGTCCAGTTCAACAATTTTATCAATTACCTGGAAGAAGTCGTGGAACTTGCTTACTAAATTTGCAGATGCCACAAAGCTGGTAAAGAAGTAAAGATTAGTAATTCACTGGATGACAGAGTCAAGTTTTTAAAATGTCTGTTATTTAGAATGATGGGTTGACATTTATTAAGGATAGAGATAAAGTCCCCCATTTAATTAGGAAAAGAAATTGTGATAAGATGACTAGAACTGAATTGAGAAAAACTGCCAAAAATAAAAAAAAGCCTCAGGTTTTAATTTACCATAGGTGTGATGCAATTACTGAAAAAGTCACCACAGTCGCTGTTGGCATTAAGAAAGAGAGGAGAGAGAAGGTTGATAGAAGTAACATATCTATCTTGATGTACCCATTTTGAGTATTGCGATTGATTCTGGAAACCATATTTTAAGAAAGATACTGACAACTTGTTTGTTTAACGGATGGAGGGGTTTTGATAGTGAAAAATCAGGGAATCAGGCATGTAACATGAAAAAAACTGGAGTGGTTTGTCTATAAAATAGAAGGGGATCATAATAGCTGTCTTTATTGAGCACTTATTGTGCATATTAATTACTTAATCCTCTCAGCAACATGATGAATTATTTATTGTTGTTGTTTTTGGCATGAAAACTGAGGACACACAGCTAGACTACCTGGATTGGAATTCATATCGTTTGACTACAGGACCTACTCTTTTAAACATTGTACCACATTACTTCTCCAAATATTTATCAAATGTTTGAAGAGTTGATATGTGGATAGAAAACTAAGCTTATCCTGTGGAATACAGTTATCAACAGATGGGTAGACTTAGGTCACTTCTCAAAGTAGAGAATTTTTCTGGGCACTGGAAGATGATGGTACATCTTCTAGTTTTTGGTACAATGTTAGACTAGATTACCTCTAAGGTGATATCCAACTGTAAGATTCTAATTTATTGGGATGTGATTTGATGTAACATGGTATTACTATGAACAGAAAAAAAAGTTTTCAGAAGTAAATCAAATCAATCATCAGTAATTTAAATGGTGTTCTTTTGAACATAAGTTTAGAGAATCTCCCCTGCACATCCCATGTTGCTAAGATGTCCTTACCATGTGTTCTTAGTAAACCTCCTTTCATGGACCCCAAACTCTGCCAAAATTATATAAACTTTTAAAAACCTATCTTTTACTATGTCTAGAATATTCTCAATAATATCCTATATGCAGACCTCCATCCAAGGAGATTTTATTGCAGAAGTAAAAAGCCCTTACACTGTGTGACCCTTAGTAGCTGTTTGATGTATTAAAATCAACATTGGCTGCAAATAAAGATCCTACATGCCGCAACAAAGATCCCGTGTGCCACAACTGAGACCTGGCATAGCCAAAGGAAACTTAAATAAGTAAATAAATATTGAAGAAAAACACTGGCATTGGTTTCAGAATGCTGGGAGGGTCAGAGCTCTGTCAGATTCTAGTGGTGGTGACTGAAGCACTTCATTTTCTTCTTTCTGTCTTAATTATTAAATTTCAAAAATGAGGATAGTAATATCAACTTTATAAGATTGCTGTAATAAACCCAGTAATGTATATAACAGGTCCTACCACACTATGCAGATTCTTAATAAAAATTTAGGTTTTCAGTGAAATGTACTTGCAAGAATAGTTGTGCATGATAGAGAAATTGCCTGGTCTTTCTTCCTGGTTCCTGGGAGATAAACTCTAAAACCATTGAATTTCCTAAGTGATTAAAGTATGTTTGTTATTCATGATTGGCCTCTTAAGCCCCACCTGATGGTTTATGTTAATGGCATGACTCAGAATGGGAGCTGGCCAGCCAGGAAGACCAACCATATGATTAGAGGTTTGGGGTTTTGAGCCACAGGATATCAGCCCCATCTCTTAAGAGAGAAAAGAGGCTGGAGATTGAGTTAAACTACATGGCCAATGTTTCAGTCAATCTGCCTACATAATAAAACCTCAATAAAAAGTCTGCACACCAAAGTTCAGGTAAGCTTCCCTGGGTGATAATACTCTGCGTATTGTCACACACTGATGTGCCAGTTGGGTACCACATCTCTCAGGGTGAAAGAAGCTTCACTTTTGGGACCCTCCCAGACCTTGTTTTATGCCTCTCTCCCTTTATCACATTCCCATTTGTATTCTTTTGCTATAATAAAGCTGTAATCCTAAGTATTGTGCTTTCTGGCAAATTATCAGTTCTGAGGGGGCGTCTGTGGGGAATCTCCATATTTATAGCCAGCTTATCGGAAGTGATGGCAGCCCTGGGGACCTCCAAACTTGTGGCTGATGACTAAAGTGAGAACTGCCTTGTGGAGAACTTAACTTGAACTTTGGCCAGACTCTGGGTCAGTTGCTTAAGCATGTATATGAAAAATTTAGACTTATATAAAAGGTAAACTGATAGTAATGTTTGACTTTGCAGTCTTTCTAGAATATGTCAAATGTAATTTGATTATAGACCTTTTTTTAGCAAATTTTCAGAAACATCTTCATTGAGTAATGTTGAAGAAAATAAACATGTTCAACAACTAAGATGTTGAGGTAGAGATATAGGTTAGAATTTTCCAAGTTATCTTATAAAATCCTAATACCAGTGCTTTGTTCTTTGTTTGCATTTAAAGAGTCTAATCATCAGAGATGTCAACAACTCCTGTCGTTCACACTTAATTGTGACAGTTTGGATTTGAGCCCTTTGAAGACTGGAACCATATCTCACATAATTGCATGTAGCACAGGGCCTAGCACATGGTAAGTATTCAGTACATACTTTGACTTAACTTTCTCAGTCAACTAAGAAAAGAACAGGGTTTGATCTTAACAATCAAGGATTGTAGATTTGTTCCCTAGAACTCTACTATACCTATCATTTAATTCAACACTCAATTTTATTGCTTCCCTACACCCCTGGAAATTTTGTGATGGTTTGGAAGTTTATTTTGCTTGCCATGGTGTTTCTAGCGCCCAATATGGTAATTGGAACAGAGTGGATCCTCCATAAATATTTTTTGAATGGATACCCTAGTGTTAAAAGGAGTTTCTCATTCATAGAATTTATGTTTTCCATAGTGTGAACGTAGGCAAGTAAAATTTATTTGTAGAGAATACAAATGAATATTTCTTTACATTATTTTAAAAGTATAACTAAGTATTTTTGAAAGCAGAGAATAGGCATGCAGTATTTCCCATAAAATAAGCACAAGCAAATGTAATAAATTTCAAGCTGTATTAACCTCTCAGAACAAATAAAGGAAAAAGTCTGTAGATTTTAAAAACAGCCAAAGACATTTCACTGTGACAGCTAATCTTTAATGTTATCCTGTTTGATTTTTCTACCAGCCCATATAAGTGTAGTACTTTTTATGTTGCATGTGAATTTTTCAGATTGATTGTTTCTCCTTACCAACATATCTACAGGGAAAATTTTCCAAGATCAGTTGTCATTCAACTCACAATTTCTCTTTGGTTGCACAGACACTATTTCTGGCTAAAGAATCATCCAGATACCCTGTCCTCTTATATTTACACAGGACTTACCTTTTCTGAGGGTCACCTATGCCAGCCATGACACATTATGGAATACAGCCCTGTTGAAAGACCTAGTAAGAATATAATGACCAGTTTGTTTTAAAATACACGAAAGAAAGACAGTAGACAGGGTCTCATGAGAAGTGACATTCTGTAATTACCTCCCCCTATCAAAAGAAAAACAATTCCTAGAAATTAATGAATACAGCAAGAGTCTATTTCCTATCTTAATTCTATCTTAATTGCAAGAGTGGATCAATTTAAAAAAAGACTACACTAGCGAAGCCCCTCTCTTAAGGTTTTGTCCCTCAATTCTCTAGTCATCGAATCAATATATATATAAGCATACCGTGAAACTGTTTTTACCTTCTGAGATGAGGTAGACCAGCTCCACCATCAGTGCCCCCATGAAACAACCAAAACCATTGAACAGTGTCAAACAATTCATAGAGTTTCCTCTGATGGTACTTGGAACAAATCTGTATGATATTACACAGACTGAGAAGAAAAAAGGTCAGAATTTAGAACATTCTCTTTAAAATACTTTCATAGATATTCTTCAAATTAGTATTGATCATACCTCAAAGAAAGTTTACCAAAACAGCCAAAATTTCTGTTGGACTTTGTTAAAGTTACTATAGTAAGCTATATATGTTACAATTTACAGATGTCTACAAGGAATAAAAAATGGCAAAATATATTGCTGTAATGGTACAAGGAAAATTTGATTACTGGTGGTTGAGTGTCCCAATATATTCACCCAAATTTCACCTCAGTTGGAATATTTCTTGTGAATTTTGGATTGAGCTAAGGCTTGTACTGGTTAATATCATGGCAATCTATCAATAAGGCCTATGATTCTGTACTTCTATATATATCATTAGGTTCCCTATAGAAATCTTGAATTTATCATAGAAAACTAGCATGGAGGTTAACAGCATGGGCTCTGGAGTTAGACAAGCTTATACTAAAATCTCGGGTCAACTGTTAACTACCTCTGTGATTTTAAGTATGTTACTTAAACTTCCTAAGCCTCAGGGTTCTTCTCTATAAAATGAGAGTAAGACCATTACTCACTTGCTGAGGTGCTGTGACTGTTACTTGCTATAATATATGTAAAGTGCTTATTACAATGCTGAATAAGTTTAGCTATTTTTAACAGTATTAATTTTACCAAATCAAATAGCCCCTAACTACTTGTGTAAGGCACTGTGCAAAGCCCTTTATATGCATTTAAGTGATCCCATTTAAGGAGAGACAGTAGCTTAAGCATTGGGTCTCCAAAATGGTTATCTTTCCCCCCCAAGTCATCGTTGGAGTAATAGTAATGATGGTGGTAAGAGGTTGAAAGAAAATCACGGAGCAAAGTTCTTTTTAATTTTCGCTTAAAAATAATTTTTTCAATATCAGAAATAAATGAAATAAGTATATATAATTTTGTACATTCCATATCAACATAACTATGTTAAAATATGCATGGCAATCTAAGGGACAAAGCTAAACTATGAAGCTGGAACATGAATACATGGGAGTTTATTGTACTCATCTCTCTCTTTTGTATATGAGTGGCAAAATATTGTAAGTAAACACATTAAATAGCATGAACAGTTTTAGCTTTGACTGGCTAAATTATTGGATTTTTACTCTTTTGAACTTTGCACATTTTTCTACAATGAGAGCTAGTAGATAAACACTAAAGCTCTTTTAAAAAAGAAATGTGGTGATAGAAAACTGATATACCGTAAGCACTAAACTTTTAGTGTCCCTCTCTCTAAGAAGAATGAGATTTTATTACCTTCTCCCTTCCCTCTCAGGAAGACTTCACCCCTGGTTTCTCTGTACTTTTACCCCAGTAAAACTCTGCATTTGTCCAGCACTTTTTTTTTTTTTTTTTTTTTTTTGCGGTACGCGGGCCTCTCACTGTTGCGGCCTCTCCCATTGCGGAGCACAGGCTCCGGACGCGCAGGCTCAGCGGCCATGGCTCACGGGCCCAGCCGCTCCGCGCCACGTGGGATCTTCCCGGACCAGGGCATGAACCCGTGTCCCCTGCATCGGCAGGCGGACCCTCAACCCCTGTGCCACCAGGGAAGCCCTGTCCAGCACTTTTAAATGAACTTACTAACACCTAATGTCAATGTATTCACGTTCCTTCCTGTTTTCATTTAACATTTCTGTTTTGCTTTCTGGGTGTTCTCCACGTGTTTTTATTTATCATTTGATAAACATTTAAAGGAGTCTCTGTGCTCCAGATGTGCTGAGTTCTGGGGCCGAGGGTGGGAAAAAAGCATCAGTACATCTTTCCTGGATTTTAAACCCTGGGAGGGCAGAAAGCAGAGATATGCACAATACTAAGGGCGGTGCTAACTGGGCACGTAATACCACACATAGTTACTGGAGATGAAGGTAATGATGATGAGAAATAAAATACTGTGAAGAAGGGCTTCAAATATCGGCAACAGGAGGCCGTGGGTACCAGAGCTCTCTTGTGCAGTGCAAACCACCCGCAGGAGCCCGAGGCCAAGCTCGCAAGCTTTGTTCAGGAAGATCCAAGGGAGAGTACGAGGAAAATGCTGAAGAGGCTTTGGGAAGAAATGGTTCATGGTTATAAAAAGGATGTGGCTTATGAACTTTCCTCTTTATAAATATGAGGAGACAAACAATGGGCAGAAAGACGAAGTAGGCCGATTTCTTTCACTGAGAAAAAGCAGAAACTCTACAAGCCCATTATTACTTTGCTAGTTAATTATTAATCCTGTGCTTTTCTCTTGCTAGAACTTCTGGTGCGGTATATAATTCATGAACACACTTTGCCAGCTCTCTGCCTGCTGGTGAATCTCTCTTTGATGTCATTTTCATCGTTTTGAAAGCCTCCGGTTCCCTTTTATAGGACTTAGCACTTGAAGTCCTCCGATCTCCAATTCCAGGCGTCTACTTGCATGTTCTGATCTTTTTCAACTTTGGTGATCACCAGATTGATATTTTAGGCTCCATGATACTTCTTTTGGCATGTTGTAGTATAGATATGATCAACAAGTCTGCCACTATTCTAAAATTCTCGTTTTACTGTGAAGACACTGTAGAAAATATTCAGTGTACGGGAAAGCTGGTCTTCTTGCCAAAGAGAGCTGAAATGTGTCTCCAGGTGGAGGGTGGTTAGTGTTTTGCAAAGATGCCCCATCACAGCATATGCGGAATCTACAAACTCTAGGGCCAGAACTGCCTTCCTGACGCACCTGGTGCTAGGAACTCTTTGCTGGAAATTTCTTTTACTCCAGTTGTTCTTAAACAGTTAAAATGTGTTTATTGCATTTGGTGAGGGGTTATTTTGAACATGTGGAGAAGCACCACAGAACTAGAAAATGGAACTTTATACTATTTCCATTTTCAGGTCATTTTTCCCTCCTTATCCCTAAAAAGCTTCAGCTTTGAATCTCATGTTACCCAATTATATCACCTAATATTTCTCTTTTGTGCTGTCAGCCACCAATCGCTAAGATATTTTCCTCTATTTTTCAAAGTCATCAGCTCCCCTCTAATGGTCACACTCTCCAGTTCCACTCCTGCCTTAATCCTTGGCAATTTTAACACACACATACATATAGATCATCCTCCCAACCTTCCATCCTGCCATCTCTTGGTTTCCCGGTTCCTAACCTCCTTTCCAATGTCCTTGTCCTCCACTTGACATCAGCCACTCACACCCATGGTCACGCCCTGAATCTTGCACCCCAGACCAGGGTTGTTGAACTACAGTCAGGTAAGGTCCAGCCTGCCACCTATTTATAAATAAAGTTTTATTGGAACAGAGCTACACGCATTCACTGTATATTGTCTCTGATTGCTTATACACCACAATGACAGAGTTGAGTAGTTGTAACAGAGAGTAGAGTGTAAAACCTAACCATTTACTATCTGACACTTTTAAGAAAATGTTTGCCAACCCATGCCCTAGAGTAATAATTGTCACCACTCCATAATCTCAACTTTGTGCCTTCCCCTCTGACTACCACCTTCCATCTTCCCAGCTTACTCTTGACTACTCAACCACCAGAATGCTTGTCCTCCTTCAGGGCCTCCACTCCATTACTCCTTTTATTATTTTCACCTCTTTCATGCCCTTCATGTTCTCACTACTCTTTTTATTCAAGTTAAGTTCCACTGGCTGAGTTAAGTTCAACTGTCAGAGTCATATTCTTCCACATTCCCTCATTTCTTTGCCTGTCTCTTGCTTTCTGGAAATTGATTGGCAAAACAATTCTTTATCTGCTATCTCTGCTCCTATATCCATGCGGTCTAATGTGGCTGGAGAAAACCTTATAACCCCGTTGACCAACCCATTTTAAATTCCTGCCCACAAACCTCAAATGACCTCCCTATGCTCCATGGTAACTTCTATATCATCTCCCTGGTTCCTTCACTCCCCATTGTTCTAGACAACGACTACACGCCTTTCCCCTCTCTTCCAACCCTCAAGATGTCCTCCTTCATCCTCAGCTCATGGCTTGGCATCCTACTTCACTAAAGATATCAAATTAGCTGGAAGAGAATTTCCATAGAATCTCCACACCATGAGTTTCTGCATCTACACACTCTGACTTCCAAACTGTCCCCATTGATGAACTATGCTTGCTACTGTGTAAGCCAAATTCTCAACTTGTATTTTCCTGACACCATCAACTTTCCCTCTCTGTTGAATCATTCCCACCAGAATAATCTGTGATGCCATCATTTTTCTTCCTTAAAAGCAATACAAATAAAAAACCCTTGCTTAACCCCATTCCTTGTCAGCTACTGTTTTATTCCCCTGTTTCCCTTTGTAGCAAAGTTTTTCAAATGAATCGTCTCCAATTCTTCTTGTCCCGTTATCCCTTAAACTTATTCTGGTCAGGCTTTTGAACGTTCCCATTCTGGGCATACAAAAAACTCTTGCCAAAATCACCCATAGCCCATAGATTGTTTAATTCAATAGTCAATTCTCAGTCCTCAGCTTGTTTGATCCATCAGCATTTGACACAGTTGATCATTCCCTCCTCCTGGATACCTTTTCTTCATTTGACTTTTAAGATGTTGCATTCTTGTTTTTCTTCTTTTCTCAGGTTCTTTTCTATCTCCTTTGCAAATTTCTCATCTCCTGAATGTCTTCATAATGGAGTGCCTCAGGGCTCTCAGTTCTTGAATCCTCTTCTCTGTCTACACCGACTTCCTATGTACCCTGACTCCCTTGGTGATCTCAACTAGTCCCATTACTTTAAATACCACTGAAATGCTTATGACTGTCAAATTGCATCTGTCCCCTACTTCAGTACCAAATCATAGGCTTGGATATCCAATGCCCCTTTTGATATCTCTGTTTGACAGCTCATCCTCAACATGTCCAACATGAAACTCGTGATCTTCTCCTCAAGGCTTGCTGCACCGGTAGCCTGTTCTCTCTCTATAGATGTCAACTCCATCCTTCCAATTGCTCAGGTCAACAACTTTGATGTCATCGCTAACTCCCCTCTTTCACTCTAGTGGTCTGTCTTCAAATATGACTAAACTTTGACTATTTCTCACTACCTATACTGCTTCTTCCTGTTCTGAGACACTCATTTGTCTTCCTTAGATTATTACGTCCATGTATCTATCCTTTTCCTCACTATAGTATATTCTCTACAGCAGAGAGAGGGTTTTTCTTTTTTTTTAAGTGTGAGTAATATCATGTCACTCCTTTTCCCATGTCACTCAGAGCCCAAGTTGTAGTCTTTTTTTTTTTTTTTTTTTTTTTTTTTTTTGCAGTACGCGGGCCTCTCACTGATGTGGCCTCTCCCCCCGCGGAGCACAGGCTCCGGACGCGCAGGCTCAGCGGCCATGGCTCACGGGCCCAGCTGCTCCGCGGCATGTGGGATCCTCCCGGACCTGGGCACGAACCCGTGTCCCCTGCATCGGCAGGCGGACTCTCAACCACTGCACCACCAGGGAAGCCCCAAGTTGTAGTCTTTACAATGGCCACTTTGACTCATCTCTTACCAGTTTCTCTCTTCCTCACTCCTCCAACTGCATGAGACCCCTTGCACTTTCTTGCCAGACACACCTCCCATCTTTGCATTTACTGACTGCTTTTCCAGCAATGATATTCTTTACATATATCCATGTGGATGACTCCCTCAACTCTTTCAAGTCTCTGCTCAAATGTCACCTCTCACTGGGGTCTATCCTGACCAATCTCTTAATGCTGCAACCTGTTCTCTCCCTACTTGGCATTTCTGATTCCCCTTATCCTTTTCTATCTTTTCTTCTTTGCACTCATCAACTTCTAACATGCTCTGTGATTTATTTATTACATTTATTGTGTATTACCTTTCTCCCCTTGGTAGAATATAAGTCCTACAATGGCAGAAATATTTTCTTTCTTTTTTTTAAGCTGATGTGTCTTAAGTTCCTAGAGCAGTGTCAGGCATATTGTAGACACCCACACAGTATTATTTGAATAAACAAAAACAAGTTATGAGATAGCTGGGGTATACACTGCCATGATTAAGACATAATTTGAAGTGTTTTTTTTTTTTTTTCTTGCGGATCATCTTCAATGTCCACCATGACTTAGCGGGGTAAAAAATGTCCACTGAAATTTCGGAAGTGATCCACTGTGCTTGTTTTCTCAGTGCTAACAATGTGGGACACTGTCAGTAATTTGAATAATATATTTTTATTATACTCAAATAGAAATGGCTATAGAGTTCATCCATTCATTAGTTTATTCAATCTAGTATATAAAATATACTTATTTATCACCTACCATATATGTGTACTTTTCAGAACGCACAAGAATACAGAGAGGAAAAAGAAAGATCAGAAAATGTACTTCAAGACTGTACAGTCTCATGGTGAGAGGCAGGCAATAAACATACACTTATAAATAAGAAAAGTTTTGATTCTCACAAGTGTTATTTTAAAAAAAGTGGAACAGGGTAATGGACTGGAAGATGATGGGATGACCAGGGAATCCTCTCTGACGAGATGATCTTTGAGAAAACTCAATAATGAGGAGAAGCCAGCTGCTTGAAGAGGAAAGAAAAGAGATTCTAGACAGAAGAAGTTCAAAAGCCTTGGGGCAAAAATAAGTTTGACACCTTAGAAACACAGAATGAAGATCATCAAATTTCTAGTGAAGCGATCAGGGGAAAGAATGTTATAGAATGTGGTTGGAGCAGTACACGGAGGCTGAATCATGTGGAGTCTTACTCACCATTTAAGGAATTTATCTCCAAATCCCTATTGTGGAATTTTAAGCAGGGGAACGACAGGACTGATGTTTTAGAAAGAGCAGGATAGCTGTTAAGAGAATGGGCTCAGGCAGGAGAGGAAGCAGGGAGACAAGTTAGGAGGCTCAGAAAGAATTGGGATTAGAGGACTTCCCTGGCGGTCCAGGGTTTAAGACCCCATGCTCCCAATGCAGGGGGCAAGGGTTCAATCCCTGGTTGGGTAAGAACTTGCATGCCTTGTAGCATGGCCAAAAAAAAAGGAATTGGGATTAGAGACCAGGTGGATAGCAAAGGACATAGTGAGACAGAGCCAGATTTGTCATTTTTTCATTTTAAAAAATTTTATTTTTAGTGAAGTACAGTTGATTTACAGTGTTGTATTAATT
This sequence comes from Leucopleurus acutus, assembly GCF_964270905.1. Classification (NCBI taxonomy): domain Eukaryota; kingdom Metazoa; phylum Chordata; class Mammalia; order Artiodactyla; family Delphinidae; genus Leucopleurus; species Leucopleurus acutus. Next base: position 13,424,880 of record NC_139152.1, read on the forward strand.
TCTGCCATACAGCAAAGTTTATTCAGTTATACATATAAAGACATTTCTTAATGGTTGTTTTTCCATTATGGTTTATCTCAGGATATTGAATATAGTTGCCTGTGCTATATAGTAGGACCTTGTTGTTTATCCCATCCTATATGTAATAATTTGCATCTGCTAACCCCAAACTTCCAGTCCTTCCCTCCCCCACCCCCTCCCCTCTGGCAACCACAGATCTGTTCTCTAGGTCTCTGAGTCTGTTTGTGTTTCATAGATCAATTCATTTGGAGACAGGGCCAGATTTAGATTATATTTCAGAGTAAAGACAAAGACTTGCTGTTGGATTGGAGGTGAGAAGTAAGGAGAAAAAAGGGACCTAGAACGACTGGTGAGAAAGACACGATTGTGCCCACACTGCCAGGTCTCCTGATGCTCACATTGTGGTAGGTGTGGCAGAAAGAGTTATGAGCCGTACATCTGTGCTTGAGCCCTGAGTCTTGGACTATTAATTTATGTGAAAGAGAGTAACAAAAATAACAGCATACATTACTGCTGCTAATACTGAGTGCTGTCTATATATTCGACACTCTGCTTTTTTCCTTTACGTGAAATATTTCACTTAGTCCTTACAATATCCCTTCCCCATTTTATAGATGATGAGAAAGGCTCAGAAATGCAGAATAATTTTGCCAAGGTCACACAACCAGTCAGTGGCTGAAGTGGGTTTGAATTCAGATCTGCCTGACTTTAAGACCATAGATATTAACAGCTATGCTGTGCTGCCTTCCAGAAGAGTGATTCTTGATTTGACAGTTCAAAACACCCTTTCACATTTTATGTCATTTAATTCTCAAGAAGTAGGCTTCATTCCCATTGACTGTTACACTGATGCTGTGATATAAGGAAGGATTATAATTATTTCCATTTTAAAGATCTAAAAGGTGAAGCTTAGTGGTTAAATGAATTTTTAAGGTCACACATGTAGTAAGTGACAAAGCTGTAAATCAAAACAAAGTTTCTGGTCCCTACCCCATGAGCTCTGTAGAGGATAAGTCAGTTGACCTAGTTTGACCTCAGTTTCCAGATGGGTAAATCAGGGATGGGTGGACTAAATGATTTATACTACATGATCTGCCTTTTTAAGTCTATGTGTGTAAGTGCCTCTCTGGCTTTTGTGTGTTGAACCACAATTGCTTAGCTGGCTGGGCATTTCCTGACTGTATTCACTCATCACCTTCATGCATTACCTTTCTTCACATCTAACCTATAAAATTCTGGCTGACTACGTCCAACAATTTTCTGGAAACATCAAGGAAGTCACAAATATTTGTGTGGTGGCATTCTTTTATACTTCTGTTGTATTCCTTGTAGTGTTAAACAGTGATAGCCACATTTTAGAATCTCATAAAACCTTTTATTTCATGTGGAATGAAATGATTTAAAATTATAAAAAAGAAGTCTAACATATATATGACTGTAATGACACAATTTTATTTTGACTTTTTTCAAAGAACTGCTTCAGCATCATATATATGTATGTGTGCATGTATATATATATATAATATATATTTCTTTAAGGAATTTAAGAATAACTGAAGATAATAGAATCATTGAAGATTTTAAACAAGGGAAATGGTAGAATTGTCATTTAGGATAATTACTCAAAAGGTTGTGAATTGAGTAGCTAGAACAGGAGAGATGTTAAAGGTAGGAAGAGTTAGGAAGTTATAAAAATAATCTTGGTAAAGTATAATTGGTGCTTGAGTTACAATCAGGATTCCCCAGACAGGGAACAATAAGGAAGATAGAAATATAGGATGCAATAGATCACACTGATAAATACACACACACACTCACACAAATACACACACACACATTTCTGTGCAAGAAGTCACAGAAATATTGTGATGAATTTTAAAGTGGCTAGTTTAATTAATATCAGCCATCTAGATATGCCAGAAAACGCTTGATTTTTAATAAAGTTACTTTGAACCTGTCTTATGAAACACTAGTGATCCCACTTAATTTAGTGTAATTTAATTTAAAGACATTGAGTTGTCTGAAAAATTGACTCAAATTTTCATTGCTTTGCATACTTATATACTCTGAAAGTACATTAGAAATGTCATTCTTGGAGGGAGTATATATGTGAGTTTATCTATGAATGAGAGGGAGCGGGGTGGGAACAGGGAAGGGAGAAGAGGAGAGTTTGCATCTGCATATGTCAGTGGTGTCTTCTAGATTTTAGCAAAGTTTTTTCCTCCTGTCGTGTATCTGACCAAATGATCACTGCCTTTAACCAAGTTAGTAAATCTTACATTCCATTCTATCTATATTCAGGTAGAATTAATGATAGTCTGTATGTAGTAAAGGAAGGGAGAGTAATTATACATTTTTTAAAAATGAGGGTGATGCATAGGCTTGTTCTGAAGCATTGTGGGAAATCTCCAGGGTGGGACTAGATCTCCAGCTGCTTGAGGTGATGTGTTCTGTGTGAAGACTCAGTATGTTCTAACAGGTGGTGAAAAAATTGTTACTCATAGGCTGGGTTGACCAGAGTTTCAGCCACTCCAAGTAAAATGTATTGAAGAACCAGGTGGAAACAGGGCATGGAGGAAATGGTGGCAACTTTGCCTGAAAGAGACTGCTCGACTGGATGGAAGTGCTTTCTGTGTATTTCAAAGAAGCCGGCTACCATCACAGACAATGCAGCAGAAAGATTGCCAGCAACTGAAGAAAAAGTGAAAAAGAAAAAAAAATTTTAAAGAGCCTCCAAATCAGTATAATAGGCTATAGCATTTCTTACACATGGACAGTAGAGGATGTATCCTCAACATCTGTTGTTTTTGCTGATGTTCCGAGGATATCCAGATGCCAGCTAACTGTGTTGTGTGATTTTCCTGTGCTCAGGCTCTGGTCTCTCAGAAATGGCTACATTAGTTCCCTATTTCCTGACTTACTGGTTACATGGCCTCAGTTATTTAACCTCATTATCTCTTTCCTCAGCTCTAAGATGGGGTTAAAGACACTTACTTTGTAGGATGGCTATGAGATTTAAAGACAACGTACAGTTATTATTGTAACGGTTCCTGGTAGCAATTAGTAGCAATTGTTATTGAAGCTAAAGCAATGGTTTTGAACTTTTATCCTCAGATAAGTTATATTATTCTGATAACTTTTTTAGATATATCTGAATCAAAAATGATTTGGGAAAATTTTAAATAAAATGATCTCTTTATAAGATTTTAATTATTATTGAAAAACAGTTTTGAAATAACCTGTAAGCATCATCAGTCCTCAGTTTTCTGACATTTCTCTAATCTTTTCAGAAAAAGTAAAGCAGCTATTACAGAATTAAAGACTAGAAACTTTGGCTTAGGAAAAAAATATTAAAGGTGAATTAACTAGGAAACAGATATAAATGGAAGCAATTATTCAGATAATGGTTCATCTTTTCTCTTTTACTTTTAAGGAATTATCTAGGAATTTTTGGTTGAAAATGAGTAGAGATTTTGTTACAATTTTGGTACAGTTTATATCTACTGCAACCATTCCATTTCTCAATTTATCATTCCTATTACTGGACTTAATCCCATTGTTAGAGCAGAGGCAAACTTTAGCTTGATGGAATTTACTTGAAATTTAGAGATAGTCACCTTTTGCTAACTTGCATAAAAGTTCAGATAAGGCAAAGCTTTCAATTCAGAAAAATCAATCTAATGTTTAAATAGCTTAGTGTTTGTTTTGGTTGATAGAGAAACTGGTAGGTAAATTTTTTGATTGTATCTCAGCATTTAAATGTATCCATAAAATCTGCTCTTTACTGAGACCTCAAGAAATAGAAGGTGTAAAAAGGGAGGAAATCTGAATAACAGAAAATTTGAGGAATTTTAAAATTTATTATTACTTTAAATTAGGTTCCACGAAGGCCCATTCATTAATGAAGTAGAGATTTTGGTTCTGTTAACAGTTCATATTTTAAAAAGGAATTTTAATATTATCTACCTTTAAGATAAAATTCATCACAGGATTTATCTAGATTACTTGGCACATTAAGACTCACCAGAAAGAGACCTGAAATGTCAATTCAATTTAATATTTACTCTGTTACCGCTATATGTAAAGCAGTTTGCTAGGGCAGTTGGGGCCAGATTTGGCCCGTGAGTGTAGTGGTTGGCCAAACCTTGGTTTAGTCATCAGGTTTTATGGCTTACTGATGAATTTTAGCTCTGACTTGATGCGGAATTGTGGCATTTTTACCTGGGCCTCTGTTTCCTGTACATAGGCGTGAAATGTGAGAGAGAAGTCTCTTGGCCCCTTGCTCTGTCCTTGAAACTCAAAGTATAGTCCCTGATCAACAGCTTAGGGATCACCTGGAAGCTTGCTAGACATACAGAATCTCAAGCTTCATCCTAGAAGGACTGAATCAGATCTGCATTCAACAAGATCCAAGAAGATTTCTGCACACATTAAACTTCTCTAGCATAGAGCACTCTGAGACCTGGTCTAGGAAAACCCAATGAAAGGTAGTTCTCCAATTTCAAGAAAAGCACAAATATTTAACTCATTTACCTAGATATTTTAGGGCAAAGTGTATTTTACCTGAAGCATCTAGGTAACTACATTTGCTTTTTATTTGCTGCTGCACTCTGGTGCAAGTGAAAAATGGCTTTTTAAAAATTCATAACAAAGTTGGATTCCAACCTAAATTTAATCTGCTCCATTTCTATTCCTAACTTCTATTAGATCATAACTCGTCCAAAGCAGAGTGCAGTTTATCAGAATGTACACATTTTACACCTCTAGCAGATCTGTATTTACAAGATAAAGCACATGGTTCCAAAGGAGATATTATATTCAGATAAATAATGTATGTTTTAATATTGGCTGTGTGATTGTAGACAGGTCTATAAAAGTCTTAAAGCTCTTATAGTTTGTTCTATTATCCCACCATGTAATAATTTTCCAAACTAGACCACAATGAAATTTTTAAAAGTCAGAATTTATTCAAACATTTCGGTTGTACTTGCCATTTCCTATTGAAGCAGAATCTAATACTACAATATAGATACGTTAAGATTCTTCCATTATTGGTTAAATTTACCTCACTGAGAAAACTATGGGTTTTTTATGTGTAGTTTGATGTATGAGTCTCTGATGTGTAACACAACAGTAAGTATGGAATTCTACTGAGTCCTTGAGAAATTGCCCTTGGATCCATGATTTTGGAAAATTCTGAGAATATGAAATTAGCTAATGTAAGAATATACTGGTGTCCATAAAACACTCTTATAGAGACAGCTGTGATTTTATCATCGTACATATCTGCTGCCTTTGTGGAAGATCCTTCTCACCCACTATTAGAATGGCATATGTTTCTTGCTTTATTGTTTCTCCTACTAGTGGTACGTTGCTGTATCTGAATTGAGCTGTCCATATTCTGTCTTTCGTTTCTCTTTAGACCACTGGGAACTCATTTCAGGAGATTCGGCTTCAGTTTGTGTTTAAACTTCTGAATCTGGAACAGGTAACTCATTTACATGGAGATCAGTTATACAAGTGTATCTGTAGGGCATAAATGATTGCTTCAGATGGTTTACTAGATGGTCGCCTCAAATTTAATTCCAGTGTTCATGTCAACTTTAAAAGTAAGAACCTGGGCTTCCCTGGTGGCGCAGTGGTTGAGAGTACGCCTGCCGATGCAGGGGACGCGGGTTCGTGCCCCGGTCCGGGAAGATCCCACATGCCGCGGAGTGGCTGGGCCCGTGAGCCATGGCCGCTGAGCCTGCGCGTCGGAACCTGTGCTGCACAACAGGAGAGGCCACAACAGTGAGAGGCCCACGTACCAAAAAAAAAAAAAAAAGTAAGAACCTGAGAACATTAACCTGCTTTTATTAAACAAGTGAACAACTGAATGAACGAGTTATTCAGGCTAGATATTTGCATGTTACTTCTTTTAGTGTTTATACACTTCCTCTTGCCAGGTATTTTGCGATGGGTATACACTGTGATGTTTCTTGGGAAAATGTCACAGTTCTAAAAACTATAATAGAGAAAAAGTAGTTTTGATGAAATAGTCCTACTTTCAATGAAGGTGATTGGATCTCTGACTTGGTTTTTAATTTATCAAGCATTTTGATTCCAACCAAAAAGAAATTTTATATCACTGCCAATTATTAGGACTAGTAGAAGTTAATGGTTATACAAGAAGGAACCAACACCTTGGCTGTACCTATATCATAAAAGACTTTAAGTTAGAATTTGAATTTTCAAGTTTTATTTTAAAGAGGAAGGTCTGGCAGATATTTGAATATACTTCATCTGCATTTCAATATCAATGCTACTTAAAAGCCCAGATGATTGCTACCTGCTGTGTTGTACACGTCCGCTTTGTATAAGGCTTAATAACAATCTTAATTAGGCTAATCTTAGTCAGATTAATACTTGTGTGTGTCAGCGCTAGCTACTAAACGCCACATACTGTAGGGCTTTAGTTAATGGTAAGGAAAGGAAATACTCATGGTGTAAACATTTTTGAACTGACAAAGGCTAAAACAAAGGATATCCAACGATGACAGAGGATAAATCACAATATCTCTGATTCTAGATTTTTAGTGTACTAAGACTGACTTTTAAACAGACAAATCTGTCACATGTAACATTAGGAAAATACAGTCTTGATGAAACACTCTGAGCGTATCAAACCTTTGCCTTTCACAGTTCTGGAAGATTTGGAGATTTTTTTATTGTTGGTACTTTGGTACACTTGTTGTTTTCTTTAGCTGATAAACTCAAGAATGTCCTATCTTGAATAAGAAACTCCTCTTTCGTTGCACTGTTTATGAGCTAGATGAAGGAAAGTGAGCTCATTTTTTTCCCTTTATTAAATTTCTAGTTTGACCAACTGAATGAGATTTCTCTATCCCTCACTCTTGGCCGGGGCTGTGATTATCCATGTCAAACACTAGGCATCGTCATTGTCTATACCATCTGCCTCCTTAAACATGATGGGGAATGACTGAATGTGAAAGGGAGTGGGGGACTCCAGGAGCAACTACTCATTGTGATGACAAAATTTTTCATTCACTTCATAGCTTTAATTGGAAATCGCAGTCAGGATTCCAAATTAACACTGATAACGTCTATAATCTAAGAACCATGTATGGCTGGTAAGTGGAATAATGATAATGATGATGATGATGATGATGATGCAATGGGCTTAGAATTAGAAGGTCTGAATTCAAATAAGACATTATCTTTGAGACCCTTGACCTAGTAAATGATGAATTATCATGAAGTTAAGTGGGGTATGTATATGAAGGTGCCTAGGTTCCAATTAAGAATTCATAAATATTTGTATGTTCATAATTTATATACTTATATACTTCACTCACATTTTCAAGGCGCTTGGGTTCAAAGTGAAAGTAAATTTTAATGTTAGATTAATTCAGTTATGTAAATTACTATCAAAAATACCCTAGGTTTATGTTTATATGTCCTGATGAAACTTATTCATCTTCCATAATCACAAGCAGAATATGGAAAACTTAAGCAAACATTTAGTTAAAAAGATGCATACCTCTTTATATTCCCATAGCAAAATGTTATGCAAATAAGTGAACAAGTATGTAAATGAACAAATGAATGGAGTCTGGCTTAGAAACAACTGAATTCAGTATTCTGTATGCAGAAGAATATAGCTCAGTTTTTTTAGATGAATCTAGTTTCTTTCTTTTTCCTGCCCAATAAGTCTGTTACCACTCTTCATAGGGAATATTTAGTTCATTAACATCAAGCAATATGTTAGATAACTCTGTCTAACTTTCCTCTATCCAGAAAAGCACACACACTTCTTTAAGAATAAACATGATTTCAAATATGCAAGAGTGGAGGATTGTCCAAGAGAAAGTTGCTCATATTTCAAGTGAATTTAAGATTTCTTATTCTCAGGATTTTTGTTTTTTGGTTTTTTTTGGCTGCACAGCATGGTTTTTGGGATCTCAGTTCTCCAACCAGGGATTGAACCTGAGCCCTCACCTGGTCAGCAGTGAAAGTGTGGAGTCCTAACCACTGAACTGCCAGGGAATTCCCAGGAAGTTTTGTTTTTTGTTTTTTTTTTTTTTGGCGGTACGCAGACCTCTCACTGTTGTGGCCTCTCCCCCCACGGAGCACAGGCTCCGGACGCGCAGGCTCAGCGGCCATGGCTCACGGGCCCAGCCGCTCCGCGCCATGTGGGATCTTCCCGGACCAGGGCACGAACCCGTGTCCCCTGCATCAGCAGGCGGACTCTCAACCACTGCGCCACCAGGGAAGCCCCCAGGAAGGATTTTTAAAGTAGTTCCTTCAGTCATGTTGTATACCATATTTCTCTAAAGTAGCCCAATTAAAAAAATTTTTTAGTACTAAAGCATAATTTGGAAGCATAGACTCAATTTTCATGATTCTGTACAGGACTGCCAAAGTGTCTGGTATTTTGCAATGTAAATTTACCCCCATTTTCTTCTGCATTCAGTATATTAATAGTACACTTGCTGTGGGTAGGTACGATGTCTTTTCTTTTGTATCGTCAAATAGTGTCGGGCATTCACTAATACTGATTTGGATTTCACTGGCAGACAAAAAAAAAACACTTTTTAAGATTTAAGGACTGTCAAAACCTATTAAGATTTATAGTTTGCCTAAACCTATGACAATAAACAATGTCAGGGTTACTGGCTTATGGAATAAATCAAAACAGAATATGCACTAAAGACCTCTACAGTTGAAGATAAAATAAACTAGGGAGCGTTTAGTCACTTGAGTTCTTTCCAAAAACAAATCTACTTTGTGATGTGATCTTGTTGATGGCTTTGGTAAATAGGAAGCACATACCCTAAAATGTAATTTATAAACAGAGGAACAGCAAAATATATAATAATGGGTTACTAGAAGACTGCTTGGTCTTCACAGATCTCTACAAAGGAGGAATTAAGAATAACAACTGGTTAACCAAGAGAAAAGAATCAGTTGCTTGACCTTGGCTATTTCAATGAAGTTATTTCTCAAGTAGATGATAAGACATAAAGTTGCCATTGCATGCTATTTCTTTTTTTTCTTTTTCGGTACGCGGGCCTCTCACTGTTGCAGCCTCTCCTGTTGCGGAGCACAGGCTCCGGACGCTCAGGCTCAGCGGCCATGGCTCACGGGCCAAGCCGTTCCACGGCATGTGGGATCTTCCCGGACCAGGGCACGAACCTGTGTCCCCTGCATCGGCAGGCGGACTCTCAACCACTGCGCCGCCAGGGAAGCCCCATGCTATTTCTTAAGCGTTTCAAACTCCCTTTGTTTTGTGTTTATACTCACCAAACAATGAGACCTGCCCCTTGCAAATGATGACTCAATATTAGTTAACATTTATAGAGCTTTCACTCTGTGTCCCAATTGGGCTCCAGGTACTGATGTCACCTGAATGATTTCAAAAGTCTTACAGAACAAAGGGACCCAAAATTTATCTCAGGCATGCCCCTCAATAAAAAAAATAAGTGAACTAGAAGACAAGAAAGGTTAAGTGGCTTTTCCAATTCACTCAGGAGCAGCTCAGTAGCAGAGCAGGGGCTGAGACCTCCATTTCTGGTCGTTAGATTGAGCCTGGTTTTCCTGTACCATCGTTTGTCGTCTTGTTCCACGGCAGCACCTGAGGGACCACAGCGAGGCAGCGGAGAGTGTGACCAGAATGCTCCTCCTCTCCCATTTCATTGGCAGAAATTTTATTTTACAGTCTATTGATTGTGTTCTGAGTAAGAAGTCCTACATTTTTTTTCACTTTAAAAAATGGGAGTAGGCCAAAGAATCCGCCTGCCAATGCAGGGGACACGGGTTTGATCCCTGGTCCAGGAAGATCCCGCGTGCTGCGGAGCAACTAAGCCCGTGCGCCACAACTACTGAGGCCCGCGCTCCTAGAGCCCGTGCTCCACAACAAGAGAAGCCACCGCAATGAGAAGCCCGTGTACAGCAACGAAGAGTAGCCCCCGCTCGCTGCAACTAGAGAAAGCCCACGCGCAGCAATGAAGACCCAATGTAGCCAAAAATAAATAAAATAAAATAAATTAATTAAAAAAAATAGGAGTAGACCATAACAACAGCAAGGCTGTAATTATGTGAGGTATTGGATGTGTTAACTAACCTTATTGTGATAAATATTTTGCAATATAGACTTGCATCAATTCATGACACTGTGCACCTTAAACTTATACAGTATGTCAATTATATCTCAATAAAGCTGGAAAAAATGTTTGAAAACTACTGTCATACACTTTACTATTGGAAGAAGTACTATATTAAAGCTGTGAATATGACTGACTTCTAATAAATTTTTCTGCTGGTTCAGAAGTTAAAGCCTCCCAAATGTAGCTCAGCATTATTTTTTAGGTCCATTACCTGTGTTAATTTTTAAGAACATTCTCAGCATCGACGTAAGAGTAGAGACTGCTTTACTTGAAGAAGAAGAGGCCATTTGGTGGCATTGGAAGTTGCACCAAGTCTTTATGTGTGTCTTCTGAGGAAGCATAAAAGGATGAAAAGAAAATGGGACACTGATGTCTATGTAGAGATTTGAGAAGCTGGACATAATCACTCTCAAATTCACCTTCTTCCCAATTTGTCAAAATCAGACTACTCCAGAGCATATAGCTAGCTTAGATCCTAGTACAGTGTTTTTTTATTTTAAAAGTTGTAAACCATTCACTTGAAATGGTAAGTTGTACTTACTAATGCATGCCAACAGAAATGGGCCATCTCTCTTAGAGGGATATAGGCAGGTGCTGAAATACTCCATTAAAGGAGCTAAAAGTAGTAGTGGTAGGATGCTGACGACATTCATTACTGCAACTGGCAGAAGAAATCCACCCAAATTCAGGTTGGAATTCATGGTCTGCAGATAATATCCTGAAGGAATCTGTATTTGAAGGGGGAAAGAGCCATTCAGTAAGACAGTGGTTAAAGTAACTTTGGAGGAAGTGTCCTGTGGCAGATTTCTTGTCCCCTGCCAGTACTCTGTGACAGATGAGCTGGATGTTCCCCGGGTCTCCAAGGTCATGATTATGAACTGACAAAGGAGAGTAGGAACTGTGTCTAGTCTATTGACAATTCTACTGATTCTTTATGGACGAATATTTTGTCATCTAGTCTATCTTCTTAATTTTCCTTGGAAAAGTAAAAGTGACCCTAATTTTGTGCGTGGGATGACACATAAGAAATCATGTAATAAATTTGCATATAAGCAAATAAGCTTTTTGTTTTTCCCAACAATAAAGCAAAAGCCAGTAGAAAGTATTAAGACTTTCATTTTCACCTGAATTAAAAAATAGTTTGGGGCCAGACTAGATCCTTTAAATACCATCGAGTTTGATGACGAAATAGGTAAGAATGATTTTTCCCTAAGAGGGGACCCAGTGAGGAAACACATTACTTGTTGTAGGCTGTCTTTATAGGCTACCTGGATTGGCCTTGTTTTTAACATAAGCCAAATAAAACGAGAAAAGGGAGAGAAAACATACTTGTGTCTATACTCTCCTTTTAAACTAATTGTGTGGCACTAGAGGACCAAAAAGGGAACTCCAAGAAAAAAGTTGCACAATAAAGTAGCAGAAATGAAAACAAAAACGAAACACTAACAACACCTCTACCTCGCTGGAAACCATCAAGGTAGTGTTAGAATTTTTTTAAAAAAACCTAATACTAACTAAAACTCTAACATTAACTTGGAGTCTCTTCAAGTATTCCTAACCTCTCATTAGGTCACAACATCAGAACTAAAGTACAATGTCACAGGAAAAGGGGCATCTCCTCACTTTTATAGTTCATGAGCTGTGTTGCAATAATCACATCTTTGTCATTATCATTAGTAGCACAGAGTATTTCTTTCATTCCCAGGGGCACACAAAGCTACTGAGTGGCTTGGCGAGAAAGTCAACCCAAGTCTTGTCCTTGAGGAATGGATTCTCCATTTTTTCTTACAGTGTGTGAACTACATTAGGAATCCTGCCTTACCTCCATCCTGGGAGAGCAACCCGGCTCAAACATCCAGATAACAGCTTCTTGTTTGAAACCTTCACTAACTCCTTCTCTATTATCAATTGTGCAATTCGAGAAGGTATAAGGAGAAGCAGAGTCATAAGTCAGTACAGCTGCTAACCAGCCCACCAGTTGTAAAATGAGCCTATTGCTATGTTAACTGCCTAAATCCAGGAATGGACCACATTTTCACTGAGATTCTTTCTATCTGTATAAAATATGTCCTGGTGATAATTTATCTTCCAATCTTTAATTTGACCCTTGGGACTGTAAACAGGATTGTTTTGGTTGGGTACAGATGGCAAGAGGGAAGGGAGTGTTAGCTAGTTCTGCCCTAGTTCCATCAAAATATTAAGCATGTATCCCCAGTCAGAGGAAAATGAATGATGGTTTTTAAAATAGTGCTGGCAGCAGAACTACTCTAAGACTGAAAGGATCTCAGCACAACTTGAAAGTTTCTGTTACTGATTTCAAGTGAGAATTATTGTTAACAGGAATAAAGTTATTGTCGGCATGAATCACAGACACAGAAACCTGTTAACTTAATAATGTGGCAAATGTACTATTAATCTTTAGTGAAGCAATATTAATATATTGCATAATCTAAAAAAAGGCCCCGATAGCTTGAAATCATTTCTGCTTCTGCCTCAAGTTCTGAAATCATCTCCTTTAAAAATTTTAAATACTTTTACTTCATACAAGCCTCTGAGAATTCAGGAATAACTGCTGTCAATAAAGATTCATTTTCACCTTTGAATGGCCAGTAATGTCAAATGGCAACATCATTGGCCTTAATATCAACATATTTTAAATGTATGTCTTGGAACTGAAGGTCAATAATGGCTACTAAATTTAAAATATGGAATTCGATGATGTTTTATTCTTGGTATTTTGATCGCCTTTATACTGGTGATTATTTCATCTGGAGGCAAAAATCTTATTCCAGCCTATTCCAATGGAAGTTACCTCTGCCTCCCTTGAGAAGTACATTCTAAACATTTTCTTTGAAGTTTCTGGTATAACATTACTCTATATGATTTTGGAACCTGTATAGTCTGTACCAGGGATTTTTAACCCAGCTGCAAGAGAGGCATAGTGGGTAACAGCAAAATGTGGGCATTGATACCAGCCTGGGGTAGGGATAGCCACTCTGCCATATGCTAGTAGGGTAACCAAGAACCAATTGCAAGTCACTTAATGTCTCTGAGACTCAGGTTTAGAATAGTAAAATCTGCCCTGTAGGCTTGCTTTGGGGGTTAAATTAGACACTGTGAAGTCATCTTTTAGAGGCTCTGACACATATAGGTGGTCAATAAGTATTAGTATTTGTTCTTTGCTATAAACTAGGCATCTAGATTTGGTGATATGCTTAAAAATTAGCTTATCAAAATTTATTCTAATTTATGTTAAATTTAAAAATATGTAACAGTTTGCAGAGAAGACTCGAACTTAGTAAAAAAAAATCAGGGGTCACTACATTATGAAGGTAAGAATCAGTGTGTGCTATTTGCACAGAAGGTTCGAGGCGTCCCATGGAACCATTAGTAATTTTGTACTCATGATTAATTTCTCCATTCTAAGATGTTTTCATGATATTTTTAAAAATTTTAATACATTTATTTAACCCAATAAAGTAAAAATATTTTAGCACGATCAATATAAAAATTATTAATGAGATATTTACATTGTTCTTTTCTCATATTGAGCCTTCAAAATCTGGTATTTTACACGTATAGTATGTTTCATTTTGGACAAGGCACATTCCAAATGCTCAAGAGCAACAAGTGGCTACCATATTGAACAGTACAGTTCTAGAACAATATGGGAGACAGTGATTAAAGTGTGTGGGATGCAAATGGTGATATGTTTTAAAAGTTCACCTGTAGATATGCACCTCTTATCTGCTCACCTACGTTACCCTAGAACTAAATAGGCATCATGCTTTTACTTGTGTGTCAAAGCTGTGGCTTAGAGTGTCTATCCAAGCTTATAAAACTACCATCTTTCTCCTCCCCTTCTGAGGTTAGAAGAATACACCCACTACCAAAGCTTGAAGTCTAACCATCAACAGTTAGCAAAAGACCTTAGCTGGTTGAGGGCTCTTACGATTAAAAGTTAGGGAAGCCCATCACAACTCCAGCATTATGTAGAAGCTAATAAACAGCAGTTGTTACATTTACTTATTGCAGGAACAAGCACCCAAAGTTTAACGTGGATTCTCTTAGGTCAGTTATGTTAAAATAATCCAAATAGTTTCCAAGCAGTTACTCTATCATCTGAAACTGCTGTGTTTGAATACTGCTGGCATATGTTAGAAACAGCTAACCTGGATTTACAAACTGTTTCTACCCTGTAGTGATAAATATGTTCAAATGAGTTTCTTGGAATGGAAGGGGGAAGTTAACATGAGAATAGAGTCTACCAGATCAGACTTCAGCCTCCGTGAAAGTATTTCCCAACACCAAGTCTCTCTGATACCATTGCTGAAAGTTTGTTTTTTTTGGGCAACATGAAGTTAAATATTAACTCCTGTGAAGAAAGAGTTTTTGGAGTTGAGGTTTTAGAAAAAGCTGATTCATTTGGCTTGGCTTTACTTATATTTTCTGTGTGAATATAATGTAATATTTTCTGCAGCCTTTTTCTTTAAGAATCTGAAAACCCACTTAGTAGAAGAGGATGGGTGTTGGTCTCTAGCATGGGTGACAAACCAATCTCCAGCACGTGAATCAGACTGCGTACTTGGAAGAAGTCAGAGGAGCACATCCCCAGTTTCTTTCAGAATCTTGGATGTAGCCCCTCTAGATTTTTATTTTTTATATACAGCAGGTTCTTATTAGTCATCAATTTTATACACATCAGTGTCTACATGTCAAGCCCAATCTCCCAATTCATCACACCACCACCCCCACCACCACCCCTGCCGCTTTCCCCCCTTGATGTTCGTACGTTTGTCCTCTACATCTGTGTCTCTATTTCTACCTTGCAAACCGGTTCATCTGTACCATTTTTCTAGATTCCACATATATGCGTTAATATACAATATTTGTTTTTCTCTTTCTGACTTACTTCACCCTGTATGACAGTCTCTAGATCCATCCATGTCTCTACAAATTACCCAATTTCGTTCCTTTTTATGGCTGAGTAATATTCCATTGTATATATGTACTACATCTTCTTTATCCATTCGTCTGTTGATGGACACTTAGGTTACTTCCATGACCTGGCTCTTGTAAGTAGTGCTTCAATGAACATTGGGGTGCATGTGTCTTTTTGAATTATGGTTTTCTCTGGGTATATGCCTAGTAGTGGGATTGCTGGGTCATATGGTAATTCTATTTTTAGTTTTTTAAGGAACCTCCATACTGTTCTCCATAGTGGCTGTATCAATTTACATTCCCACCAACAGTGCAAGAGGGTTCCCTTTTCTCCACACCCTCTCCAGCATTTGTTGCTTGTAGATTTTCTGATGATGCACATTCTAATTGGTGTGAGGTGATACCTCATTGTAGTTTTGATTTGTATTTCTCTAATAATAAGTGATGTTGAGCAGCTTTTCATGTGCCTCTTGGCCATTTGTATGTCTTCTTTGGAGAAATGTCTATTTAGGTCTTCTTCTGCCCATTTTTTGATTGGGTTGTTTGTTTTAATATTGAGCTGCATGAGCTGTTTATATATTTGGAGCTTAATCCTTTGTCCATTCATTCCTTTGCAAATATTTTCTCCTATACTGAGGGTTGTCTTTTCATCTTGTATACAGTTGCCTTTGCTGTGCAAAAACTTTTAAGTTTCATTAGGCCCATTTTTTAATTTTCGTTTTTATTTCCATTACTCTAGGAGGTGGGTCAAAAAAGATCTTGCTGTGATTAATGTCAAAGAGTGTTCTTCCTATGTTTTCCTCTAAGAATTTTATAGTGTCCAGTCTTACATTTAGGTTGTTAATCCATTTTGAGTTTATTTTTGTGTATGGTGTTAGGGAGTGTTCTAATTTCATTCTTTTACATGTAGCTGTCCAGTTTTCCCAGTACCACTTACTGAAGAGGCTGTCTTTTCTCCACTGTGTATCCTTGCCTCCTTTGTCATAGACTAGTTGACCATAGGTGCATGGGTTTATCTCTGGGCTTTCTATCCTGTTCCATTGATTTATTTCGGTTTTTGTGCTGGTACCATATTGTCTTGATTACTGTAGCTTTATAGTATAGTCTGAAGTCAGGGACTCTGATTCCTCCAGCTCTATTTTTTTCCCTCAAGATTGCTTTGGATATTTGGGTTCTTGTTTCTCCATACAAAATTTAAGATTGTTTGTTTTAGTTCTGTAAAAAATGTCACTGGTAATTTGCTAGGGATTGCACTGAATCTGTAGATTGCTTTGGGTAGTATAGTCATTTTCATGATATTGACTCTTCCAATCCAAGAACATGGTATATCTCTCCATCTGTTTGTGTCATCTTTGATTTGTTTCATCAGTGTCTTACAGTTTTTCTGAGTACAGGTATTTTACCTCCTTAGGTATGTTTATTCCTAGATATTTTATTCTTTTTGTTGCAAAGGTGAATGGGAATGTTTCCTTAATTTCTCTTTCTGATCTTTCATTGTTAGTGTACAGGAATGCAAGAGATTTCTGTGCATTAATTTTGTATCCTGCAACTTTACAAAATTCATTGATTACCTCTAGTAATTTCTGTTGACATCTTTAGGCTTATCTATGTATAATATTATGTCATGTGCAAACAGTGACAGTGTTACTTCTTCTTTTCCAATCTGTATTCCTTTCATTTCCTTTTCTTCTGTGGTTGCCGTGGCTAGGACTTCCAAAACTGTGTTGAATAATAGTGGCAAGTGTGGACATCCTTGTCTTGTTCCTGATCTTAGAGGGAATGCTTTCAGTTTTTCACCATTGAGAGTGATGTTTCCTGTGGGTTTGTCTTTTATGATTTGTCATATATGGTTATTATGCGGAGGTAGGTTCCCTCTATGCCCACTTTCTGGAGAGTTTTTATCATAAATGGGTGTTGAATTTTGTCAAAAGCTTTTCCTGCATCTATTGAGATGATCATATGGTTTTTATTCTTCAATTTGTTAATATGGTGTACCACATTGATTGGTTTGTGTATATTGAAGAATCCTTGCATCCCTGGGATAAATCCCACTTGATCATGGTGTATGATCCTTTTAACGTGTTGTTGGATTCTGTTTGCTAGTATTTTGTTGAGGATTTTTGCATCTATATTCATCAGTGATATAGGTCTGTAATTTTCTTTTTTTGTAGTATCTTTGTCTGATTTTGTTATCAGGGTGGTGGTGGCCTCATAGAATGAGTTTGGGAGTGTTCCTTTCTCTGCAATTTTTTAGAAGAGTTTGAGAAGGATGGGTGCTAGCTCTTCTCTAAATGTTTGATAGAATTCGCCTGTGAAGCCATCGGGGTCCTGGACTTTTGTTTGTTGGAAGATTTTTAATCACAGTTTCAACTTCATTACTTGTGATTGGTCTGTTATATTTTCTGTTTCTTCTTGGTTCAGTCTTGGAAGGTTATACCTTTATAAGACTGTGTCCATTTCTTCCAGGTTGTCCATTTTATTAGCAGAGTTGCTTGTAGTAGTCTCTCATGATGCTTTATATTTCTGTGGTGTCCATTGTAACTTCTTTTTCATTTCTAATTTTATTGATTTGAGTCCTCTTCCTCTTTTTCTTGATGAGCCTGGCTAAAGGTTTATGAATTTTGTTTATCTTCTCAAAGAACAAACTTTTAGTTTTTTTGATCTTTGCTATTGTTTTCTTCGTTTCTATTTCATTTATTTCTGCTCTGATCTTTATGATTTCTTACCTTCTACTGACTTTGGGTTTTCTTTGTTTTTCTTTTTCTAGTTCCTTTAGGTGTAAGGTTAGATTGTTTATTTGAGATTTTTCTTGTTTCTTGAGGTAGGATTGTATTGCTGTAAACTTCCCTCTTAGAACTGCTTTTGCTGCATCCCATAGGTTTTGGATCATCATGTTTTCAATGTCATTTGTCTCTAGGTATTTTCTGATTTCTTCTTTGATTTCTTCAGTGATCTCTTGGTTATTTAGTAACACATTGTTTAGCCTCCATGTTTTTGTGTTTTTTACATTTTTTCCCCTGTAATTGATTTCTAATCTCATAGTGTTGTGGTCAGAAAAGATGCTTGATATGATTTCAGTTTTCTTAAATTTACTGAGGCTTGATTTGTGACCCAAGATGTGATCAATCCTGGAGAATGTTCCGTGGGCACTTGAGAAAAAAGTGTAATCTGCTGTTTTTGGATGGAATGTCCTATAAATATCAATTAAATCTATCTGGTCTATTGTGTCATTTAATGCTTGTGTTTCCTTATTCATTTTCTGTTTGGATGATCTGTCCATTGGTGTAAGTGAGGTGTTAAAGCCCCCCACTATTATTGTGTTACTGTCAATTTCCTCTTTTAGAGCTGTTAGCATTTGCCTTATGTATTGAGGTGCTCCTACGTTGGGTGTATATATATTTATAATTGGTATATCTTCTTCTTGGATTGATCCCTTGATCATTATGTAGTGTCCTTGCATGCCTCTTGTAACATTCTTTATTTTAAAGTCTATTTTATCTGATATGAGTATTGCTACTCCAGCTTTCTTCTGATTTCCATTTGCATGGAATATCTTTTTCCACCCCCTCACTTTCAGTCTGTATGTGTCCCTAGGTCTAAAGTGGGTCTCTTGTAGACAGCATATATATGGGTCTTGTTTTTGTATCCATTCAGCAAGCCTGTGTCTTTTGGTTGGAGCACTTAATCCATTCACATTTAAGGTAATTATTGATATGTATGTTCCTATTACCATTTTCTTAACTGTTTTGGGTTTGTTTTTGTAGGTCCTTTTCTTCTCTTGTGATTCCCATTTAGAGACATTCCTTCAGCATTTGTTGTAGAGGTGGTTTGGTGGTGCTGAATTTTCTTAGCTTTTGCTTGTCTGTAAAGCTTTTGATTTCTCAGTGGAATCTGAATGAGATCCTTGCGGGGTAGAGTAATCTTGGTTGTAGGTTCTTCCCTTTCATCACTTTAAGTATATCGTGCCACTGTCTCCTGGCTTGTAGAGTTTCTGCTGAGAAATCAGCTCTTAACCTTATGGGAGTTCCCTTGTATTTGTCGTTTTTCCCTTGTTTCTTTTAATAATTTTTCTTCGTCTTTAAGTTTTGTCAATTTGATTACTATGTGTTTCGGCATGTTTCTCCTTGGGTTTATCCTGCCTGGGACTCTTTGCACATCCTGGACTTGGGTGGCTATTTCCTTTCCCATGTTAGGGAAATTTTCGACTATAATCTCTTCAAATATTTTCTTGGGTCCTTTCTCTCTCTCTTCTCCTTCTGGGACCCCTATAATGCGAATGTTGTTGTGTTTAATGTTGTCCCAGAGGTCTCTTAGGCTGTCTTAATTTCTTTTCATTCTTTTTTCTTTATTCTGTTCTGCAGCAGTGAATTCTACCATTCTGTCTTCCAGGTCACTTATCCATTCTTCTGCCTCAGTTATTCTGCTATTGATTCCTTCTAGTGTATTTTTCCATCCAGTTATTGTATTGTTCATTTCTGTTTGTTTGTTCTTTAATTCTTCTAGATGTTTGTTCTTTAATTCTTCTAGGTCTTTGTTAAACATTTCTTGCATCTTCTCGATCTTTGCCTCCATTCTTTTTCTGAAGTCCTGGATCATCTTCACTATCACTATTCTGAATTCTTTTTCTTAAAGTTTGCCTGGCTCCACTTTATTTAGTTGTTTTTCTGGGGTTTTATCATGTTCCTTCATCTTGTACATAGTCCTCTGCCTTTTCATTTTGTCTATCTTTCTGTGAATGTGGTTTTTGTTCCACAGGTTTCAGGATTGTAGTTTTTCATGCTTCTGCTCTCTGCCCTCTGGTGGATGAGTCTATCTAAGAGGCTTGTGCAAGCTTCCTGACTGGAGGGACTGGTGGTGGGTATAGCTGGGTGTTGCTCTGGTGGGCAGAGCTCAGTAAAACTTTAATCCACTTGTCTGTTAATGGCTGGGGCTGAGTTCCCTCCCTGTTGGTTGTTTGGCTTGAGGCAACCCAGCACTCAAGCCTACAGTTTCTTTGGTGGGGCTAATGGTGGACTCCGGGAGGGCTCATGCCAAGGAGTACTTCCCAGAACTTCTGCTGCCAGTGTCCCTGTCCCCTCAGTTAGTCACAGCCACCCCCGCCTCTTCAGGAGACCATCTAACACTAGCAGGTAGGTCTGGTTCAGTCTCCTATGGGGTCACTGCTCCTTCCCCCTGGGTCCTGATGCACACACTATTTTGTGTGTGCCCTCCAAGAGTGGAACCTCTGTTTCCCCTAGTCCTGTGAAAGTCCTACAATCAAATCCCACTAGCCTTCAAAGTCTGATTCTCTGGGAATTCTTCCTGTTGCCAGACCCCCAGGTTGGGAAGCCTGATGTGGGGCTCAGAACCTTCACTCCAGCGGGTGGACTTCTGTGGTATAAGTGTTCTCCAGTTTGTGAGTCACCCACCCAGCAGTTATGGGATTTGATTTTATTGTGATTGAGCCCCTCCTACCATCTCATTGAGACTTCTCCTTTATCTTTGGATGTGGGGTATCTTTATTGGTGAGTCCCAGTGTCTTCCTGTTGATGATTACTCAGCAGTTAGTTGTGATTCTGATGCTCTTGCAAGAGGGAGTGTGTTTTCATGCTATTAATGACATATATACAGGTAGTAATTTTGTGTTTTTGTTCCATCTACTATTGTGGAGTCAAGAGAGAGGTTGAATCTGCTAAGTCAGCCTAGCTTTCATGCATTGTTTAGAACAAGGGTCAGCAAACTTTTGTGTAAAAGGCCAGATAGACAATATTTCCACATGTGGATTCTGTTGCAAGTACTCAGCTCTGCTGTTTTCATGCATAAGCAGACATACTATGACAAACAAACAGGAGTGGTTGTATTCCAATAAAACTTTATTTATGGATTCTGAATTTTTTTTCTTTTAAAGAAGAAGTTTTTATTCTGTTTGGTTAGAAGGACAGGATCCTTCTAACCAAACAGAAGTTCTATACTTATCCTTTTCTAACAAATGTACTTTCTTCCTTTTTTTTTTTTGAATTTAATTTTATTTATTTCTGGCTGCACTGGGTCTTTGTTGCTGTGCACGGGCTACTTTCTTTTTTTTAATTGAAATATAGTTGATTTACATTGTTGTTAGTTTCAGGTGTGCCACAAAGTGATTCATATATTCATATATATATATATATATATATATATATATATATATTCTTTTTCGGATTCTTTTCTCTTAAAGCTATTACAAAATATTGAGTATAGTTCCTTGTGCTATACAGTAGGTCCTTGTTGGTTACCTATTTATATAGTAGTGTGTATACCAAACTCCTAATTTATCCTCCCCACCCCCCACCTTCCCCTTTGGTAATCATAAATTTGTTTTCTATGTCTGTGGGTACGGACACTGAATTTTGAATTTCATATAATTGTCTTTTGCTACAAACATTTTTCTTCTTTTGATTTTTTTAAACCATAGAAAAATGTAAAAACCTTACCTTGCAGGACATATGAAAAAGGCAGTGGGCTGATTTGGCCTGCAGGTAATAATTTGCTGACCCCTGGTTTAGAGAAGCAAGCATTGTACTAAGAATAAGAAGGTAGATTCTGCTTTTCCTTCACTACTATTCACTGTATGACCTCCTTATCCCCTTCAAAATCACTTAATTTTTCTGAGCCTCAGTTTCCTCTTCAACAAATGAAGTAGTTGAATAAGTTAATCTCTAAGTTTTTTCCCAGCTCTATTATTCTATGATTTAAGAATATAGCTCACTCAATAGCCATCTAATTCCAAGATAGAGGTTAGTAATGCAGAGTCCCAAATTTCTTCAAAGACTTTTATAATCATTTATATTTCTTCATAAGTAAGTGACTCTTTGACCATTACTACATTAAAATTGTATTAAAATCACATATACTTATAAACAGTACTTTGGACTTAGTATTTTCCCCTTGATTTCCTCATAGCATAGGGACTGATTCACCAAGGGAACTAAGAATTGGTAGGGAAAGAATCGTTTGCTGATTAGTATTTATACTTAAGAGTACAGTGTGGGGTGGTACTCAAATCAGCCATTTTAGCTACTTGTTAGTACCAGTTTTTAAAGGCTTGGTCAAGGAGGAAGGCAAAACCTTTGGAAGGGAGTAGTTGGGTAATTATCCATAGATCTCACATTTGTGCATTACTCTTAGGCCTTATGACAAATTCTCTGAAGTATTGTCTGCACCTACTGACAGACATTCATAGTTCTATAGGAGAAACATTACACCCAGGTCCTCCTCAGGTATGCCTCTGTCTGACCCCACTTAGCTTTTAAAATTAGAGCCTGTAATGTATTTATATGATAACAGCCTAATGAAGTATATGGGAAGCACTTGTTGGGGTGAAAAGAAATGTTCACTTGTTATGTTAACATGCAGTCATTTGGTTGTTGCTAGGGGTAGTATTAATTACCTTTCCTCACCTGCATAAGGCACATTCTGTAGAGGAGCTGAAAAATGAAGAGAGGGAGAAGGGTGAAGAAAAATTTTGTCTTCCACATGGAGCTCACTGTAGCGACCGCCATTTTTTTCCTTGGCATGGTCTAACCAGTTTGTCACACCTCCACCAAGGTGGCAATACTGCAGACAGCATGTTTTTAGTGCATTAACAAACACCCCAAAGGTTGTCAGGAGGGAGCAACCTGCAAGCAATTGGAAATATTACATATTAGTAAAGGAACTGTTCTTCAAGTTTCCAAAATGTCAATCAGAAAGATGGCAGTTGTAAGGATGAAAGGCAGTAAAGTGACTGAGAAGATTTTAGCACCCAAGGGGTTGAATTCAAAGGAGTAAGCTTCTGACAAGGGCTCTGGCATCCTGGTGACCAGCCCAAGGTGGTGCCTGACAGATGATGTAAAAAATGAAAAAGCTAAGATCAGTGGAAGCATATTAAAAAGGGAAGAAAGGTGACAAAATAAAGCACCAAAGTAAAAGATTTCAGAATCTCTCAGAAGCCTCTAACTTGAACACATTAATGACTAAGACAACCTGAAGTTTCATTTACAGCCTTAACACAAAGAACTAGTACTAGTTTTTAATATAAATTGCCATATAAATAATCCGCACTTTCCTTGTTAGGTAGGAGGCGGTCTCTTATCTTGACATGTAGATGAAAGGAAATATTTTCTCTGCTTTGACTTTATCCTTGAATTTCAGACATAAGGTTAAACTTTGAACTCTTCAAATGACTTTATGTATGTTGATAGTGTCACTAAAAGTTCAGATTAGATTAGTTGGCTTTTGACTTTTCCAGTAGTGTCCTCTGGGTTTATATGGCTGTTGCTTTAGCATCAGCAGTATTTTATTGCTTTAGATGTTTGCAATCACTTACTGCTAGTGATTTGCAATCTCATTGTTGCTTCTTTTATGATCTTTCAGATTTCACTTTTTCTTTGACTCCATTAGGACTTCCTGATACAATGACAGATAAGAGATCCCGGTTTGGTTAGCAGTTCAGCTGTGCCAGTCATGATACAACTTTTCATAGCACTCCTTTTGACCAGATAAACCCTTTCACAAATTACCAAGACACCAAACCATGGCTGCAGGATAAACGATAAAATAAATATAAAAATGTTGGAGTTTCTCCAAAGAAAGCTGCTGTAGAAACTCAAATAATAGTTTGATCATCATTTTAATTATGTTCAAGTTTCCTATAGTATAATGCTAGGTGAAATGCCTTCTAACCAAGTTCATTTAAATGCCACAGGGTATTGGCTTTTATATTTAAATAAAGGGTATTTATTAATATTTCTTTTTATGGTTATAGAGTGATGATAGTGATTTGATCTGGTCTTTTCTTTAAGAGTTGTAATAGACCTATTATGTCAGTCTTTGATTAATTGAGGAAGCTGGGAGCCTGGTAATGGAATATGGAGCCTTTCACCTCTAAGTCACTGAATCCAATCCAGCCCAAATTGGTAGTGACCAAGAGTGATTACAGCAGAGGCCTCTGTGAAGTGTGTTGAGGTCAAGTGGAAGTATGTCGGGATAATTGCTGGCAGGAGATAGGCTCATATCTACAGTCACTACTGCCTCTTAGTCACTGTGGCCAGACCAGAGCTGAGAAGGCCAAGAGAACAGAAGCACCTGTGAGTGACCAAGGTCTTTGTCTCCTTAACAAGGAAGTCATCGGGACATCCCTTTACTATTGGAGAAAGAACCTCTCTATTAGGAGACTATTCCCAGCTGTTTCAATTAGTTTACTTAAGATTTTGGTAAGATGAAAACTGAGAATGTCTTGATGAACAGTCTAGAGACTGAATTTGAACAGGTCTGGGCTAGGAGGCTTAACTTCCTGACATTTCCTTCTCGTCTTATCTCTGTTGCTCATCAACCTGTTCTCTTGCTCAACTCTTGCGAAACAATACCATGTAGACAGGAGGGTCATTACTGGCATTGATCCAACTTACTCTGTGCTTTCAAAAAGACTTCATTATTAAACAATAACTATTTGCAGGATGAAGGGTTATTTCAAGAGGTATTCTCCCCAATTTCCTTCCTATGTTTTAAATTCAGGACTTTATTGAATGTAATATGTTTTAAACCCACTAGTTCTTTTCCATATAAACAAATCACTATTTGTCACAAGATAAATTTGGATCTGCTTTTATGCATGATAAATTGATACCTCCAGTCTTATTAAGTAGTTAAATACCACTATCATAGTAGGTAGTATCATATCAAAGGTAGTTCGGATTAGCGCTTCTGAAACTAGCTGTGTTAAAAGATAAGTTTTTTTAAAAAAATTCTCAACTATCATGGTCAATACATTTGTGAAATACGATAAAATGGAATACCTAAAAAATGAAATAAAAACAAAGATACAAAATATAAAACCTGATCTTTTGATTATTAGATTCAACAGACATATGATGTAACTTTCCATAATATTTCTACATGTTTTCTCTCAGTGTCTTTATTTTCTATGTTGCACACCAGTAACAAACAGTTTATGATCAGCACTACCCCATGGACCAAGTTTTGAGTAGCACTGCCTTGAATACACACTTTGAAAAATTAATTTATTTAAACAAGTAAAATTGTACCTGATATGGTGATATGAAGCAGCAAAAACAAAATGGTTAAGAACAAGAAATGATTAGGTATGAATGAGGTCTAAAATTTTAGCCCTCCAAGTGTGCATAATTGATGCCAAACAAATGTGAATGCAATCATTCATTCATTTAACATATTTATTATGTACCTACTATGTGTCAGGGACTTTTCTAGGCCTTAACAATATAGTAGTGAACAAGATCTAGAGATCCCTGAGAAGACACTAAACAAGCAGGGAAATATTAGGTGAGTTCAAAGATGAAAACAAAATGAGGTGATAAGATAGAGACTGATTGTGGGTAGGGTGTAGAGGACACCTAAAGAGTTGAAATTTGAACTGAGGATTGAATAGACTGGAAATAGGCAAAAAGACCTGGAGGAAGCATATATCAGGCATGTCATGAAGTAGAAATGAGAAGGGAGAAGCTCAGGAACAGGAAAGGCCAATGAGGCAGTAGCTCAGGTAGAATGTTGGAAGGAGATGAGATCTAAGATTTGATTAGGGTCAGACTTTACAGGCCAAAAGTAAGGAGCTTGGAGTTTATTCTCCATGTTATGGGAAACCATTAAGAAATTTTATGCAGAGTGGACATATGATGTATATTTTTAAAAAGTTACTCTGGAACTCTAGTAGTTGTATGCATAATGGATTTTAAGGAACAAGAGAGGAAGCTGGAATACAGGTAAGAAGTCGTGATGACTTGGACATAAAACAGCAAGAAGAGAAGTGAACAGAATGGGATGTGTTGTTAGAGAATCAATAGGATCTTCCAATGTGGGGAGAGGTTGAAGAAATGAGAAGATTTGAGGATGCTACTTTCCTTCCCCTTAAACCACTGGGTTTCGGTGACTTACATGAAGATGGAGAAGACAAGAATGGAATCCGTTTGCAGTTGGGTGAGTCAAGAGTTGAGTTTTGGTCAGGTTAAATTTGAGATGACTGCTAGGTAACAAAATCAAAATGTTGAATAGGAAGTCGGATATATGAGTTTCAAGGTGAGGAGAGAGGTCAAATGAAATTGAGCGTTTGGTGTATAGTTGGCATTAAAAGCTGTGGGACTAGAGGTTACTTAAGGAAAGAGGGTGAGAAGAGTGGGGTCCCTAGAATAAATCGGAGGGCTCCCCATTAGGAGACTGTGAGAGGAGAAAAGGTACCCAAGAGCGGACAATGAACTACATGGGTTGTAAGTCAGAGAGAAGAGGAAGTAATAAACCTAAATTGATCAGATGGACTGAGAGGGAGCCAGTAAGTTAGAGCGGTCAAGAAAAGGAGCTATATGGTAATCTGTCTACCCAAAGGGAGCGCCCATTGTCCCATCCAAAGGTAGTTATCCCGAGTGTTAGGAGGGAGGTCCCCGTGAAAACCTCTACATCTAAACATCCCACCACCTTCCTAGATTAATCTATTAGACTTAATAGAAAACTCATGCCTTCTGTACAAATAATTTTGTGTGTCTTGTAGACTCAGCCTTAAAAAGAAAAATCCGTTGTCATTATAATCCCCAGATTGGTTTTCTGCACCAGGAGCAGAATTGGGAAGCTGAAAAAAAAACCTGAAGTGAAACTTCAAGCTCCAGTTTAAACGTGCATGGCAAACACACCAGGCGTGCACATTTTAAAATAAAATAGATGAGCTATTTTAAATGCTTTGTTGAAAAACTTAAAGATTGTAGCCACTACTATTTAAAAAAGAAATACTTTAGAAAGCAATATTTCTATTCTTTGTACCTTTAAGTTCTTAGCTCTGACGTTCTGCTCCTCTGACCTTGATCTAATCATGAATATCTATGCTACCTAATTATAATAAAAAAAGCCTACATTGCCCTGTAGATGGTAGATGCACATTTTTTTCTTCTTTGGTCACCTGCCAGTTCTCAAAATTATAGCAGTGGGAAGAAATGCAAATGAAGGCCATGCTTGACAGCTAAACATAATGGAACGCATGGTCCACATTTGAAAAGTTACCTTAAAATAAAAGGTAGCATATAAAAAATCATTTCTTTAAGGTCACCTATGGCTTTGAATTACAGCTTTGAGGAATTTCCAATTTAGTCATCAGAGAGGAAGAAGCCAAAATAAGGATTATATACTTTTCTAGAGGCAAGACAGAGTTTTACTTCATCATAATTGGGTGATCATATAACTTGGAAATAGAAAACAAAACAAAGCAAAACAACTCCAAAATATTCATTTGATATAGTATTGCATAAAGTAAACCACTGGTGAACATTTTATATTATAATTTTACTAGCAGCTAATGCAGTTTCTTTCTTGTAAATGTCCAAAGGAAGGTTACCTTATCACATGTTAAAATATGTAACATATGGACTAGAGTAGGCTGGCAGTAAACAGAGGTGTTCAGATAGATTTGTATTACTTGAAGAATTGTAGTTTTTTCTTCAGATGAATATATTTTCAAATAGGAGATTAGGAAGCAAATGGTTGGATGCCAAATAGTTATTTAGAAAATTTGAATATGAAAATTATGTATACATAATTAGTCACAAAAAATCAGAATTATTTGATAATTACACACTTTAGAATATGTCAAAGTGGTCTTTTGGTAAGTTTATTTATTCCTCTTTTTTGCCTTTTTGGGGCTGACAGAGAGGATCTCTCAGACCCTTTTTGCATAATGAACCCATTCCACAGACTACCAGGAGCCTGTGTACTGCCTGGCTGTGATCCACAGAGCACAGAGCTCTGAGGAACAAAGCAGAGGCTTCTGGGGATGATGTTTTCCCTGTTTCACTGCTTCAGTATGTGGTGTAATAAAACGAGCTCTAGCCTGAGAAAAGGTAGGCCTGGGTTCTGGTTCCACTTCAGCCACTGCCTGTGACATCTTGGGCAAGTCATTTAATTCAAGTATGTCTCATTTTTTGTACTCAGTTTAACAATATCAAACACTGAGCATTTACCATATTCCAAGTATGTACACAACACAGGAATTTCTAACTATATTCAGAAATAGATGATTTCAACACAACACGTTAGGTGAAATGGTAAAGATAGCTCAGGGGGCTTCCCTGGTGGCACAGTGGTTGAGAGTCCGCCGGCCGATGCAGGGGACACGGGTTCGTGCCCCAGTCCGGGAGGATCCCACATGCCGCGGAGCGGCTGGGCCCGTGAGCCATGGCCGCTGAGCCTGCGCGTCCGGAGCCTGTGCTCCGCAACGGGAGAGGCCACAACAGTGAGAGGCCCGCATACCGCAAAAAAAAAAAAAAAGATAGCTCAGGATGGTACAGGAGCAGGAGCATAGGACATGGAGTCTAGTCTGTAAAAGGAAATATGGGGCCCTTCTTGCCCACCTCACTGGTATGTGGAGAAATGAAGTAACAACAGTGAATTTTTAAAAATATAACTTATTGCACTGCTGTTACTGGTAGTTGTATAGGTAAGTGGTAGAAACAGTGGTAGCAGTCAAAGTACTACTAAAAGTAAAATGTGTTATTTAGAAATTAAGGTCAGAGTTAAACAAGATAGATGAATATGAATACAGGTAGACTGACTAACCAAAGGGACAGAATAGAAACTCTAGAAATGCAAGTGGCCATATACAAAGGAGGTGGCATCTCAGATTAGCGGGGAAAATACAAACTTTTTAATGAGTGAGGTTGGATAATGTGACAGTCATATGGGAAAAAGATAAAATTGAGTTCACTCATAAAACTTATTCTAATATAATTTCCAAATGGATCATAGATGTAAAGATATATATATATATACCAAAAGAAAATATGAATGAATTCCTTTATAATCTGGGAATGAGGAAAACTTTTTCACCATGAATCAAAATCTAGAAGCAATAAGGGAGAAGATTGATAAATCTGATTACAAACAAAAACCACACAAAAGACAAAACAAACAAACAATAAGTGTTGTGCATGGATAACAACACAAGAAGCAAAATTAAAAGATATATGACAAATGGGAATAATATTCGCAACTTTTATCGTAAACAAAGAATTAATATCTTCAGTGTATAGAAATCTAAAAATTGAAAAAAATTGGAGAGATTGTAGGGAAATAGTCATTGTCATACATTTTTGGTGGAAATACAATATGGTACAACCACTACAGAAGGGAATTTGGCGATATATAGCAAAATTATCTGTGGATTTACTTTTTGATTTAGTAATCCAATTTGTAGGAATCTATCCTAAAGATCTGCTGGGGAAAAAATGCTAAGAGAGGTATGCACCAAGCTATTCTTTAGAACCTATTTAATGTGGCAGAAGTAAAGAAACGAACCAAACATCCATCAATATAAGACTGGTAAAATAAATAGTGGAGTACTATCCAGCTAGAAAAAGAATGAGGAATATTGTTATATACAGTTATGAAGCAATTCCTAGGTTATATTAAATGAAAAAAGCAGGTGAATAAAATGCTACTGTTTATAGGAGAAGGGGGGAAATACATACATATACATAGAGATATATACACATATATACAATTTTAGTATTTTTCTTTATTTAAAAAATGGAAGGATGATTCTTTAAAAATATGTAAAAGGACACCTAAAGGAATAGAGGGGATATAGGAATACAAGTAGACCTTGTTTGTGCATGAATTTTAGATCCATAAAATTATTTAAGATTTAAAACAAAATAAAATTTTTAAAATGCTTCCAAGTATTTAAAATTTTCAAATTTTAAAAATACCTCAGGATTTTTAAAGAATGAATGAAATAGATGAAGTAAATTAAGAGATATAAACTTCCAGTTACAAAATAAATGAGTCACAGGGATGAAATATACAGTGTGGACAATGTAGTCAGTAGCAATGTAATATCTTTGTATGGTGACAGAAATGGTCAAAAGGTATAAACTTCCAGTTATAAGATAAATAAGTACAAGGGATGTAACGTACAACATGATTAATATAATGAACACAACTGTATGTTATAGACGAAAGTTGTTAAGAGAGTCAATCCTAAGAGTTCTCATCACAAGGAAAAATTTTTTTTTAATTTTTTTCTTGTAGTTTGTATCTGTATGAGGTCATGGACCATCATTAAACTTGTGGTGATCATTTTATAACGTATGGAAGTCAAATCATTATGTTGTGCACTTTAAATTTATATAATGCCGTATGCCAATTATATCTCACTAAAACTGGAAGAAAGAAAAACCTGATGTATGCAGATATGTAATTAAAAAGTCCAACAGGCAAGGCTTCACAGTGTAGCTCAACAAGGTCTCCAAAGACCTGTGGGTCCTTCAAAGATACAGGAAGTATTGTTACTGTGATTTAAGGGGGATCAGTGCTGGATGTTAAACAATGTATGCTTATGACAGGGTTATATGAGCTATTTAACAGTTTTCACATTTAGCTTTGAGTGGGCTAGACTGAGTATAATATAATATAGAAATACTTTGGATAGGAGACTTGTGGGTTCAGAGCTACTAAGATTCTGTGCTTTTTCCCAATTTATTAGGAATGGTCTGGGTCCAGATTTTAGTAACTATTGTCTAAATCTTTACATGCAAAAAGTGAATTTTAACACTATTTCCTATTGTTGATATGGTATGAAATGAGATACAGGATGTAAAGTGCTTAAGACAAAATAAGAATCATATTACACTCTATCAACAACTAAAAAAAAAACTAACGTCACCAATGGAACGAATGCACTTAATTGTATTTAAAGTTAGTGGCAAACAGAGAGGAACTATACCAAGTGACTTTAGAACATAATCATCTTCGTGTACATTCCTAGGGATTATAACATAAAGAAAAAGACTAAGAAGAATTTTGAGACTGTCAATAATCATTGTGAACTGGGATTTTGGCATGGGAAGAAGTAGAAAAAGACTTGAGTTTGATAAGGTTAAGGAAAAATCCTGTAGTTCCAGTTTTGATTATGGTGTTCGTATAGTCCAAAATGTATGTTATCTTAGAGAAAAAGAAAAGGACATTTTCTAGGTCTGAGCATTGAAAGACCTAGAAACCATGATGGACTAAGTAGCGATGAGCACCTCCATCACCAAGACTGTAGTCTCTAAATACCAGTATATATACAAGAAAAGGAAACAGTTCTTTAAGAAAGAGATGATTCAAAGTTCAGGGAAGAGAGTGATGACCATAGAATATCTTGGCATACCAGAAAGCAAGGAAGCATTCAAAGACAACACAGGCTTGTCTGAAGGACTCAGGCCCAACATGAAGAGTACCTCACTGCCCAAACATGGAACAATTTGATCAAAGAAGATAGAGATTGTTGATATTCTTGAAGAATCTGTTGCTCTCAAATATAATAACTGACAGACTCTGCAAATTTTCTGAGTTGAAAGAGAAGTTATAGGGGATCCAAGAGGAAGAAGATGTGTTGAGAAAACCATAAGAACCAAATAAATCCCTGTAAAGTGTGATTTGCTTACATTTTCCTGGCTGATAAATCAGGTTATAGTGCATCATACAAAGGGTTATCAGAGCCATAAGTGTAGACATAAAAGGATTAAGTAAGACCAGGGCCCAGGCCACCAAGTGCTGGATATAAGACAGTCCCAGAAAGACAACAGTTGCATTTAGGCTCATGATCCAATAAAACCTGGGATACCAAAACAAAAATAAAATTACCATTGAGTTACTTAATATAACAATTGCTAATTTTAATGATTTTAATAAATATAAGCTACAACTTAGCAGCATGTTAGCTGAACTAGATTTTGCAAATGTTGTTTATCAGCTTTCTTTTTTAAATTTCATTTAAAATTTTTTTATACAATTTTTAAAGGTTACTCTCCATTTATAGTTATTACAAAATATTGGCTATGTTCCCCAAGTTGTACAACTCATCCTTGAGCCTATCTTACACTCAGTAGTTTATACCTCCCACTCCCCTACCCCTATATTCCCCCAACCCCACAAGCACTAGTTTGTTCTCTATATCTGTGAGTCTGCTTCTTTTCTGTCATATTCATTAGTTTGCTGTATTTTTTAGATTCTACATATAAGTGATATCATACAGTATTTGTGTTCCTGTATCTGACTTATTTCACTTGACAAAATACCCTCCAAGTCCATCCATGTTACTGCAAATGGCAAAGTTTCATTCTTTTTTATGGCTGAGTAGTATTCCATTGTGTGTGTGTATGTGTGTGTGTGTGTGTGTGTGTGTGTGTGTGTGTGTTATCACATCTCCTTTATTCATTCCTCTGTTGATGGACACTTAGGTTGTTTCCATATCTTGACAACTGTAAATAATGCTGCCATGAATATTGGGGTACATGAATCTTTTCAAATTAGTGGGTTTTTTTTTTTTCAGGTATATACTCAGGAGTGGGATTGCTGGGTCACATGGTAGTTCTATTTTTAGTTTTTTGAGAAACCTCCATACTGTTTTCTACAGTGGCTGTACCAACTTACATTCCCACCTGCAGTGCACAAGGGTTCCCTTCTCTCCACACCCTCACCAACATTTATTTGTGTTCTGTTTGATGATAGCCATTCTGACAGGTGTGAGGTGATATCTCATTGTGGTTTTGATTTGCATTTCCTTGATGATTAGCGATGTTGAGCATCTTTTCATATGCCTGTTGGCCATCTACATTTCTGTTCTTAGCTTTCTTAATAAGTGCATACACATCAGCTATGTCTAATCAGTTTCATTATCTATGTTTCCTTTCTATTTAGAATAGATATAGGAAGAATGTGTTCTCTTTTCTCTAAAGCAGAAGTTGACAAACTTTTCTGTAAAGCGTCTGATAATATTTTAGGCTTTACAAATCATATGGTCTCTACAGCAACAAGTCAACTCTGTTGTGACTCTAGAGAAGCCATAAATAATACCTCATTGAATATGCCTAATGAACCTGGAAAAGATTACATGGTTAAAGAGTTGAAACTTATTTATTCCACTTTTCAAAGTATGGGAAAACTCAGGAATACTCAAGTTATACCTAGACCATGGCATGGGTAAACCAAAGAAATTACTGTCATTTGAATAAAGCTTCCAGTGTCTCCTCCTAACAAACAATATTAAAAATAAGTACCTATCCCAGTAGTATGGTTTGAAAGTTCTGGGGGAATAATCTCTAACTCTCAACCTTTCATTGGGTCTAAATTCTGCTGCTGGAGTCCCATTGCAAAGGGGGTGTCTTACAGCTACTGAAAGTGGGGTCTGGCTGCTCACCGCTCAAAAGCCAATAAAGAGGCAAGTTTGGTGGAAAGGAAAGTTTGCTTTAATTTGGATGCCTGAAACTGGGGCAGAGGGAGGGCGGAGTCCCGTCCAAAGGCTTACTCCCCTCCACTGACAGCCAGTGGGCAAGAGCTCTTATTGGCGGAAGGAGGGGACTACATGTAGAAACAGTACAGTTAGTTTGGACAGTCATCTTGAAATTGGTCATACAGTGGTCTGACGAGCATCATCTTGATTGTCTTAGGTACAGTTAATCTTCAGTTCCGGGGTCAGTTTGTTCCCATTTCCTTGAGTCCAATTCTTGGAATTGTGGCAGCTTATATTACGGCTACAGTCTGGTCATCATGTAGTTAACTTCTTCCACCTGGCACAGGTTTCAGTATCTACAAGACAGCTCACAGGATGTGGCTTAGAATATTATCTACAGCCCTTGAGGAGGAACTAAAGGTCCTTGACTATGCTTAGGGACTAAACGATTATTGTTTTGTCCTGTTTGACTGATTTTCTTTGCTTCTGCATTTTCTTACTTCTCTGATTAAATCCATTCTTTGGCTAAAGTTTTTCCACAGACAAAGGGCAGGCAGAGGACATGCGGGACAAGGACCAAAGGGTCCTATTCCATTTCATTAACATTAGCTTAAAAAATTATTGAAATAATATTGAATATGATAAAATTTACCCATTTAAAAATATGGTTTTCTGGACTGCTATATTTAAAATAGATAACCAACAAGGACCTCCTGCATAGCACAGGGAACTCTGCTCAATATTCTGTGATAACTTAAATGGGAAAAGAATTTGAAAAAGAATAGATACATGTACAACTGAATCAATTTGTTGTACACCTGAAGCTAACACAACACTGTTAATCAACTATGCTCCAATGTAAAATAAAAATTAAAATCAAATAAAAAATTTTAAAATATGGTTTTATGAGTTTTGGTCAATGTTTTAGTTGTACAAACACTAATAGATCTATATTAGAACACTTATCACTAAAATATGAAGGGCTTACCTAATTAGATCAGGCCCACCCAGGATACCAGGATAATCTCCCCTTTGATTAACTCAAAAGCAACTGATTAGAGAACTTAATTACATTGCAAAATCCCTTCACCTTTGCCATATAACATAAGGAGGGGGTGATATCCTATCATCTTTGCCATGTTCTATTCAGTAGAGACAGGTCACAGGTTGTTCCCATACTCAGGGACATGGATCTGCCAAGAGTGTGACCCACCGGGGGTCATCCTATGGCATTTCCCATACATCTCCCTCCCTCCCTCCCTCCCTTCCTTCCTTCCTTCCCTCCCTCCCTCCTTTCTTTCTTTCTCTTTCTTTTCTTTCTTTCTTTCTTTCTTTCTCTTTCTTTTTTCTTTCTTTCTCTCTTTCTCTCTTTCTCTCTCTCTCTCTCTCTCCCTCCCTCCCTCCCTCCCTCCCTCTCTCTCTCTCTCTCTCTCTCTCTCTCTCTCTCTCTCTCTCTCTCTCTCTCTTTTCTTTCTTTCTTCCTTTAAGTAAAGGAAGCAGAGGGAACAGGTAAGACTGGCTATGAGAAGGGGATATTGAAGGTTTGAGAAGAAAGGAAAAGGTTAGAAACAGTCATATGAAGGAGGAGGAGAGAGAATGACTGCATACTCTACACCTGAAGGATGATGGTAAGGATTCACCTGAGGTTGGCCATGTATTTAGTGCCAGCATAGCATGATTTTACATTTTTCTCCAGACCTGTTTGGCTCTGTAAGTACAGTAATAGAACAAGTAAAGAGTTGAATTTTAACCAGGATTGCTTCCTTCATTCCTCAGGGGAGTACTGCTAAGTGTGGGGAAAGAGAGAGAGGAATAGTGGATGTGGAATTAGATTGTTAGTTGAAGACCAGCCTCCTGACTCTACTAATTCCACTTGCTGATTTACGGTGGGGATTGGCTCCTTGCTGTGCTCAGCTGACATTACCCAGGAGGGTGGATTGGTGCCTGACCTGCTTCTGCTGGGCAGAGGATTGAAGACCAGTTCCTTACTTGGTCCCACCAACATACCACTCAAGCTGGGGAATCAGAGTGTCCCCGCCTGCTTTGTATGTGTGTAGGTGTGTGTGTGCGCGCGTGTGTGTGTACGTACAATAGATTCCTCTTTCCTGCTGAAACTATGGAGCCAGAGTAGGAGGGTGGGGCAGTTTTTCCACAGTGTTTGCCTGAAGTAGGGCAGGTATTATCAAAAAGATATTTTATGTTAGGCTACCCTTTCCCTTGTACTTTACCTAAGGGCAGCAGGCTTTTCTTGGAGCTGCCCTCTCCCCACCATGCCTGTGGGCAGTTCCAGGCTTCTCCACTGTTGGCAAAAAGAAAACCCAGAAAACTCATTGCTCTCCTCTCTCAAGTTCCAAGATCTCTAGCTAGAGTCTGTTATCTTTCCACCTTTCAGAATCTTCCTATGTTTGTTTGTTGTGTTATGTCCAGGGTTTTTTAGATGTAAAAAAAGGAGGACCTGGAAGGAATGGGGCTACTGTCATGGTCTGTCCTTGAATCCCTCTATGATTTTTCAACTGGGTAGTTTATCTTCCTATTATTGATTTGTAAAAGTTCTTTATATATTCAGGCTGCATGTCTTTTGTCAGATATATGTTCTACAAATGTTTTCTCCCAATCTGTGGTTTGCCTCATCATTTTCTTAGTTAAATCTTTTGATAACAGCAACTGTTTTTAATTTTAATAAATTTCATCAGTGTTTTTAATTGGTTCATGCTTCTTGTGTCCTATGTAAAGAATACTTTCTATATGTAGGTCACAAGTATTTTTTCCTTTTTTTAAAAGCAGTTTTATGCCTTTAGATCTCTATGTTAGGTCAATGATCGGCTTTTAATTAAATTTCTAGTCAGGTGTCATGAGTAACTTTTTCTATTTGATATCCAGTTATTCTAGCACAATTTATTGAAAAGATGATCCTTTCCCCATTGAATTTTTTGGCACCTTTGTTGAAAATCAATTGACCTTATAAACGTGGTTCTTTTTTCTGAATTTCAATTCTGTTCTACTAATCTATCCTTATGCCAAAACCATACTATCTTTATTACTGTTGCTTTTTCTCTTGTTTTTTAAAACAATTTTATTGAGATATAAGTGAGCTACAATAAACTGCATGTGCTCAAAATGTACAATTTAAGTTTTGAATATGTATGCACCCAATAAGTGATCACCCCTTTCAAAATCATGAACATCCACTCTCCATAACTGACCTAGAAAAGGAATCAAATGTCAAACATGGCCATGCTGAGCAAGCTGATTGACTGTAATCCACTGATCGCAATTTATTTATCACAGTGCAGCGTGGGTACAAAGTTAGAATTTTCTAGGACAATGCGGTAGAGTCCCTAGGCTCAGCCTCAGGTCATCCTTTCGTGCAGTTGCAAGCTGCACACTTGAACTGTGGCTGTAACAACCAAGGGAGGCTGGAATTGCAGAGCAATGTTACGGTCCTTTCCATCTTTAAGAACCCCTTTTTTCAAATGCTAAGTATTGCTGAGAAAAAATCCAAGAGGACACTGTGCGACTCTTCAGTACACCACAGGGGGATGTAAACAGAATTGCTCTAGAGAGGGTCAAGGAAAATTACAATTCTTCCAAGACTTACATCTTGTGAAATATAGTTATAAACCAAAGAATTATAGTGCTGAATATCTCTGTATAGGGAGAGATTTCACATAAAGTACTAAATGTGTTTTAACAAATGCCACCCAACCTATTTGATTGTGTAATTTTCTGGAAGAATTACCTAGTACAATCATGTTTTATATAATCTTTGCTGATCCATGGACAGGACAAGCCATAGATAATTAAGGGTGAAACTGTATATGTCTCAACTGTAAAAAAATAAAAGAAATAAAAATCCACAGTCTTCAAACTCACCATTGAGACGCCTTTCATCTCATAGCTCACCAGCAAATTGAATATATAAAGCACCTCTCACACAGAAAGTCAGAGAGCAAAGCACCAAAGCAAAACAAATACCAGTGATTAAGGAAAATCGAAAGCAGCAGTAAAAATATGTTTCTTTACTTTACTTTTAAATACAGACTGGGAACTGCAAATAATTGGGGGTATATATAAGTGGTAATTTTTTTTTTTTTTTTTTTGGTCTTCATGATTCTATGGTGTTGAATACAAATAAGGGGGGAAAACCCTATTGCTGCAAAATTCAGAAAACCATTTGAGATTATTTATTTTAAACATTCACCTTAATTTATTTAGTAATAGTTTTTAAAGTCACTCAAATATTCTGTCACTTCTTAGACTGACCAATTTTGACATGCTTCAGACTTATTTTAAGTGATTATAAGAGAAATAGTTTGAAATGGGCTTTCCAACCTACTTGAGAAGGTATTAAAGAGGGGAGAAAAACTTCTGGGTCTTCATAGCCTTAGTGGACAATTTTAAGAGTTCAAACAGGGCTTCCCTGGTGGCGCAGTGGTTGAGAGTCTGCCTGCTGATGCAGCGGACTCGGGTTCATGCTCCGGTCCAGGAGGGTCCCACGTGCCATGTCGGGAGGCTGTGCTCCGCAACGGGAGAGGCCACAGCAGTGAGAGGCCCACGTACCGCAAAAAAAAAAAAAGAGTTAAAACAGAATATTTTATTCTGCCTTGAAAAATATTGAGATAATTCACCAGGGGATTTGTGGTTCTTCAATGGGCCAAAAGTGAACTGTTTAGAAGAGTCAATGAAACACTGGGGCGCTGATTTCATGGTGGATGGCTGTTGTCAATCATTGCTTCTTTTAGCATAACCACTGGCCCACTGAAGTACTTCAAAGAATATTCTAGCTGACATGAATTTGGAGAAAGAAGGACCAGAAGGAAATTTTGCATTTCCTGCTTTTTAAAAACAAATTTATTGGAGTATAATGATTGTGTTAGTTTCAGGTGTACAGCATAGTGATTCAGTTATACATGTGCATATACTCATTCTTTTTGAGAGTCTTTTCCCATATAGGTTATTACAGAGTACTGAGTAGAGTTCCCTGTGCTATACAGTAGGCCCTTGTTGATGATTTTATATATAGTAGTGTGTGTATGTTACTCCCAAGCTCCTAATTTATCCCTCCTTCCCCATTTCCCCTTTGGCAACCATAAGTTTGTTTTCGAAATCTGTGAGTCTGTTTCCGTTTTGTAAATCAGGTCATTTATATCATTTTTTCCTACTTTTTATCTATAAATATTTTTCAACAATGCTATTAAAGAAAAGACAGCTTAATAAAGGAAGATAATTGATTTTGGTAAACCGACAGCATGATTAAAGTAAAGGTTTACTTTTAATTAAGAAATTGGGGGGGAATGCTTCACTCTCTTTCTCCTGCCCTCCCTGCCTGTGTCACTCCTTTAACTTGCTCTCGTTCCCTTTCTGTCTTTGTTCCCCTGTCTTCTGCCAAATCCCAACTTTAACAGTTGTTTATGTTGTTGAAGAGAAAACCACAGGCCCCAAATGGCGTCACTTGTGCTAAAGCCCATGATACCAAACCTAGGCTTAGATACAGGACTTAATTGCAGTTTCGAGCTTCTCCAGAAATGTAATCTTCATCAAGCAGTCTGGAATTTTCTGGTCGGCATCAATGAGGTCATCTGTCATGTGGGCCCTCTCCATCCCCCAGAAGAAGAGGCAATCTGTGTGGTAAAACCCTTGCCTTTCCCTCCCCACCCCACCTCCCCAAAAAGAAGATACCCTGGCCTAAAAATAATGCTTCCTTTTCTTTTGCGAATAGCTCCCTTGCCCTACCCTTCTTCCTATAAAAACCTTCCATTTTGTACAACCCTTCAGAGCACCTTGTAGTTGCTGGATGGGATGCTGTCCAATTCATGAATCGCCTAATAAAGCCCATTAGGTCTTCAAATTTCTGCCGTTGAATTTTGTTCTTTTTAACAATGTGTATCATTTTCTCATTTCCTGAGTTTGAGATCTTTGAACCACTGCGTGTTTATTGATAAAAATAAGTCCCTGCTGATGCACCTACCAAGCTTAAAAGCTACCAAGCAGGGCTTAAAAAAAAGCGGCAGGATGCAGGATCAGTAAGAAATGTAAGAAATTTCTTCTTTTTTTTCTTTCCCCAATACTTTTTAGTTTACATGGTTATATGTTGGAGAGGTATTCTGAGTGTATTTTCTGAAAGTTTACAATTCTGGCCAAGATAATGAAGGAGGTGCCTGTTGTAATTGGGGTGAGTGGGTAGCATTTGTTAAACTTGGCTAG
The DNA here is from genome assembly GCF_964270905.1 of Leucopleurus acutus. Classification (NCBI taxonomy): domain Eukaryota; kingdom Metazoa; phylum Chordata; class Mammalia; order Artiodactyla; family Delphinidae; genus Leucopleurus; species Leucopleurus acutus. Next base: position 13,464,432 of record NC_139152.1, read on the forward strand.
AGCCCATGAAAATAGACTTTTGGAAGGTCTAGTGATTTTTTAGAAAGCTACTTACAAGCTATTCCTCAGTATATGCAACTTAGAGGATATTCTGAGTGCAAGCATACCTCAGAGATACTATGGGTCCGGTTCTAGGCCACCGAGGTATAACAGATTGCACAAAGTTTTCGGTTTCCCAGTATATATAAAAGTTATGTTTACACTCTATTGTAATGTACTAAATGTGCAATAGCATTATGTCTAAAAAGATAACGTGCATGTCTTAATTAAAAATACTTTATTGCAAAAAATGATAACCATCATCTGAGCCTTCAGCGCATGGTGGTAGTAACATCAAAGATCACTGATCACAGGTCACCATGATAAATATAATAATAATGAAGTTTGCATAGTGTGAGAATTACCAGATGCTTCACAGAGACATGAAGTGAGCAAATGCTTTTGGGAAAATGCCACTGATAGACTTGCTGGACATGGAGTTGCCGCAAACTTTCTGTAAATTTTACAAAATTTAAAATTTATAAAAATTTATAAAATTAAAAATTTTATCACTGTGAAGCACAATAAAGCAAAGCAATTTAACGAGATATGCTTGTATTAATGAGTACTAGTAAGACTATTCCATGAACTGTTTTGATTTCGTTAGCTGAAATTATGATTTTACTATTGCAGAATTACATAAATTCATATTTTGTTTCTCTTCTCAAGGATTAGGCAGAATTTCTCAAACAGGTAGATTTCTAAGTGTGGTAAAAATTGTGAGGAATCATCAAAAATTTCTGAAGCATCCTGGTATGAAATAGGTGCTTCCCTCAATGTTTAGCTCCATTTCTTTTCAAGAATATTTCTAGACCACGTTTGGAATCCACTTTCCTTATGTCTTTGGAACTGTTTTCAAAATTCTGAAGCACTTGCTAAAAATGCCCGTTTGTTCCCCAGCTATGCTCCCAGGAAATTCTGATCTAGGAGGTTGGGGTTGGGCATGGGAAACATTTTTTAACGAAGCCCTCAAGTGATTCTTAAAATCATGCAATGCTGCTTGAGAGCAGTGGTTCTCAAACCTTACTACTTAGGCAGCTTAAAAAAAATCCTAGTCTCTGGTGCCCATCTCAAATCAACATAATTAGAACTTCTGGTGGTAGGGCTCAGGCATCAGTATTTTTTAAGGGTCCTCAGGTGGCTTCCTTGGACATCTAGGATTGAGAATCGCTGCTCTCAAACAACACTCAAGTAAATATTCAAACAGCTTTGGAAAACGGCTGTGGGATAATAATTTTTTTACTTCTAGTGTTTTCCCAAGATAAAAGATATTAAATTTGAGCAAGTTTTTAAAACTCAGAACCCTTTAGTATGAGACAGATATTATGTAGAGTCAAACTGAGTACCAGATATTCAAAATTTCTGGGATGGAATAAGTCAGTCTCTAGACTTTTTCAAGAAATTTATACCAATCTACTATTTGAGCTTTTAAATAATGTATAATGCACTCTGGTAACTGGTTAGCGACAGACTATGATATGCAGATGGCATGCAAATTATCAGGTGAAATAAATAGAGACACGAGGAAGCAAGATTTAAGGTTAATTGTGGTAGGATTTAAAATTATGGTCATGAACAGACTTAATTATTCACCATTCATTTTGTTTCCAGAAAAGATTCTGCACAGGTGTCTTTACCTATGATCGCCAGTATGGTAACTCTTATTGTACATGTCAGATTTTGGAAAATGCTGAAAGAGCCAGGTTCCGACCTGGACGATGGCACAAGGAGATGTTGGCAGATTATTATGCCTCTTGATTTCAGGGAGTTTAGCTTTATTCTTTCACTTAGGTACATAGTCGAGGAAGATCCAGTACCAGATGGTGATGTTGGCTGGGAGGGGTTTTCTCACCTACATTTGGCAGCTCTACTCGGAAGTGGTGCTTTCAGTGCTTTAGACTTCCAGTCTATACTATTTCACATGATTACTGGGAAGCTTTAGGTGGTAGAGATGCAATGACACATCTCATTAAGCGTCCCGTAACTATGAACAGCTGACATCTGTGCTGAAAACAGAACTGGATGCAGCCTTCAAGTGGTTATAGGTTCAAGTGCTGTGTTGCTTTTTTTTTTTTCAGTTTATAAGTGATTTAATAAGCATAGCACTGCTGTCGTTAAACCAGAAAAATATATGTAGTAGAGACTTGAATTAGAATATACTACTAGGGCTTCCCTGGTGGCGCAGTGGTTGGGGGTCCGCCTGCCGATGCAGGCAACACAGGTTCGTGCCCCGGTCCGGGAGGATCCTACATGCTGCGGAGCAGCTGGGCCCGTGAGCCATGGCCGCTGAGCCTGCGCGTCCGGAGCCTAAAAAAAAAAAGAATATATTACTAAAGACTTGAATTCAAAAATTTGAAAAGTAGTAAGTCTTTCTGTAGGGAGAGATTAGTGGTCAAAAGTTAGCTGTGTTGCTTTTTTAAAGACACTGCTGAAATTCATTATATTAACCAAACTTGTAATTTCTAGAGGCATTTTTGACTTGGAGAAATAGATTATAAATCAGTGGGATGCTCATTTTAAAGATGGCCTTCTCCTAAATGGCCTTCCTCTTTCCCAGAAGTTGGACAATGATTTTAGCTGATGACTTATTTATTCGTCATTTAATAATAACAGTCATAGTTACCCTGATTTGAATGCCTATAATGTGCTAGGATACTTTGTGTAAGAACTCCACAACAGCCCTCCAAGTTATCCCCATTCTGTGCTTTGAGAGGTGAAGGAACTTGCCGAAAACCATAAGACTCCTAAGTGACAGAGCCAGGATCCTGCCAGCTATCTGGCTGCCCAGCAGGGACTCTGTTCATCTTGCCACCAACCCCTGCGTTATGTACAAGAATAGAATGAACAGTCATTTCTATAAAGTGCAACAAGCAGCTGTTCATAAAAGTTTAGTATTTGAACTGAGAAAACAACAACAACCGTATTCAGCCTTCAAGGGGCTTATTATTTCTACAGTCTCTTATCACATTAAAGAATAACACCCTGGTTCTTTATACACATTTCTCGGTGCTTAACTTTAAAAAATATTGCATGATTCCTTTATCAGAGATTTTAATGAAATCAGGAAATAATAAGTAACCCAATCGAAATGTGTTCATCCTAAATTTGGCCTGGCTACAGAAATTCATTCTCACCTCATTCCTCATCCCCGCCTTTCCAATGTCCTAAAGCACGAACCCATTGGGTGTTCCCTCCGTTTCCCCAAGGAAATATTTCATTCATATAATGTCTCCTTTGTAATCAACACTGAGAAATGTCACTTTGATTAAACACAACTCTGAATGACTAAGGCGACAGTACAATAAATTCTCCAGAGCTATCTTTCAGAACAACTGATTGCTCTTTAGTCTTAATCCTCCAGAGTCTTATTTAATCAAAATGATGTTGCTAATTAAGGATTAAAACCTCCGAATAGAATAAAAAAGAAGGATTTTTCTTTCTCCTTTGGGCAGGTCAAGGAGGCAGAATTTGCTGTAAGGAAGTAAAAAGTCCCTTCCACCTTTGGTAAAACTGCATTATTCTCTGACGTTTGGACTTAATCCAAAATAGGCCTGAGTGCTTTGTAATATTAATATAGTCGGGGGATGGGGGGGAAGAAGGAAAGAAAGAAGGAAACAAAAGAAAGCAGAAAGAGAAACAGAAAGAAAAAGGAACTGTCTTAGATAGCTGTATGTACCCAGATAATATTTATTCTAAATTTTTTTCATTTAATGCTTTTAATATGAATTTTCTTTAAACATTTTGTCTGATGCTGTCTGTGCATTGCTTGTATCCATTGCTAACATTGATGGAATGGCAGAATATTTTAGAAAAATGATACTAACCCATTTCACAGAGAAGAGGAAGCAAAAGACAATATATCTCCAATATATTTGACATCAACTGGTGAATGCCAATAAGAACCACAGAGTTCTCTACTAAATGCTGAAATACTCTATCTTGAGATCAAAATCTCAATGTCTCCTTGAATTTGCATTTGATAATAAAAATTGGTTCCTTGAAAACACATAAAACTGTATAAGAACTCACTAAGAGAGGCAAAGCTGTATAGAAATGTAGTTTGATTTCCATGGAATACAAATTCTTTCAGGTGCTGGGGGTGAAGTGGACGTTAAATAGAGATGCTGGTTGATGTTTTAACGAATTGTAAAATACTTCTTCCATCCTTTTCATCTTTCTGAATTTATAATCTCTGCCGTGTTAGTCTATTACAATGTAGACATAACTAATAATATCTACTGTTTATTGATTACCACTAGGTGCCACGTTCTCTGCCAGTAATACACATATTATTACGTCTAATAAAACCCAGGAAGAGGTATTATTATAACCCTTCAGAAATGGTTAAACTCAAAGAAGAAATGACTTGACCAAGGTCAGGCAGCTGTGTGAAGTAGAATTGAGATTTCCACCAAGGCCTGTTTGGCTCCAAAGCCACATTCTATTCACTATGACATGCCATCTCACACTTGTTTACTTGAAGGATGAAGTCATCAGTGTGTTTCAAGAAGGTGCTGGTAAACTGTGTTGGCCTATACCTGACTCATAGGCTCCCAGAATACTGGCTGAATCATTGTCAAAGGTATTGTCCCATTGTCACCCAGCCCAATCAATGACAAAGGCTGAACAACCATCATCAAAACGGGACCAGAGAGCAAGCAATGAGAAATGCCCAAAGGGGGAGGAATGTCTGTTCCCGAGAATGCCTGTTTTCTCTCCTAGCCAGTGCTACTGACCAGTTAAAAAAGGACATTTGTTTCTGGGATCCATACTCCTGAAGGCTGTAAGCGCCCAGTGGACAGACAATGGTCCTTATTCCTCCTGTGCCGAGGCAGATGGCCACCAGTGCTACGTGAAACAGCCTGGTCTGTTCCTTTTTTGGTGTGTTGTTAATCATATGGTGAGTGCCCATGTAGAAACCCTCCAAGGGAAAAGCAGCCACAGATAACAAAGCAGAGCCTATAGATAGAGAAAAAAAAAAAGGAATAAATGTGTATAGACCACTGACTCACCAAACCACATCAGAAATAAGGTTTTTCGTCTGAACGTTGCCTCGTTATGCAATTGTCTTATTAAAATATTAATCATGGCAATTCTGGAGGTAATACGATTTTCCTAAATGTAAATATTTCCCTCAGTATATATATATATATATTTTTTCGCTGTACGTGGGCCTCTCACGGTTGTGGCCTCTCCCGTTGCAAAGCACAGGCTCCGGACGCGCAGGCTCAGCAGCCATGGCTCACGGGCCCAGCCACTCCGCGGCATGTGGGATCTTCCCGGACCGGGGCACGAACCCGTGTCCCCTGCATCGGCAGGCGGACTCTTAACCACTGCGCCACCAGGGAAGCCCAGTATATGTTTTTAATGAATCCAAAGTCCTAGTTTTTTTCCCCTCAGACTTGAACTATCTCTCAGAGGACATACAAGCAAATCGTGTCCATTTTAACAAAGTTAAAACAATTCAGAAATACCTGATGTGAGACACTAAAGATGTTTGCAGTCCCACCCCCAGAGAAAAACCACCGTTCACAAGGGTTATTTGTTCTTAATCAACAGAGTGAGAAAAACCGCGATGATCTCAGACATCTCGGAAGCCTGTTAAAGAAAACGTTTTAAGAAGAACGTTATTGTAGTTAGAGGAGAGCATAGCCTCTCTTTTCCTTTTCTACTTCGCTTTTTCCTTTTAAATCCCTTTTATTTCTCTCATTTCTCCTGTAGTGGCATGGAGCCTCCTTTGCCACACACATAGGTGAGAAGGCTGGGGACAGGTGTGAGGTGAGTAATGCAGTACAGGTGGGAAGGAGGGAGGAGAGAATGACAAAGGAAGGTTGAAATCACTTTGCTGTACACCTGAAACTAACACGACACTGTAAATCAACCAGACTTCAATCAAACCCAAAAACAAACAAACAAAAAGAAGGTTAAGCTGCCTTCTCACTTCCGTCTTGCAGGGACCAAACTTGAAGACTTTCCTTGTCTAATAATTACCACTCAATTCCATACTTTTGCTAAGCTATGTATAGTTTGCAAAACATTTTTGTGTACTACATTGTTTGATCTTGGAAAAACTTTGCGATGACAGAGGACAGATTTTTTTTTTTAATTCTGATTTTTCAAAAAAAAAAAAGAAAAAGAAAAAGAAACAGGTTTGTTGAGGCTAAGTGACCCAATGTTACGGAGTAACCCAGTTGTGATCTCCCTCTTCTTGAAATTCCTGTTATCACAGGATCAAATCAATTTTTGGGGGGCGGGTCAATTTGATTAGGGAAAAATGGCTTCTCCATGTTAGTTTTCAACTCCGTTTTATTAACTTGGCATTCACACTTTTTGGTATAAATTTTTATATAGTCATTTTACGTGGTTAGTTTTCTCCATTAGACTATAAGGGTATTAAAGGCAAAAATTGGGCCTAATGTTTCCATCTCCCATACAGTGGCTTTTGCAATGTGACGAATGCATGCCCTTAATAGTTGTTTGGTAACAGATTGATTTACCATGAGGGTGGGCCCTTTACTGAGTTTGAAATGTTTCCTGTTAAGGTGAGCCAGATGTGCAGCTAACTTCTCCCTCTCTCTCTCTGCCACTCAGTCTTTATCTCTGGAAGTGTCACGTGAGGCCTGGCTAGGCTAAGGTTATCCAAAGAGGATGGACAGAGAACTGCTTCTTGCAGCAGCCATCTATTTAAAGACAAATTCTTTTAGTGGTAACTTTGTGTAAATTTGAAAGGCACTTTACTTCCATCTTTTGAAAAATGTCATAATACACTGATTGCAGTAGGTCAAAACTTTATTTCTATCTACTGTAAAATTGATGTAATAAAAATACAAGTCATTGACGTATAAGATAAAAAGATTCCTTGTTGATGTGTGCTATTGTGCAGTGCACAGTCCGCACACCTGTACTTGGTAGCTCTGTATAAAGCACCATGATGTGTCATATCTCTTGCTAGGTGGTGGGGGTCTGCTGGTTCCTCCCATCAGGAGCGAATGCATCCATCGGAGAAGGCACACATGCAGGTGGACAATTATAATGGGGCAAATGCAATCACTTGGGTATGATCAGAGCGTGGCTGAGCACAGAGGAGCTAGCAACGAATACTACGTGAATCTTTTTTTTTTATATATATCTTTATTGGAGTATAATTGCTTTCCAATGGTGTGTTAGTTTCTGCTTTATAACAAAGTGAATCAGTTATACATATACATATGTTCCTATATCTCTTCCCTCTAGCGTCTCCCTCCCACCCTCCCTAACTCACCCCTCCAGGCGGTCACAAAGCACCGAGCTGATATCCCTGTGCTATGCGGCTGCTTCCCACTAGCTATCTATTTTACGTTTTGTAGTGTATATATGTCCATGCCTCTCTCTCGCTTTGTCACAGCTTACCCTTCCCCCTCCCCATATCCTCAAGTCCATTCTCTAGTAGGTCTGCGTCTTTATTCCTGTCTTACCCCTAGGTTCTTCATGACATTTTTTTTTCTTAAATTCTATATATATGTGTTAGCATACGGTATTTGTCTTTCTCTTTCTGACTTACTTCACTCTGTATGACAGACTCTAGGTCTATCCACCTCATTACAAATAGCTCAATTTCGTTTCTTTTTATGGCTGAGTAATATTCCATTGTATATATGTGCCACATCTTCTTTATCCATTCATCCGATGATGGGCACTTAGGTTGTTTCCATCTCCAGGCTATTGTAAATAGAGCTGCAATGAACATTTTGGTACATGACTCTTTTTGAATTATGGTTTTCTCAGGGTATATGTCCAGTACTGGGATTGCTGGGTCATATGGTAGTACTATTTGTAGTTTTTTAAGGAACCTCCATACTGTTCTCCACAGTGGCTGTATCAATTTACATTCCCACCAGCAGTGCAAGAGGGTTCCTTTTTCTCCACAGCCTCTCCAGCATTTATTGTTTCTAGATTTTTTGATGATGGCCATTCTGACTGGTGTGAGATGATATCTCATTGTAGTTTTGATTTGCATTTCTCTAATGGTTAATGATGTTGAGCATTCTTCCATGTGTTTGTTGGCAATCTGTATATCTTCTTTGGAGAAATGTCTATTTAGGTCTTCTGCCCATTTTTGGATTGGGTTGTTTGGTTTTTTTGTTATTGAGCTGCATGAGCTGCTTATAAATTTTGGAGATTAATCCTTTGTCAGTTGCTTCATTTGCAAATATTTTCTCCCATTCTGAGGGTTGTCTTTTGGTCTTGTTTATGGTTTCCTTTGCTGTGCAAAAGCTTTGAAGTTTCATTAGGTCCCATTTGTTTATTTTTGTTTTTATTTCCATTTCTCTAGGAGGTGGGTCAAAAAGGATCTTGCTGTGATTTATGTCATAGAGTGTTCTGCCTATGTTTTCCTCTAAGAGTTTGATAGTTTCTGGCCTTACATTTAGGTCTTTAATCCATTTTGAGCTTATTTTTGTGTATGGTGTTAGAGAGTGATCTAATCTCATACTTCTACATGTACCTGTCCAGTTTTCCCAGCACCACTTATTGAAGAGGCTGTCCTTTCTCCACTGTACATTCCTGCCTCCTTTATCAAAGATAAGGTGACCATATGTGCGTGGGTTTATCTCTGGGCTTTCTATCCTGTTCCATTGATCTATCTTTCTGTTTTTGTGCCAGTACCATACTGTCTTGATTACTGTAGCTTTGTAGTATAGTCTGAAGTCTGGGAGCCTGATTCCTCCAGCTCCGTTTTTCATTCTCAAGATTGCTTTGGCTTTTCAGGGTCTTTTGTGTTTCCATACAAATTGTGAAAGTTTTTGTTCTAGTTCTGTGAAAAATGCCAGTGGTAGTTTGATAGGGATTGCATTGAATCTGTAGATTGCTTTGGGTAGTAGAGTCATTTTCACAATGTTGATTCTTCCAATCCAAGAACATGGTATATCTCTCCATCTATTTGTATCATCTTTAATTTCTTTCATCAGTGTCATAGTTTTCTACATACAGGTCTTTTGTCTCCTTAGGTAGGTTTCTTCTTAGGTATTTTATTCTTTTTGTCACCATGGTAAATGGGAGTGTTTCCTTAATTTCTCTTTCAGATTTTTCATCATTAGTGTATAGGAATACAAGAGATTTCTGTGCATTAATTTTGTATCCTGCTACTTTACCAAATTCATTGATTAGCTCTAGTAGTTTTCTGGTAGCATCTTTAGGATCCTCTATGTATAGTATCATGTCATCTGCAAACAATGACAGCTTTACTTCTTCTTTTCCAATTTGGATACCTTTTATTTCCTTTTCTTCTTTGATTGCTGTGGCTAAAACTTCCAAAACTATGTTGAATAAGAGTGGTGAGAGTGGGCAACCTTGTGTTGTTCCTTATCTTAGTGGAAATGCTTTCAGTTTTTCACCATTGAGGACAATGTTGGCTGTGGGTTTGTCATATATGGCCTTTATTATGTTGAAGGAAAGTTCCCTCTATGTCTACTTTCTACAGGGTTTTTATCATAAATGGGTGTTGAATTTTGTCGAAAGCTTTCTCTGCATCTATTGAGATGATCATATGTTTTTTCTCCTCCAATTTGTTAATATGGTGTATCACATTGATTGATTTGCATATATTGAAGAATCCTTGCATTCCTGGAATAAACTCCACTTGGTCATAGTGTGTGATCCGTTTAATGTGCTGTTGGATTCTGCTTGCTAGTATTTTGTTGAGGATTTTTGCATCTATGTTCATCAGTGATATTGGCCTGTAGTTTTCTTTCTTTGTGACATCCTTGTCTGGTTTTGGTATCAGGGTGATGGTGGCCTCGTAGAATTAGTTTGGGAGTGTTCCTCCCTCTACTATATTTTGGAAGAGTTTGAGAAAGATAGGTGTTAACTCTTCTCTAAATGTTTGATAGAATTCGCCCGTGAAGCCATCTGGTCCTGGGCTTTTGTTTGTTGGAAGATTTTTAATCACAGTTTCAATTTCAGTGCTTGTGATTGATCTATTCATATTTTCTATTTCTTCCTGAATCATTCTTGGCAGGTTGTGCATTTCTAAGAATTTGTCCATTTCTTCTAGGTTGTCCATTTTATTGGCATTTCATTCTTTTTTCTTTATTCTGCTCTGCAGTAGTTATTTCCACTATTTTATCTTCCAGGTCACTTATCCGTTCTTCTGCCTCAGTTATTCTGCTATTGATCCCATCTAGAGTATTTTTCATTTCATTTATTGTGTTGTTCATCGTTGTTTGTTTCATCTTTCGTTCTTCTAGGTCCTTGTGAAATATTTCTTGCATTTTGTCTATTCTATTTCCAAGATTTTGGATCATCTTTACTATCATTATTCTGAATTCTTTTTCAGGTAGACTGCCTATTTCCTCTTCATTTGTTAGGTCTGGTGGGTTTTTATCTTGCTCCTTTATCTGCTGTTTTTCTGTCTTCTCATTTTGCTTATCTTACTGTGTTTGAGGTCTCCTTTTTGCAGGCTGCAGGTTCGTAGTTCCTGTTGTTTTTGGTGTCTGTTCCCAGTGGCTAAGGTTGGTTCAGTGGGTTGTGTAGGCTTCCTGGTGGAGGGGACTAGTGCCTGTGTTCTGGTGGATGAGGCTGGATCTTGTCTTTCTGGTGGGCAGGTCCACGTCTGGTGGTGTGTTTTGGGGTGTCTGTGGACTTGTTACGATTTTAGGCAGCCTCTCTGCTAATGGGTGGGGTTGTGTTCCTGTCTTGCTAGTTGTTTGGCGTAGAATGTCCAGCACTGTAGCTTGCTGGTCATTGAGTGAAGCTGGGTGCTGGTGTTGAGATGGAGATCTCTGGGAGATTTTCACCATTTGATATTATGTGGAGCTGGGAGGTCTCTTGTGGACCAGTGTCCTGAAGTTGGCTCTCCCTCCTCAGAGGCACAGCACTGACTCCTGGCTGCTGCACCAAGAGCCATTCATCCACACGGCTCAGAATAAAAGGGAGAAAAAGTAGAAAGAAAGAATTAGTAGAAGAAGAAAGAGAGAAAGAAAGAAAGAAAGGAGGGAGGGAGGAAGGAAGGAAGGAGGGAAGGAAGGAAAAAAAGAAAGGAGATAAAGTAAAATAAAATAAAGTAAGATAAAATATAATAAAATTATTAAAATAAAAAAATAATTATTAAGAGAAAAGAAATTAAAAAAACGCACGGATAGAACCCTAGGACAAATGGTGGAAGCAAAGCTATACAGACAAAATCTCACACAGAAGCATACACATACACACTCACAAAAAGAGGAAAAGGGGAAAAAATAATAAATCTTGTTCTCAAGTCCACTTCCTTAATTTGGGATGATTGGTTGTCTATTCAGGTATTCCGCAGATGCAGGGTACATCAAGTTGATTGTGGAGCTTTAATCCGCTGCTCCTGAGGCTGCTGGGAGAGATTTCCCTTTCTCTTCTTTGTTCTCACAGCTCCCGGGGGCTCAGCTTTGGATTGGGCCCCGCCTCTGCGTGTAGGTCGCTGGAGGGCGTCTGTTCTTCGCTCAGAGGACGGGGTTAAAGGAGCCGCTGATTCCGCGGCTCTGGCTCACTCAGGCCGGGGAGGGGGGGGGGAGGGAGGGGGGGGGAGGGAGGGGCACGGGGGGCGGGGCGAGCGTGCGGCGGCAGACGCCTGCGTGACGCTGCACCAGCCTGAGGCGCGCCGTGCGTTCTCCCGGGGAAGTTGTCCCTGGATCCCGGGACCCTGGCAGTGGCGGGCTGCACAGGCTCTCGGGAGGGGCGGTGTGTATAGTGACCTGTGCTCGCACACAGGCTTCTTGGTGGCGGCACCAGCAGCCTTAGCGTCTCATGCCCGTCTCTGGGATCCGCGCTTTTAGCCGCGGCTCGCGCCCGTCTCTGGAGCTCCTTTAAGCAGCGCTCTTAATCCCCTCCCCTCGCGCACCAGGAAACAAAGAGGTAAGAAAAAGTCTGTTGCCTCTTCGGCAGGTCCAGACTTTTCCTGGACTCCCTCCCGGCCAGCCGTGGCGCACTAACCCCCTGCAGGCTGTGTTCACGCCGCCAACCCCAGTCCTCTCCCTGCGCTCCGACCGAAGCCCGAGCCTCAGCTCCCAGCCCCGCCCGCCCCGGCGGGTGAGCAGACAAGCCTCTCGGGCTGGTGAGTGCCGGTCGGCCCTGATCCTCTGTGCGGGAGTCTCTCCGCTTTGCCCTCCGCACCCCTGTTGCTGTGCTCTCCTCCGCGGCCCCGAAGCTTTCTCCCTCCTACACCTGCAGTCTCTGCCCGCGAAGGGGCTTCTAGTGTGTGGAAACATTTCGTCCTTCACAGCTCCCTCCCACTGGTGCAGGTACCGTCCCTATCCTTTGGTCTCTGTTTTTTCTTTTTTCTTTTGCCCTACCCAGGTACATGGGGGGTTTCTTGCCTTTTGGGAGGTCTGAGGTCTTCTGCCAGCGTTCAGTAGGTGTTCTGTAGGAGTAGTTCCACGTGTAGATGTATTTCTGGTGTATCTGTGGGGAGGAAGGTGATCTCCGCGTCTTACTCTTCCGCCATCTTCCCGGAAGCCTCCCACTACATGAATCTTGAAAGAAGGGCCAGGAGTTTTCATGTCTCGGATATGGGATGGAAAGATAAAGGAAAATGACAATTTCAGGCAGAGAAAAGAGCAGATGTAACATTAGAAAAGTAGGGAAGCCCGTGAGGAGAAGTTCCGCCTGATTGGGGTCGTGTACTGAGACAGAAGTTTGGAGAGGTAAATTTGGGACAGGTTCTAAAGGTTCTTATAAACTAAATTGGCTTTCACATTTTAGATAATAGAGCCAATGTATAGATTTATTCTTTTAGGAAGTCAGTGTTTTTTGGTAGAAACAGCATTGGGGTCACACTGATGACTGACAGCCAGTAAGCAGGCCACTGTAATGGTCAAGAAGATGAAGGCTGCATTTTTGAGCTAAGGTTGTAGCAATACAGACAGAAGACACATTTTTGATGGAACCTCTGATACTTAGTGACTGGTTGGAATTTTATGACATCCGTGAGTGGGGGACACCAGGAAACAACTTTGAGTAGGAAACTGAATGGTCGTGGAATTGACTTGCCTTCTGTTTGCCAAATTCTAAGTCGGGACTTCAGTCCTAGTCTGATGACTTACACAGGAATTTAGACTGATGGGAATCACCATGTTAAACAAGAAGTTACCTGATGCCACTGACATGACCTGTTACCAAGTGAAGAAGAGTAAATCATGCTTAAATGTCTCCTCATCGGAAAACATTCCCTGACACAGAAGAGCCACCTTGTCACTCTCTAGTCCATCCTGTCCCCTTCCCCAGCTTTTTTTTCATCATCACACATTACCACCCAACATAATAGCTATTTATTACTTGATTTTCCCTCTCCCCACATCAGAAAGTCAACTTCATAAGAAAAGAGACTGCTTTCTTCTCTGTTGGGTTCCAGATCCTGGAACAATGTCTAGCACAGAGCAGTCAATGAGAAACACTTATGGAATGGTGAACAAATATTTGCCATGCAGTGACTTAGTTTTTATTTCATGGAACTGAAACAATGAAGAAGCTTACAAGTTTGAATCACGCTCTGATCGATTCAGTGAATGGTACTTTACCGTCTGATTGGAATTGTGTGTAGGTTGAGTAGCTGATACCCATCACTTCCTCATTCACCTCCCCTGTCCCCCAAAACTGCGTTTCTGCTGCACTGGTCAGTTTTGATGAACTGCCTACCTAAGTTCCTCAGCTCAGAACTTGGAGTTAATTTCTGTCCTTCCATTATATTTGTGACCTTACATAGTTGACGAGTTTTTATGTTCTTTCCTGGATTGACACTTCTCCATCACCTAGACCAACATCCTGAGATTTTCTGTTCTCTCTCTAACCTCTCACTGTGATTGTCAGTCCTGTTTATTGAAGCATTTCACAAATGTGTTCATATCTTCAGTAACTCCTTCTTGTCTAGAAGAGCAACCTGAACTTTCCAGCCTAAATTTCTAGACTGTTCATCAACTTGATCTCTATTCCATATCAAACAAATTTGATATTTCCCCAACATTGCTTGCAATCACGTCACTCCCAAACTTTTGTAGATCTATTTCTTTTTTGTTATGTAAAGAAGCACAGTATAGCGTTAAATTCATTCATTTTTTAGCATGTAGCCATACTTCATAATACGGAAATCATGTCTTCAAGTGCAATCTTAATTATTATATGACTAATTAAAAGACCACCTTTTGATGAAAACGTTTCTACATGTACTTCAAAACAAATTTTTAGCACACTTCACTTTAGTTGTGAAGCAAATGAACTTCATATTTCACATAGAATTTGTCACAAATTTTGGCTTGTGGTAGTAAGGGGGGAAAGGAGGGAATTCTGCAGAGTATAGAAAACAGACATTTAAAGAGATAATTATTATAAAATATAATCAGTGCAATGATAAAAGTATCAAAGCATCCTCTAACACACACACACACACACACACACACACACACTTAGTAGTATCCCTCAAATAATACAGAGAATAAACTAAATTGAAGCAACATTCTTAGCTCATTTATTACATCTTATGCTAAAACAAAGTGGGTATAGCATAAATCAAACGTTCTAATAAAAATCCACTAAAATAAGTTGTAAAACAATCCAGTCAGAAGTGGACACTCACCTAGAAAATGCAGAAATAAGCAAACCTGTACCAGTTTGTTTCTTCCTAGACATACATCAGCAAGCCATCCTGCAAACACCGGGGTAAGGATTGACGTTCCAAGAAAACACAAGTTCAAAATGGCGGCTTGGTAATTGTGATAGCCAAGCTTGACGGTGCAAAAGGGGATCATATTGCAGACGACTTCAAAGAAAGTGAACCTCTCACACAGCTCCACCAGAAGCAAACAGATTCCAACTTGAAATTTTTTCACAGAGTATGATGAAGACAAATAACCAATATGTCTTATAGTTTTCTCCTTCTCAATTCTGTGATTTAAGGGTACTTTCTCATCGGTGTTTTTAAAGCCTGTAACAGACGTGACTACCCTCCTTGAAGACTACTTATGCTAGTGGTTTGAACTTGGTGATTTTTCCCCCACTCCTCTAATGAAAAAATAAATAAGGTCTTGGCTTTGAATTTCACAACTCCATGCTAAGTTTCATACGTTTTTTTTGCACATTAGTGGTGTTCATTTTGCTGATCGAAGAGCACAAGAAAAGAGACATGAGTATTTAAACCATGGTAGCTCAGTGTAGCCAAATCTGATTTGTTCGTCTAATTACTTAGAGGCTAAATTAGGCTCTTCCTGCAAATTTATATTGAATTACATGAATCCAGTTGAATACGTGTGGAAACTCATCTGCCTCACACTGATAAAGTTTAAATACGGAGGCAGAAGAAGCAGTTTTTCAGGAGAATTTGAGCACTAGATCAAGAAATAATTTGAGTCTAATAATTTCTGATACTTTAATTAAACAAGCCAGAACAGTACCAAGAGATAAAGCGCGAAAGGAAATCTGTTTTGAGGGGGCAGGATATCTTATCATTATTACATTTCTTGTTATTTTTGGTTGGAATTCTGATAAGAAAGCTAATTAGGTAACAGAAGTGCTAGTACATTTAGGTAACAAGCAGAGTTTGCAAGAAAGTAATTTAAGTGCACTAATGAAAAGAGAAAATATTAAACAAAACCCGTCTTCCTTTAAGTTGACCCCAGGCTTGTAGAACAGCCTCTCGGAGGAAATCAGAGTGAAAGGCACTATTTGACTCATTATTACTCAGCAACAGGGGTACAGCAACTATCCTACACATGCTTTGGGGAATATTGGATCAGGTATCACCCTGACCCTTCAGCTGGGTGAATGGATGTTAACATTCTGTTTCGGAAAGCAGAAGAGCACAAATTAAGCTGAAAAAGCAGCCGTATGATAATTCATTCTTTTTTATGACTGACTAATTTCCATTGTGTATATATTATATATACCACATCTTCTTTATCCATTCATCTGTCGATGGACACTTAGGTTGCTTCCGTGTCTTGTCTATTGTAAATAGTGCTTCCATGAACATTGGGATGCAGGTATCTTTTCAAATAGGGTTTTTGTCATTTCTGAACATACACCAAGGAGTGGGGTTGCTGGATCATATGGTAACTCTATTTTACTTTTTTAAGGAACCCATATTGTTTTCCATAGTGGCTGCACCAATTTTCATTCCCACCAACAGTGTAGCAGTTCCTTTTCCTCATACCCTCTCCAGCATTTAATATTTGTAGACTTTTTGGTGATGGTCATTCTGACCAGTGTGAGGTGATAGCTCATTGTAGTTTTGATTTGCAGTTCTCTAATAATTAGCAGTGTTGAACATCTTTTCATGTGCGTTTTGGCTATCTGTATGTCTTCTTTGGGAAAATGTCTATTTAGATCTTCTGCCCAAGTCAGAGAAAGACAATTGTATGATATCACTTATATGTGGAATCTAAAAAAATAATACAAATGAATTTATTCACAAAACAGAAATACACTCACTTAGGAACAAACTTATGGTTACCAAAGGGGAAATAAGAGATAAATTTACCAAAGGGATAAATTAGGAGCTTAGGACTAACAGATACACACTACTATATATAAAATAAACAACAAGGTTTTACTGTATAGCACAGCTATATTCAATAACTTGTAATAACCTATAATAGAAAAGAATCTGTAAAAATACATATGTATAACTGAATAACTTTGCTGTACACCTGAAACACAATATTATAAAAATATATATACTAAAATTTTAAAAAAAAAGCAGCCGTAAAAGGGAACATTTTAACAGTTAGGGGTTTAGCAGCAAGGACATAGGAAGACAAGGGAATGGAATTATTGGGTCAAAGTCATAATAATTCAAAACATAGGGGGTGAGTATAGGAATGTTATTTTCATGTTGGAGTCGAAAGCAAAAGACTGATAAAAGCTTTTGATGCTAATTCTTATCTTTAACCTGAGAGATTGGGTGCAAAACACTTTGTGTTGACCTCTTCTAAGAGTCTCGTAATGGCGGCTATTTTCATCCACTCAGCATCACTTCTCCCCCCTTTGGTAACAATGCCCTGTTTTTCCTTTTTATAGAGTGATCATGCAATTTATTATCGAAACTTGGACACGTTTGTGAGTGAAAGTGATGCTACTTACAGTTATTCCTAAAAAACAGGTACACACTGGGATTGTCTAGGGCAAACCCCAGCCTGTAGCCATCCTGCCTTTGGGGAATGACATCCATCTATACTTGAGATCTCGGTGGGGCTTTCTCCTGGCCAAGGGGATCAGCACATGGTCTAAGAT
This sequence comes from Leucopleurus acutus, assembly GCF_964270905.1. Taxonomy (NCBI): domain Eukaryota; kingdom Metazoa; phylum Chordata; class Mammalia; order Artiodactyla; family Delphinidae; genus Leucopleurus; species Leucopleurus acutus. The sequence goes on from NC_139152.1 coordinate 13,481,694, forward strand.
AGTACTTTTGCTGTTTCTCCACAGGCATTTTTATCATAAGTGGAATGACAAGATTAGAAATGGTGGAAGCTGAGTCAGATGGCCTTACCAAAAAGGGATTGCCCACGTGGCCCTGATGGAGAACTCAGCGCCACCATGGTCCTTATCTTTTAAGGAGACACGATTAGTTTTTCCTTCTATAAAGGACTCAATTTCCAATCAATTTTGGTTTAACTTATCCCCATTAGGTTTCTGTGACTTACAAAGAGTCTTCAGTGATACTTTGTTTTTATTTGCTGCAAATGGAAGGGAAAGTTGGTCCCCAGCCACTGGCTGATATATTTAGCCAGTATCTGACAAAGGTCTCTTGGAGTGTGATTTCCCAAGCAGGGCAGCACCGCCTCTTCCCGGCGCCTGGTGATGATTGTGTTTGACTTCTGTGCATCCTTGCCCAAGAACATGACACACATGGTGGGGACCTGTCGTGCGAGGGTGGTTATTCAGGGACAGCAACAGTATTTGCTGAGTAGTGTTGAAACAACAGCAAAGCACCTCTTTCTTATTGGTATTTCTCAATACCAAGCTCAGAATGAGCTTAAAGGACAAGTTCCAACTTCACTTGAGAAGGATATACTTGGCAGGATATACTGCATACCATCTTCATCAACACACATGAGCCCTTAAGTGAGAACTTAGGCATACTTTAGCTTTATGCAACCCTATCCTACCCCCAACACCCTCGGGCTTGTTCTCTGCCCCTCCCACTCCGTGCCACCCTTAATAAAGTGATATTTTTCCTCCATTATAGAAACAGGTATGCACATTAGATACAGTTTGGAAAATGTCTCAAAATAGAAGAAAAAAACAAACAGTGAATGTTTTTGAAGCATTTCTTTTGATGTTGTCCCCTCATGGCTAGCTTTTATTAGTAGGCTTTAAATATTTAAATTGTATAAAATTACTGTATGTTTTCTACCCCTTTTGCAAGTAATGTTATAAGCACTTTAACATGCCATTGTGAGCTTTTTATAAACATGAATTTTTGTGGTTGCGTTAATAGATAGATACATGGCTCACTTAACTATTCCTCCATTTTGGGTTAGTTACATTTGTCTCAGATCAGTTATAAGTCAGTCTTTCTTTAACTTTGGACCATGAAACCACATTTAAAAGAAAAGACAACTTTATCAGCAATACTTTAATGAATATTTGTGCTTAAAGCTTCCCATTCCCGGATTATATCTTTAGGCTGGTTTTTCAGAAACAATGTTACTGGGTTAAAGTGTGGGAAAGTTTTTAGACATCTTGATATATAATGTCAAATTACAATGCAAATTTCAGGCATTTTTTAAAATTAAAAAGCCTGTATTATTTTTGGAATGTAAAAACTATACTTATCACTAGAATTTTTCATTGGAAAGACAAAAGTCATGTCAACATGTGGGGTAATATTGTTGCCCATACTTGTAGGTATTGAAATATGTATCTTATTTATTAGAAAAAATTAGTCAGAAGCTTATTTGATGACCTAATGACTACCCATGATTTTTACTGAGCACCCAGAACCTGAATGCTTCTGATCCCATAAGGGTTGCATTGGGAACATACCAGAAATGTAAGCCCTGCTTTTTTTTTTTTTTTTTGCGGTACGCGGGCCTCTCACTGTTGTGGCCTCTCCCGTTGCGGAGCACAGGCTCTGGACGCGCAGGCTCAGCGGCCATGGCTCACGGGCCTAGCCGCTCCGCGTCATGTGGGATCTTCCCAGACCGGGGCACGAATCCGTGTCCCCTGCATCGGCAGGCGGACTCTCAACCGCTGCGCCACCAGGGAAGCCCAAGCCCTACTTTTAAGGAGGCTATTTTTAACAATGTAGGATTAAAAAGCATTTCTATAAAATATATCCAAGTTGATTATGAATTTTGAGAAAACTGTAGTGTCTTCCAAAATGATTTTACAGCGTGTTGCAGTAATACTTTCACATTTTATGTGTACTTACAGGATAATTTTCATAGGTCCTCTAAACACTTAATAAATGTTTTTTTTTTTTTAGACAATGTTTTTCAAATAAATTTATTTATTTATTTTGGCTGCATTGGGTCTTCGTTGCTGTGCATGGGCTTTCTCTCTAGTTGCAGAGAGCGGTGGCTACTCTTCGTTGCGGTGCGCGGGCTTCTCACTGCGGTGGCTTCTCTTGTGGCGGAGCACGGGCTCTAGGGAGACGGGCTTCAGTAGTTACGGTTCGTGGGCTCTAGAGTGCAGGCTCATTAGTTGTGGCGCACGGGCTTAGTTGCTCCGTGGTATGTGGGATCCTGGACGAGGGCTCAAACCCGTGTCCCTGCATTGGCAGGCGGATTCTTAACCACTGCGCCACCAGGGAAGTCCCTTAATAAGTGTTTTTAAGGGAAGATTTTTCTAGCTCAATAATTCTCCGTAAATGTTATGCACAAAGGTCAGTGGAAGATATTTGTTCTTTTAGGCCTATCGATTCCATTTAATTCCATTGACTATGAGGTTTCGTAGCTGATTTGAAAACAATGTCAAGAACATGGGGATTGGTCTTACTATAATTTAACTATTAAAAACTGTGCATCAAAGACTTGTTGGAGAGCAATTTGTGCTTCGTCATCTGGTTGTAAAGTGGAACTGGAAGTGTACACATTGGGCTATGGATTCGTTTTGGGAAATGACATTTTCTGTGTTAACCCCTACTCCTCTATTATAAAGAGGCTCCGGCAGTTGTATAATATCTATTCCTCGATCCTTCTGTCAAGTGTGGAGGAGATTTACTTCCGCCCCCCACAGATCATAGCTCATACAGTCCCAAGAGCATAGAAAATGTACCATCATTCTCCTTTCTCTGAGGATAACTAAGAATGAAGGCCATTGCATTCCTAAGGGGTTTTTCCTCTACTGTGCGATGATTATTATGAATCTTGCTGTTGCGTTGAAGTCTACATAGAAGGTGTATTTGTATAAAGTAAGTAAGGTGGGAATGAGTTATAGCATGTACACTGTAATAGTTAATCTTCTGTGCCAACTTCTGAGCCACTATACCCAGATATTTGGTCAAACATTATTCTGGATGTTTGTGTGACGATGTTTTTGGATGTGATTTATTAATACATTTAAATCAGTAACTTTGAGTAAAGCAGCTTGCTTCATCCAATCAACGGAAGACCTGAGTAGAGCAAAAGGCTAATTCCCCCGGAGGAAGAAGAATTCTCTAGCAGATTGCCTTTGAACTTCACCTGCAGCATCGGCTTTTCCAGATTTTCCAGCAGACTACCTATGGACTCGAACTCTAAATCTTTTCTGAGTCTCCAGCCCGCCAGCCCCCTCGATCAGATTTTAGACCCAACAGATCTCCATAATCATGTGAGCCAATTCCTTAAAATGAGACTCTTACTATATATTTGCACTTCCTATTGGTTCTCTTTCTCTGGAGAATCCTGACTTCTACAGACACCACCCATAGTGCCCCTGTTTTTCTTCCTGCTTTGACCAAGAACGAAAGAGAAAGACAAGCTTAAGAATAGGGAATCGATAGCTCTCAGTTCTGTATGTTTAACTGAGACATTCTCCTGGGTTCCTGGTAAATGCGTGGACCTCTCCATCTAGGTTTCTACTGAAAAGGCAAACTCGTCACATTCTAAGCTTAACTCATTATCTTCTTTCCCGATCCTTGGTCTCTTGCTCGACTTTCTAGTTCATGACTCAAATATTCAAACTAGACTATGTCTTCGACTCTTCATTTCTTCCTTATCTACCTTTTCCCAGAAAGTTTTTATTGAGTACCTACCATGTGGCAGGTACTATCCTCGACTTTGGGGGCAGGGAGTGCTGTCAATCCAACCTGTTAAATATTTCACAAATCCTTGTTTTTCCTTCACCATTTCTGATTTATGTTAGCTTGAGCTCTTAACCTTTCTCCTTGCACTACTGCTCCAACATTGCCTCCTTCTACGTCAAACCTCAGTCATTTGTACATCACTGTCATCAGTTTGTGTACTCTCTTGCCCCTCTGACTGTCCTGAGTTTTGCCATATTGATACTAATTACTTAATAGTCATTTAAAATGATTTACTTTCAAAAATAAAGTAAGCCTATTTAACAAGGAAATTTAAAATGATTACCGTAAATGGAATCACTTGCCATAAATACAAGGTAAAAGTAAATATTATAATGCTAATTAAAAATAACAGTTAACATTTATTAAGTGCTTTTTGGGTCATGCTCTGTTCTAAACATTCATTCACTTATCTTTGAAACCATCTTAGGCGGTAAATACTATTTTTATGAAACCTCTATTATAGTAATGGAAACTAAGGCACAGAATGTAAATAACTTATTCAAGATAATTAATATATAGGAGAGCAGGGACTTGAACCTATGTGACCTGACTCCAGAGCCTACAGTCATAAGATGCTTTTTCTTTTATGTGATAAAAAAAGATTGGGATATAATGCATAAGCAACCACTTTTCACAGGATTCCATGTTATTTAATGCTCAATCCACATATCACCTAAAATCATTTCCAATTCCAAGATATTGGAAAACACTCCTGTATTTAAATCTCCATAAAGGCCCTGGAGATTTTTTTTAATCTGAATTTGATCAATTTGATCTTCTGCTTAAGGTTTGAGAACAACTCCTTTAGACTGTGGAATCACATTACAAATTCTTTCCCGGCACATAGAGCCCTTTATGATCAAGTTCCTGACTTGTAACAAGAATCTCCCCTTGCAGTTCTGCCACGGAGCTGGATCCCATACTCACAGTTGCACAGCTGTGGTGTGCTCTTTTATCTCTTCATGCTTTTTCACATGCTATTTCTTTTGCCTGGAATACTTTCATTTTCCATTCACTCAGGGAACCTCTTCATTTTTTAAACTCCAGCATAAGTATCACACTCTCAGTAAAAGTTCTTTTGATTCTCTGGCCATCATTAAAATGTCTACAAATAACAAATGCTGGAGAGGGTGTGGAGAAAAGGGAACCCTCCTATACTGCTGGTGGGAATGTAAATTAGTGCAGCCACTGTGGAGAACAGTATGGAGGTTTCTTTAAAAACTAAAAATAGAACTACCATATGATCCAGCAGTCTCACTCCTGGGCAGAAAAAATACATATCCAGACAAAATTCTAATATGAAAAGATACATGCACCCCAATGTTCATAGCAGCACTGTTTACAGTAGCCAAGATATGGAAATAAACTAAATGTCCATTTACAGACAGATGAATAAAGATGTGGTATATATATACAATGGAATACTACTCAGCCATAAAAAAGAATGTAATAATGCCATTTGCAGCAACATGGATGGACCTAGAGATTATCATACTAAGTGAAGTTAAGTCAGAAAGAGAAAGACAAATACCATATGATATCACTCATATGTGGAATCTAAAATGTGATACAAATGAATTTATTTACAAAACAGAAACAGACTCATAGACATAGAAAACAAATTTATGGTTACCAAAGGGAAAAGGGGGAGGGATAAATTAGGAGTTTTGGATTAACAGACACAAACTACTATATATAAAATAGATAAACAACAAAGTCCTACTGTATAGCACAGGGAACTATATTTAATATCCTATAATAAACCATAATGGAAAAGAATATGAAAAAGAATATTTGTATGTATAACTGAATCAGTTTGCTGTATACCAGAAACTGACACAACATTGTGAATCAACTATACTGCAATAAAAACAAATTTTTCAAAGTTCTTTTGCTTCTCAAAGATAGTCTTCTCTGTGTTCTTAAGACATTGTGTACATCTCTCTTAATACATAGTTTTCAATTAGTTTGCATTTTCTTCACTGACCATGTGTTGAGAGTAGGGGCGGTTTCACGTTTATCTTTATACCCCACTGCCTAGAACAGTGCCTGGAATGTTATTTCAGTTTGTGTCTAGTGTCTGAGAGTGGTTGTGATATACTCAGACACAAATAACATTCACTCGCACAGAGCTCTACAAGAAGTGTTGCTCATTTCGTTTTGTGTGTGTGTGTGTGTGTGTGTGTGTGGTACGCGGGCCTCTCACTGTTGTGGCCTCTCCCGTTGCGGAGCACAGGCTCCGGACGCACAGGCTCAGCAGCCATGGCTCACAGGCCTAGCCGCTCCGCGGCATGTGGGATCTTCCCGGACCGGGGCACGAACCTGTGTCGCCTGCATCGGCAGGCGGACTCTCAACCACTGCGCCACCAGGGAAGCCCTATTTTGGTTTTTTAAATAGCTGAATAGCCTTTATGTTATTTTAGTTTTGTATTTGTTCCACTCGCTCCATATCCTTTTATTTTATTTGATTTAAAAAATTTTATTGTAGTATAGTTGTTTTACAATGTTGTGTTAGTTTCTACTGTACAGAAATGTGAATCAACTATACGTATACATATATCTCCTCTTTTTTGGATTCCCTTCCCATTTAGGTCACCACAGAGCATTAAATAGAGTTCCTTGTGCTTTACAGTAAGTTCTCATTAGTTATCTATTTTATACATAGTATCAATAGTGTATATATGTCAATCCCCATCTCCCAATTTATCCCACCCCCCTGCTTTCCTCCTCGGTATCCATACATTTGTTCTCTACATCTGTGTCTCTATTCCTGCTTTGCAAATAAGATCATCTATACCATTTTTTTAGATTCCACATATATGCGTTAACATACGATATTTGTTTTTCTCTTTCTGACTTACTTCACTCTGTATGACAGTCTCTAGGTCCATCCACGTATTTTGATTTTAATTTTAATGTTTTGAATCACTTCTTTTTTTATTTCTTGGAGTAAACTAAACAATTTGGCTGTTATTTTTAACACTAGATTATATCTTCACTAAAAGAAAAAAGTAAGCAGATGAATCACATACTATGTTAATCAGTGTGAAGGTAAAACTAATTTCTTGTCATTCACCTCAGTTTGGGGTTTTGCCTGCACCAATTTTAGGGAAGATACGTAGAAGGAAGTCATTAACCTCTACAGTACTGGCCTTGAAAACTTAAAATGTTGATGAATGTTAAAGCACCCACTTTTAAACCAATCATTTCCTTAGAATATGAGCTTAGTCATAAACTAACAGATGTGTTTTGAAAGAATGATGGCTTAAGGAAGGCATCTTACCATAGGGTGAGGGAGGATTGGAGATGTGGGTACAGGGGTAGGACTGGTGGCCTCTAATTTTTAAAATTCATCATTTTAGATCAACTAGCACCTAATGTCAAAGTTATACAATTTTAAATCCGGAAGAGGACATTTTGGCCAAGCTCCTTGTTTTACAGTGTTTTACACCTGAAGGTCTGAGAGGTGAAGTGATTGCCTAAGCTAACTTAACTAATTAACAGCCTGTCCTGCAATAAAATTCATGCCCCTTTGTTGCCAGTCCAATTTTATTTCTATAGCATTGTAGTTGGGTAAAAAATCTGTCTTAGAGCTCTGAAGGTTGAGTGTCTTGAAAATTAGAAATTGACCTGGACCTGTAAAGTTTATGCTTAATGAAGTCCATAATATTGTAGAAATGCTTTTAGACCCAGTTCTCCTACTAACTACACACATTTGTACAATAAACTTAACTTCTCAGGACCTCAGTTTCCTTATATGGTGACCAAGGCTTTGGATTACATGATATTTAAGGTGCTGTCTAGTTTTCTGATTCTAATTTCCCTTGCTAAAAACCCTGGAAATTTACAAGAAATATATCCTTTTCACAGTAGTAATAGAATTGCCTTTCTATAAATTTTACTTTTCATATATGTAAACTCTGCACAGGGCATAAGTAAGATTTAACTATTTTAAAAGATGCAATTACCATGGTTATAGCTAGATTTCTATCTTGGTAGTACTGTCCCTGTGGATCCAATTTGAGAGGTGGGAAGGTAAAAAGCAAAGGAAGAGCTACTTATCTCTCTCTCACTCCCTGGACCCAAGAGTTAAAAAATTATCCCTGTCCTTTCAAAATTTATGCAGGAGAAAAAACAGAAAATTTAAAACTATATAATTATAAATGGCACTTTGATTCTGATTTGTTTCTTCAAACTCTGCAAATTTTATTCTGGGGACTTTATTCAAACACATGTAATTACCTAAGCTAAGCAGTTTTTCATACTTTCAAAGCTCTTGCATTATTGCACCTGTATGACGGCTTTATAATTCAGTAGTAATTGAACAGCAATTATTTTTCATGATGCATGTACGTTTTTATATCAGATTGTTGGCAGATTTTCTTTATGACGATGTCGTGTTCACTAATGAGGAAATTAGAGCGAGTTATCTCATAGAGTGAGATGTCTTTTTCTGACTCTTTTCCTAGCTCTTGATATTGGATTTGAGAAAGTTTTTGAATTGCAAAGCAGCATATACAAATGGGAACAATGTTACCTCTGAATCCATGGAGCACAGGGGCTGTGGTGTAATATTTTATAGGGCTAGTAAGATCCTGTCTATCTTGTCCATGTGATGGACTCTGATACTAAGCTTATATATGCATCTATGTATGTATTTACATTGTAAAAATCTCAAGAGAACAAAGACCAAACCTTTTAAGCTTTTCACAGTGCTTTGCCCAATATACATCCTCAAATGACAGACTGACAACTAACCTACTCAGTAGTGTGCGTAGGAAAAGAGAGCAGAGGGTTGGCATGATTTTCCAATGAACTGAGGCACGGAAATCAATCCATCTAGGCCATTTAAGACCAATGAAAATTCAACACTTATTAGGCACATGTTGTGTATCAGGCACTCTGCTAGAATGCTAGGGATTCAAAGGTGAATAAAGTCATCTTTAATTTTCAATTTCCTCCAGTAAGTATATTATAGATATGCTTTATACATATACATATAACTATGATAAGATTACTTCCTTCATTCAAAAAATATTTATTTTATATCTGTTGTGTGCTAGAAAGCTGTAATAAGTAGGGGGAGCCCAGAGAAAAAGACAGAGATTTGGCCTTCAAGAAATTCATAGTCTGATGGTAGAGACCAAATAAAAATACAATTAGGAAACAGTGACAGTTATTTTCATAGAAATATGCACAGGACATCATGGAATAACAGGTGAAGTGCACCTGAAGGAGATTGTACAGAAGAGACTTTCTGGAAGAGGTAATGCCTCTGTGAAATCTCGAGGTGCAAAGGGTGATCCAGGTCAAGAAGGAAGGGAAGTACATTCTGGGAAGAGGGTGGAGTGGGCCACAGCAGTCCAGTGTGAAACCAAATTGAGAGTCTGAGAACTGCAGATATTTTGATAGTATGAGGTCACAGTGTGAAGAGAAGGAGGGGTGAGAGATGAGTGAGATGGGGCAAAATCGTGGAGGGTCTTGTGTCATGATATAGAGCTTAGATTTTACGCTGAACTCAGGAGAAAGCCATCAGAATTTCCAGCTGTGGGTTGATGGAGTCAGAACTATATTCTAAAGAGCCGCAAAGGGCATCTTTCCAGCAGCAACGGGAAGAATGCATAGGGGGCCATAGAAACCGGCTAGTAAAGGCGTGATCCGGGTGATAATGATGACAGCCTATTTATGGGTGTTTTAATGAGGGTAGAAGGCAGGGTACGGATTAGTGAGTCATGAAGGAGGAAAACATTACAAAAATTTCTGATGGATTTAAATATCTGTGCTAGGGGAGGGAAAATCAATCTTGACTCTCAGGTTTCTGGCTGGAGAAATTCCACAGTGCTATTTGCTGAGACACAGATGAGTGGAAGGGTTCTGTAGCGGGAGAGTATGTGGGAATGAAGAAGATAATGGACTAAGTTTTGATATATTGCTTTTGAGAAGCCTGAGGGACATACTGAAATAGACGTCCAGAGTATTCATATCTGAAGCGGAGGAGACAAACCTGGACCAGAGCTATAGATTAAGAGTCATGTATTTACCGAGGCCAAAAGGAACCATAAGAGTGGTTGAAGCCATTCAAGGAGGGTGGGGAGAGTAAAACAAAGGCAGAACAAGACAGGTAGAAGGATTTCAATATTTAAGTCAGAAAAAGAGTTGCTTATGTGGGAATGTAGGAAGGAAATGGGAGTGGCAGCCGGAGTGGGATTGCCCAGGAGATTTTGGAAGAACTGAAGAGTCAAATGACAAGTTAGATAAGAAATAAACTGTACCTATGTAATTTAATAATAAACAAGGTATTGGTATTTTTGATGAGGAACCAGTTTCACTGGCACATTAAGTGCTGTACTGAACGTGTTTTCAAAGGGCTCAGAGCATGTTCCTTAATGCCTATATAAGACACCTGTATAAGAGGAGGGACTTATTCCCCTGAGGTGAGGGGACAATCAGATGATATTTGAGTTGGCTGTGAAGAAAGTGGGAATTTGCCTTGTGGAAAAGGTGAAAAAGTGAACTCTACATAGAGAAGCAGTGTGAGCAAGACCCTGCAGCCTGGTAAACATGGAGTATTTGGGTCCCTGTGTGGCTGGGTATTCCTGGACTGTCACCCTTCTCAGGCCTCCAATTTTCCACATGTGCACAACCCCCATCCCCCAACTGATCAAACTGAAGTAGAATCCAATGGGTAAGGGAGCTTCAGAAACAGAGTTTTCAGAGGTCAATCTCCAGTGATACAGAGCAAAGTAGGCAAAAGGCCCGAATGAACCTAAGAAAAAGTAATACTGGAAATGGATAGGAAGAGATAAACGAATAGACATGTCCTAGATATTGATGCCTAAGTGTGCTGATTGGATGGAATGGGCCACGGATACTGGCCCCAGAGGGATGTATGGAAGGTAACTTCATCCCCTCCCTCCCCGGGTCCCCACACACACTTGGGTGAATGACATTTAACTGGGATGGAAAATACGGAAGAAAAAGTACATTTAGCTTGAATTGGGGCATATGGTTGAAGTTACCAAGAAACATTCAGATATTCAGGTACAGAAATATGGACATGAGAATATGAGCCATAATGATGGTGACCTGGGAATCATCAATGTGTGGATAATCATTGGAGCCAACAGAATAGATGAGGTCATCCAGAAAAGGTGTGTATAGTGGGAAGAGAAGACCACCAAAGACTCAACCCTGTGGGGACTTGACAATTCTGGATTAGATATTGATCATATCTGTTTTCCTCAATCTAAATTCTAATGTCATTTTCTCCAAGGGTATCTATGTTAGGTAGGCAAGTGAAGTGGAAAACTGAGCTTATTCTGAATATTAGTAAGCCTTCTAATATTTCTTTTTAAAAAGAACTTCCACTACTCAGAGAAAAAGGAGTTTGGATGGTTTAATTTTTTGTTTCCTTTTGCATTTTTATTCTTTTTAACCACAATAAAAACCACACTGATGATTTGGGTTGACTCACTTCATTTCATCATCTAATTTCCAAATTCCTCCTTTTGGGGCTTTTGCTTATAGTCATACCCAGTTAATCTTTTTTTTTTAAAAAAAAACCTACTCTGTACCTTACTTTGGCCACCTCTACTGAGAGAAATCAGTGACTATTTCCTGAATCTCTTTGTGCTGTGCCAACAGTCCTCATTTAACACCCAGATAGCACAGACCATTTAGTTGTTGCCTTCCCTTACATTTGCAATTCATTCTCTGTGTCAATTCATGTGGTGGATATTATAAAAATCATTTTAAACCTAGTTTAACTTTTCTTTTTTAACGTTTGGCTTATTCATAATTTTATGAGCTATAAATTTTATTGCATTGTGAATTGCCTTTCCCATCTGCAGATAACTCTGAGGAAGTCCTTGGAGAAATTGCTTAGGATGTAGTAAAAAATGAAAAGAAAGGGACTTCTGTTGTGATGTGGTACATGTTAGGCCAAAATGTATCCTTGAGTAGAAAATGACCAGGGGGGAAAGACTTGGGGTCTGTAAATCCAGTTTTATTTGAAGTGTCCACTCTAGCTGAACAGGTAAACTCTGCCCACGACATGCAAAATGAATATGAAATTTAATGCAATTGCATGGTTTGCTGAAACAGGAGCTCTAACAAATCCATATAAAGTCCTTCTCAGCTAAAGATGTTCTTCAGTGTGAATTATCCAGTTACGCTGTCAACAAGAACTAAAATAAAGTGAACGTGCAAGTTCCTGTTTTTCTTGTGAAATACTGACTTAGTCTTGGTACGGAGAAAGGCTGGGGTTACTATGGTTGTACCAAATACTTATGGAATGTTTTAGGATTCCCACACTCATATTTTATTATTAAGGCAAAGGCAGAAATATTCAGAAGAAAAATTATATTCATTGGTTTCATGTTGGGCTTGTTTATATTGACAAAGTCTAAATGACTCAAAGGATATTAAAAAACGGCTACAATGAATTGGGGGTTCAAGTTCTGGTTTGTTGATTCAGCACAAATATAATGTTATCCATTCTCTAACTATTTAAACTTATTGTTTTTATATTTCCAATAATGTGAAAGTATTCCCCTTGAGAGTTTGGAGAGGTCAGTATCAGAGTTAAGAAGTAGAAGAGGACTGCTCGTTGGATTAAAACTTCACTCTTTTAATTTTGCTGTCTGGGGTACATATTTCCACTATGTCCATGCACACCAAACATGTCCTCATCGTAGGGCCTTTTCCTCAGCCCTTTCCTCTGTCTAGAATGCTTTTCCCCCAGATAACCACGGATCCACCTTCCTCACCTCCATCAGGGCTTTGCTCTGATACCATCTTCTCAATTAGGCCTACGCTGAGCTTCCTCTTTAAAATTGTTTACTGGTCCCCACTCTACACTCTGGGGACCAACTTGTCCTGGTTTGCCTGGAACTCTCCTGGTTTTAACATTGCAAGTCCCACATCCTAGGAACCCCCTCATCTAATATGCCTTACTCTGCTCAAGTTGTTAATTTATCTATCTATCTATCCATCTACCCACTCCTCTTCATATACACCCCCCCCACACACACACACACATTTAATTGAACGTTTCCCTATAGTAGAATTGAATTTTATAACAGCAGGATTTTTGCTCTTCCCCTCCCCCCACAGAAGCATTCAAGGGCCTCAAAGTAGTGCTCAATAAATACTTATTAAATGAACGAAAACAATTATATGTCAGGGCAGATTAGTAAAAATTAGAAATAGAAAGGCCACGTTAGAGTCTCATCTGTCTGAACAGCTACCAAAATGATGTTTTGATTTTTATCATTTTTCTCGCTCATACAGGTAAGCGCTGAATGAGTCAGAGATTCCAAATGGCAGGAAACGTAATGCCTTATATACTGGTCATTTGAACGGAAAATTGAGATTTATATAATGAAAATGCTGATTTATATCAGAATTGTGCTGCAGGATGATCAGATTGGATAGTAACTTTCAGTCACGCTTCAGTCTGTTAGAGACACTGATAGAAAAATAAAGAAAAGAGGAAGAAACGATGGGCCTAACAGAGCATTCGAAAACTAGCTTGGAATCTTATTTGGAAGAAGGCAAGGCACAGTGGGTACTAGAACATTTAGATTCAAATTCAATCAACCAAAACGTACACGTGTAGGTACTTCTACGTGTAGCATACAGATATATGTTATCTAGTAAAAAAAAAAACAAAAATGGAAAACCAAATATGATAGATCTGGATGTGTTATTAAATGACATCAAACCAAGTACTACAAGTAGAAATAAGGATGCGAGCCCAGGAAGGTGGCGTGGTTTACCAGGATTACTTAGGAACTCAGGATGACTCCCTACAGCTCTTTATGATGGTTTCTTTCAGCCTCTGTCCTGGCTAAGTCTCTTGTTACCTTTCATTATCCTCCCTTCCCCTTTCGCATTTAAGCTTCTGAGGCTTCTTTCACTAGCCTTCACATCCAGTCAATGGCTGTACCCACTTTGCTTTCAGATATTTTTCAGATTGTCTCCTCTTTTCTACCCTTAGTGTTCCTTATTCAGTGTTCCCTCGCGATGCCTAGCTGTAATTACTGTAAGAGACTTCCCACAGATCATCCTGTCTCCACTTTGGTGACGTTATAATCCCCTCTCTATTCAGCTGCCGTGATCCTCTGTTTACTGTGTCACTCCCCAGAATGAAGCCCTTGCTCCTTGAGAAGACACAGTGCTCACCGTAATCTGGCCTCTCTCTGTTTCTCAACCTTCAGCAACTCTCTCTGCTTCATCAACACCAAACTACTCACAGTTCCCACCACAACTCTGGCCTTAGTTTCTTTCCTCTGGCCCATGCTGTCTCCTATTTCATGAATACTATCTTCTCCAGTTGGCTAAGTTTTATTTGTATTTCAAGATTATGTCAGGTTTCCTGACCTCTAGGAAGGTGTCCCTACACTTCAGTCCATGGAAAATGACACGCTTTTTCTGTGTGCTTCTGTAACACTGTGCTTCAAGATATCACTTATCATTTCTATTTCTATCTCTTTTCCCCACTTTGTCCTTCTATCTTGCAGACATGGATGCAGTATTATTCTTTCTCAAACTGATAGCATCTGGCAAAGTACTTGGTGATAAAACTATTTTTTGAATGATTGAATAAATGAATGAACAAATGCTTATATGACCTCACTGTTACCAGCATTGCACCAATGGACATACCCAAGTCATTTACTGATCAGCAAACAACTTCCTTTACCTCTTTTCAAGGTATCTCTTTTGTTTCTCTCATGGAGAATCCTCTTTTACTTCAACATCTGACAAATGAGTCACACCTCAGCTGTAATGAAATTTTCCTTCCACTGCCAATCCTCTGTTCCTGATGGAAGGATCCATGTTAAGACTTTTTATTTTATTCCCTTTGGACTATTGTAATGGTCTTTTGGCTGGTGTCCCAGCACACGTAATTAACAGACTTCAGTTGATATGAAATGTTGCTGCTAGAATCCAACCCAACACTGGATCAAATAAGCACATAACTGTGTTTTTCGTGTCATCAAAATTAGAGATGGAAAATTATTATTAGTTCCACATAGACCCTGTTCCTCTGGGGAGTTGAGGCAAAATTGCTCCCCTCTGGTGTTTTGTCCACTGAGTTTAAGTGAATCAAGCAACAGGTCGTCTACTATTTCCCTTGGGAGATTCTTTCACTGTCAAATAGAAGTGATTTAAAAAAAGAAGAAAAAAAGAGAAGAAAAAAACCTCTTCAACCTATATTAGGTTTTCTTGACTGTTTTCTTTCTAGCCTCTGCTCAGTGGAATTCTGAAGCATCTATACGTGATGGAGTGTATTCTTTGGCCAAAAGGTTTATTTTCCTCTGTGATTCTCATTGAAGGCATTGCCTTTATAATGACCCATTTAATCCCAGTCACTTGGAAATGAGTTAAATGCTACCTCCTTCACACAATCTAAATTGGTTTAACATCTTTCAATGCAAGTTATTTGTGTAATCCCTGCACGTGCTAATGTATACACCTCAATCTGATGACATAGACATCAGGTCCAAACAAATGATTTCAGGGGCCTAGGAGCGAATTACTGTATTGATCTATTAAACAGACCTAAAATGCTTGTTTGGATTTGGAAGTCATTTGCAATCAGCAGCATTTTAGTGAAAGATACAGGCTGTGAAGGACTTAGAAGGAGGAGGCAAAAGCCATGTTGCCTGACTACCCCTAGGGATTGGTATTCCAAGAAGTTTTCCAAAAGGCTTTCACTACTGACAGGCTTTACTGTGGCTTGATGTCAGTTTCTCCATTAAGATCATCCTTGATATTAGATTATGGTGTCAGGGAGGAAGATATTTTACTCTGCCTCTCTAGGTTCTTCTGATTGGTCTAAAGATTAAATTGATATGAGACAGATTAACAAGAGAAAATCAAAGGTTTAATAACATGTATACCTGAGACCGACCCAAGAAAACTAACTCACCAGAGTGGCAGAAGACTTCACCTTGAGTACCATTTTCAGCTAAAGACAGAAGAGGATGTTGGGGGCAGTGGTTTGGGACCTCAAAGGGGAGGAAGGCAATTCACATGGAGATGGAAAAGCAGGTGTTTTCAAATGTTCCATGGGCCATGCAGAGATCATGGGACAAAGAGAGGAATTTTAACAAACAGGCTTTGCTAGATTCCTCCCTGTCTATGCACCTAGTTCATACTATAGTTATCCATGGTGACATCTCCCTTCCTGTAACAGGTCCTCTGTTTGCATTCTTTTAGGCAGTTAGAGGGAAGGTCAACATTTCTTCCTGAGTCTTTTGGGCCTTAAAAATAATCGGCCTAAATTAATCCTCATGCCAAAGAAACACAATTTGGGGTGCCAAAATTTCGTCCCCTACAGTGGGGAGAGGGGAGAATTTTCCTATTCTACTTTTTCACAGTTACATACTACATTGATTAGGGAGGATTTAACACAGGGGAAAGAAAACTTGCTGGGATTTGAAGCCAGATGGACTTCCATTCAAATACCGATTCTTCTACCTTGTAGCTGTGAAACATTTAAAAAGTTATTTGCCTTTCTAAATCCCTGATTTCTCATTTATAAATTGGGAATAATAATATGATACTCATATGACTGCTGTGGGGATTAAATGAAATAATGTATGTAGTATGAGTTGGCATATGGTAGACACTCAATAAAAGTTTGGTTTATGTCTCCCCTTCTCTTTTCTGAAGAAGACTATTCTACTACACAAATCAATGAGGGTGTGTTGGAAAATGTAGATGAACATCTGGTATGAATTTAACATGCATTTTATGGAGATAGGAAATCAAGGTATACTGTATGCTTAATTATTAATAAAATACCATAAATGACAATAAATAAAAAGTTCTATGTAAGTTCAAGATGCTACTGCCACTAATATTTTTATCCACTTAGTGATTGGTCACACCCCTTAAGAGCTCTCCCTTGACCTATAAAATGCTTTAAACTTTTTTTCCAAAGTGTCTTTCTATATCCTCAAATATTATTTGGGGCACCTCAATCTTGCCTGTTTGTGTCAATAGTATACGAATGTATCATACTAAAAAGTTATTTCATATATTCTGGAAGCCTTTTTTCTCCCTCTTGTTTACAATCAATTGGTCAATAATATTCTTGAAGTTCTTAGAGCAAGCAAAGTGTGATGTGTGTGTGTGTGTGTGTGTGTCATGTGTGGGCAGAAGTATTGAGCGAAAAGTGAAAGAAGCTTTATGCCATTTGAATGGATCCAGTCTCCCAAGCTTCCATCATTTTCCAGGCTAACTTTTGCGGTCCCAAAGCTTTATCATTTGTCTTGTATTACTGTACATCTTACTTTGTTGCCTAAGTAACAAAGGCAGTGGAGTCTTTGGATTCAGGATGTAGATGTGATATGAAGGTTGAACAGGAGGATGCCAGCCTCACGGGTGGATTTCTTGCTAGCCCTGGCTAAACCTGCAGGAAGCCAGCTTGATCGAGGTCCTGTAGGAACCCAGGAGAAGATGAGGTGCTACAAAGATTGCAGTCTTGAACAGATTAGCTGTAAAAAAGTTGGTGTTGACAAGGATTTCTAGATTGTGTTTCAAGCTATGTTATGATTCAGTAAAAATAATCCAATCTTTTTTTACTCTCTGATTTGTTTTTCCAAAAATATGTTCTTTGTTGCCTTAGCATTTGAGCTGTGTATTATGTTTTGCGAGATTTTCTAATTTTTAAAAATAACTGTTTATGAGACAGATCAAAATCAAACGTGGTTGAAAAAAATAGTTCCTAAAGGCAGATGTTTAACTTATTTCTATCTAGAACTAGGCTCTAGTCCCATTAAAAGAAGTGCCAGAGCAGTATTAATTTGGTTATTTTTACATAAATCTGCATTAATATCCAAGAGACCCTACTCCAGATGTGCAAAATAAAGTAGCATTAATTAATTAGTGCTACCTTTGTCAACTATATTCAAGCCCAAGATTCAAAGCAGGAGGTGGCTGGAAAACACAACAGGTATTTAAACCAATCAGTGCTGATTCATGCTTGGAGGAGACAAAAAAAAAAAAAATCTCCCAGATCTGCTCTTCTTTTTTTTTTTAAATCTTTATTGGAGTATAATTGCTTCACAATACTGTGTTAGTTTCTGTTGCACGACAAAGCGAATCAGCCATATGCACACACATGTCCCCATATGCCCTCCCTCCTATCCTCCCTATCCCACCCCTCTAGGTGGTCACAAAGCACCGAGCCGATCTCCCTTTGCTATGCTGCTGCTTCCCACCAGCCAACTATTTTACATTCCGTAGTGTATATATGTCGATGCTACTCTCACTTCGTCCCAGCTTTGCCCTCCCACACCATGTCCTCAAGCCCATTTTCTATGTCTACCTCTTTATTCCTGCCCTGCAACTAGGTTCATCAGTACCATTTAAATTTTTTTTTAGATTCCATATGTATGCGTTAGCATATGGTATTTGTTTTTCTGTTTCTGACTTACTTCACTTTGTAAGACAGACTCCAGGTCCATCCACCTCACTACTAATAACTCAATTTCGTTTCTTTTTATGGCTGAGTAACATCCCATTGTATATATGTGCCACATATTCTTTATCCATTCATCTGTCAATGGATATTTACTTAGGTTCCATGTCCTGGCCATTGTAAATAGTGCTGCGATGAACACTGTGGTACGTCTCTTTTTGAATTATTGTTTTCTCAGGGTGTATGCCCAGTAGTGGGATTGCTGGGTCATATGGTAGTTCTATTTGTAGTTTTTTAAGGAACCTCCGTACTGTTTTCCATAGTGGTTGTATCAATTTACATTCCCACCAACAGTGCGGGAGGGTTCCCTTTTCACCACACCCTTTCCAGCATTTATTGTTTCTAGATTTTTTGATAATGTCCATTCTGACCACTGTGAGGTGATACCTCATTGTAGTTTTGATTTGCATTTCTCTAATAATTAGTGATGTTGAGCATCTTTTCATGTGTCTCTTGGCCATCTGTATATCTTCCTTGGTGAAATTTCTATTTAGGTCTTCCGCCCATTTTTTAACTGGATTGTTTGTTATTTTGATATTGGGCTCCATGGGCTGTTTGTATATTTTGGAGATTAATCCTTTGTCTGTTGTTTCATTTGCAAATATTTTCTCCCATTCTGAGGGTTGTCTTTTCGTCTTGTTTATGGTTTCCTTTGCTGTGCAAAAGCTTTTAAGTTTCATTAGGTCCCATTTGTTTATTTTTGTTTTTATTTCCATTTCTCTAGGAGGTAAGTCAAAAAGGATCTTGTTGTGATTTATGTCATAGAGTGTTCTGCCTATGTTTTCCTCTAAGAGTTTTATAGTGTCCAGTCTTACATTTAGGTCTTTAATCCATTTTGAGTTTATTTTTGTGTATGGTGTTAGGGAGTGTTCTAATTTCATTCTTTTACATGTAGCTGTCCAGTTTTCCCAGCACCACTTACTGAAGAGGCTGTCTTCTCTCCACTGTGTATCCTTGCCTCCTTTGTCATAGACTAGTTGACCATAGGTGCATGGGTTTATCTCTGGGCTTTCGATCCTTGTTCCATTGATTTATATTTCGGTTTTTGTGCTGGTACCATATTGTCTTGATTACTGTAGCTTTGTAGTATAGTCTGAAGTCAGGGCGTCTGATTCCTCCAGCTCCATATTTTTCCCTCAAGATTGCTTTGGCTATTTGGGGTCTTTTGTGTCTCCATACAAATTTTAAGATTGTTCTAGTTCTGTAAAAAATGTCACTGGTAATTTGCTAGGGATTGCACTGAATCTGTAGATTGCTTTGGGTAGTATAGTCATTTTCACAATATTGATTCTTCCAATCCAAGAACATGGTATATCTCTCCATCTGTTGGTATCATCTTTGATTTCTTTCATCAGTGTCTTACAGTTTTTCTGAGTACAGGTATTTTACCTCCTAAGGTATGTTTATTCCTAGGTATTTTATTCTTTTTGTTGTAATGGTGAATGGGAATGTTTCCTTAATTTCTCTTTCTTTCATTGTTAATGTATAGGAATGCAAAAGATTTCTGTGCATTAAATTTGTATCCTTACCAAATTCATTGGTTAGTTCTAGTAGTTTTCTGGTGGCATCTTTAGGACTTTCCATGTATAGTATCATGTCATTGGCAAGCAGTGTCAGCTTTACTTCTTATTTTCCAATTTGTATTCCTTTTATTTCTTTTTCTTCTCTGATTGCTATGGCTAGGACTTCCAAAACTATGTGGAATAAGAGGGGTGAGAGTGGACATCCTTGTGTTGTTCCTGATCTTAGTGGAAATGCTTTTAGTTTTTCACCATCGAGAACGATGTTGGTTGCAGGTTTGTCATATATGGCCTTTATTATGTTTAGGTAGGTTCCCTCTATGCCTATTTTCTGGGAGTTTTTTTCATGAATGAGTGTTGAATTTTGTCAAAAGTTTTCTCTGCATCTATTGAGATGATCATATTGTTTTTATTCTTCAATTTGTTAATATGATGTGTCACATTGATTGATTTGCATATATTGAAGAATCCTTGCATCCCTGGGATACATCCCACTTGATCATGGTGTACGATCCTTTTAATGTGCTGTTGGATTCTGTTTGCTAGCATTCTTTTCAGGATTTTTGCATCTATGTTCATCAGTTATATTGGTCTATAATTTTCTTTTTTTGTGATATCTTTTTCTGGTTTCAGTATCAGGGTGATGGTGGCTTTGTAGAATGAATATTGGGAGTGTTTCTCCCTCTGCAATTTTTTGGAAGAGTTTGAGAAGGATAGGTGTTAGCTCTTCTGTAAATGTTTGATAGAATTTGCCTGTGAAGCTGTCTGGTCCTGGACTTTTGTTTGTTGGAAGATTTTTAATTATGGTTTCAATTTCATTAGTTGTGATAGGTCTGTTTATATTTTCTAATTCTTCCTGGTTCAGTCTTGGAAAATTGTACCTTTCCAAGAATTTGTCCATTTCTTCATGGTTGTCCATTTTATTGGCATATAGTTGTTTGTAGTAGTCTCTTATAATCCTTTGTATTTCTGCAGTGTCAGGTGTGATTTCTCCTTTTTCACTTCTAATTTTATTGATTTGTATCTTCTCCCTTTTTTTCTTGATGAGTCTGGCTAAGGGTTTATCAATTTCTTTTATCTTCTCAAAGAAGCAGCTTTTAATTTTATTGATCTTTGCTGTTGTTTTCTTCATTTCTATTTCATTTATTTCTGCTCCAGTCTTTATGATTTCTTTCCTTCTACTGACTTTGGGTTTTCTTTGTTCTTCTTTCTTTAGTTGTTTTAAGTGTAGCGTTATATAGTTTATTTGAGATTTTTCTTGTTTCTTGAGGTGAGATTGTATTGCTATAAACTTCCCTCTTAGAACTTCTTTTGCTGCATTCCATAGGTTTTGGGTCGTCATGTTTTTGTTGTCATTTGTTTCTACGTATTTTTAAATTTCTTCTTTGATTTCTGCCATGGTCTCTTGGTTATTTAGTAGTGTACTGTTTAGCCTCCATATATTTGTGTTTTTTACAGTTTTTTTTCCCTGTATTTTATTTCCAATCTCATAGCGTTGTGGTCAGAAAAGATGCTTGATAAGATTTCAATTTTTAAAAATTTTCCGAGGCTTGATTCATGACCCAAGATGTGATCTATCCTGGAGAATGTTCCATGTGCAATTGAGAAGAAAGTGTATTCTGCCACTTTCGGGTGGAATGTTCTATAAACATCAATTAAATCTATCTGGTCTATTGTGTCATTTAAAGCTTGTGTTTCCTTATTTATTTTCTGTTTGGATGATCTGTCCATTGGTGTAAATGGGGTGTGAAAGTCTCCTATTATTATTGTGTTACTGTCAATTTCTCCTTTCATGGTTGTTAGCATTTGCCTTATGTGTTGAGGTACTCTATGTTGGGTGCATAAACATTTATAATTGTTTTATCTTCTTCTTGGATTGATCCTTCAATCATTATGTAGTGTCCCTCCTTATCTCTTGTAAGAGTCTTTGTTTTAAAGTCTATTTTATCTGATACAAGATTGCTACTCCAGCTTTCTTTCGATTTCCATTGGAATGGAATATCTTTTTCTATCCCTTCACTTTCAGTGTGTATGTGTCCCTAGGTCTGAAGTAGGTCTCTTGTAGACAGCTTGTATATGGGTCTTGCTTTTGTATCCATTCAGCCAGTCTGTGTCCTTTGGTTAGGACACTTAATCCATTTACATTCAAGGTTATTATCGATATGTATGTTCCTATTACCATTTTGTTAATTGTTTTGGGTTTATTTTTGTGTGTCCTTTTCTTCTTTTGTGTTTCCCAGTTAGAGAAGTTTCTTTAACATTTGTTGTAAAGCTGGTTTGGTGGTACTGAATTCTCTTAGCTTTTGCTTGTCTGAAAAGCGTTTGACTTCTCCATCGAATCTGAATGAGATCCTTGCTAGGTAGAGTAATCTTGGTTGTAGGTTTTTCTCTTTCATCACTTTAAGTATGTCCCGCCACTGCCTTCTGGCCTGCATAGTTTCTGCTGAAAAATCAGCTGATAACCTTATGGGGATCCTTTATATGTTATTTTTTGTTTTTCCCTTGCTGCTTTTAATATTTTTTCTTTGAATTTAATTTTTGTTAGGTTGATTAATATGTATCTTTGTGTGTTTTCCCCAGGGCTTATCCTGTATGGGACTCTCTGTGCTTCCTTGACTTGGGTGACTATTTACTTTCTCAGGTAAGTTTTCTACTATAATCTCTTCAGATATTTTCTCAGACCCTTTCTTTTTCTCTTCTTCTTCTGGGACCCCTGTAATTTGAATGCTGGTGCATTTAGTGTCCCAGAAGTCTCTGAGATTGTCTTCAATTCTTTTCATTCTTTTTTCTTTATTCTGCTCCTTGGCAGTTATTTCCACCATTTTGTCTTCCAGCTCGCGTATTCATTCTTCTGCGTCAGTTATTCTGTTATTGATTCATTCTAGTGTAATTTTCATTTCAGTTATTGTGTTGTTCATATGTGTGTTGTTCTTTAGTTCTTCTATATCTTTGTTAAACATTTCTTGTATTTTCTCAATCTTTGCCTCCATTCTATTTCTGAGATTCTGGATCATCTTTACTATCATTACTCTGAATTCTTTTTCAGGTAGATTACCTATTTCCTTTTCATTTATTTGGTCTTTTAGGTTTACCTTGCTCCTTCATCTGTGATATATTTTTTTGCTGTCTCATTTTTTTTTTCTTTTTTTAATGAGTGGGATTGTGTTCCTGTCTTACTGGTTGCTTGTCCTGAGGTTTCTAACACTGAGGTTTGTAGGCTGTTGGGTAGAGCTGGGTCTTGGTGCTGAGATGAGGAACTCTGTGAGACCTCACTCTGATGAATATTCCCTGGGATCTGAGGTTCTCTGTTAGTCTAGTGGTCCAGACTGGCAGCTCCCACCGCAGGAGCTTCGGCCTGACCTGGGGCTCATGAACCAAGATCCTGCAAGCCACCTGGGGGTGGCAAAAAAAAACCCAAAAAGCAAAAACACATCAATAACAAAGTAAAAAATAAAATTAGACTAGGAAACTAACAGATATATTAGGAGGAATATAAAAATAAAAATATAGATGAATCAACAAATGGAAGGTACATCAGTACCACAATAGTAGAAAAGAGGAGGCGGGAAGAGAAACAAATGGCGGGGGGGGGGTGGCGGGGAAGGCCTTGGCTGTGGAGGGCGGGGCCTAAGCAAGGGCGAGGTTTGGGTGGTGGGTTGGGCCAATGCTTAGGACCCACAGGGGTGGAAAAGGCCCTGGGGGCTGTGGGGGGTGGCCCTTAGGCTCCAGGAACAGAAGGGGCCCAGGCCTGCCCCCCACCCCTGGTCTCAGAAGGCAGGGGACCTCACCTGGGAGCCCATTAGGTTTCCTGGACTCGAGTGGGTGGGGAAAATGCTCCTCCCGTCTGGGAGGGCCCCTCCCGCCTGCCTCTCCTGATCTCCACGCCCTCCCTCCTATGCCCCCAAGGACCTATGTGGCCTGCAGGGGGCTTTGGAGGGCATGGGACCAGCCTGAGAGCTCAGCAGACTCCCCATGCCCGAGTGGGTGGGCAATCGCCCTCTCTGCTTCTCTCCCTCTCCTGATCTCCCTGGCCTCCCTCCTATGCCCCCAGGACCCACGTGGCCTGGATGGGCCTTTGTGACGGGGGTACTGGCCTGGGAGCTCAGCAGGTTTCCCGGCCCGAGTGGGCCAGGCAATTGCCCTCCGCTCCTCTCCTGCTCTTCCCAGAGAGTCCCTCCCACCTGCCTCTCCTGATCTCCCTGGCCTCAGGGGCGCCGATCCTGTCTGGTTTCCACCTCTCCTCCCCCCTCAGTCCCCCTACGTCCTACCAGTTCACTTTGGGGTTCCTCTCTTCTCCTTGGGCGTCAGAGTTCCCCACAAGTGGCTGGAAGGAGCCCTAGTTGTGGGGAGACGCTAACTCCGTGTCTTCCCACGTGGCCATCTTGACTCCCCTGTCTTCTTAATTTTCATAGTACAGACACAGCACATAGCTCAGGACATGGGTATCTCCAACCTGGACTATCACTCACACCTTTCTCTGTGCTTTGGACTTTGGAGAAAAATTGAAAGCAACCTAATTTTCACCAACAGGAGAATTAATAAGTAGCTCGGATTACATTCACATATGATCACTATACAGTGGGCAAACTGGGTGAACTAGAGCTACACGTATTAACAAGGAAAAATCTCAGAAATATAAGGACGTATGAGAAAAACATGCAAAATGATACATCCAGGATGATACCATGCCTCTAAGGGTTAAAAACTAAAAAATCAATAATTGTTGTGGGTACACACATATGAATGGGGATGATAAACAGCAAATTCAGGATAGAAGTTATCTCCAGGGAGAGAGTGAAGGGAATGAAATTGGGTAGATATTGATACAGGGGGCTACACCTCTACCTACAATATCGTATTACTCCTTTTCTTTTCTGTGGGAAGAGAACTTTCACCTGAGTTCAAAAGGGCACATGGATGCCTAGCTAGAGATTATGTTTTCCAGTCTCCCTTGCAGCTATTGTATAGTCATGTGACTAAATTCTTGCCAAGGTAGTATGATTAGAAGTGATGGGTGCGACTTCTTTGTCACTTCCTTAGAGGAAATTGCTTGTCTTTTCATCTTCTCCTTCCCCTCTCCCATGTGCTGGAATATGGTTGTAATACTGTTAATCCAGTCTTAACCTGGAGGACATGCACAGTACTCCGGGGCACGTGTCATGCTCTTTGGGCCAGTAGCCTCGTGTGATGCATGTAATAGTAATTCATAACTTTCACTCCTATGTCTTATTTTATTGTGTGAATACAGGATGGTTTATCCATGGTCTTACTGATGGACATTAAGGTCGTTTCCTGTTTGGGGCTATTAAGAATATTCTTATAAGAATATTAAGAATATTCTTAATAAGAATATTCTTATTAAGAATAAGAATTATTCTTATTCTTATTCTCCTTGCCTCATAGATTAGAGTTTCCCTATGGTATTTTCTGTCTTAGTCTGTTTGGGCCACTATAACAAAAAATACAATAAACTGACTGGCTTATGAACAAACATTTATTTCTCACTGTTCTGAAGCCCAAGATCAAGCACTAGCTTATACCTGATGAGGTATCTAATGAGGACTCACCTCCCAGATGACCACTTTTTCTCCATGTCCTCACATGGCAGAAGGGATAAAGGGAGCTTTTTCAGGCTGCTTTTATAAAGGCACTAATCCCTGAGGGCTCCATCCTCATGACCTAATCATCTCCCAAAGAGCCCCCCCACCACCTTTTAATATCATCACCTTGGGGGTTAGGTTTCAACGTATGAATTTGGGGGTGGACACAAACATTCAGCCTGTAGCATAGGAATGGAATTGCTGAGTCATAGGATATGTCTATGTTCAATTTTCCTTACTACTGTCTGGATAAACTTTTTTCCAAGTGGCTGTTACACTTGAAATCATCACCACCTGTATGTTAGAGTTTCACATTGTTTTGATTGAATTTTAATTTTTAAATGTATCATCGTTTTATTTTTTAACAAAATTAGTTACAGTAAATCGCCTACATACAAACCTTCAAGTTGCAAACTTTCAAAGATGCGAATGTGCCCCTGTATGCCAGCTGTTGTACTGTATTAGTGTACTTTTCAAGGTACTGTACTGTAAGATTAAAAATGTTTTCTTTATTTTTTGTGTCTGTTTTTTATGTATTATTTGTGTGAAAAGTATTATAAACCTATTACAGTACAGTACTATATAGCCAGTCGTGTTAGTTGGGTACCTAGGCTAACTTTGTTGGACTTATGAACAAATTGGACTTACGAACTCTCTCTCGGAACAGAACTCGTTCATATGTAGGGAACTTACTGTAATCGTTTCTCACTGTGGCTTTATTTTGTATTTTTCTGATTGCCAGTAAGGATAGGCATCTTTTCATATGCTTAGGGCTGTTTGTGTTGCCCTTGCTGTGAAATGCCCATTTACATTTTTGCTCATTTTTCTATTGGGTTATCTTTTTCTTATCGATTCTACATCAGTGATTTGTGATTTGTTTTTTTAACTTCTTATGCCTTTTGATGAATGCAAGTTTTTAGTTTCAATGTAATGATATATCTACCTTTTACTTTATGGTTTGCCAGTTTTATTACTGCTTAAGAAATCCTCTGTAGTCTGACTTTGTAAAGATATTCTATATTTTATTCTATAATATCTATAGTTTTTACCTTTCACATTTATTTTAAATCTATAACTGATAACTAATTTTTGGATATGACCTGGGTTAAAAAGCAAACATTCAATTTTCTGGTAGATAACCAATTGTCTCAGACCCATTCATTGAATAATCATTACTCCCCACACTGATCTCAAATTTCTGCTTAATTTGTGTGAGATTAGTTTAGACCTCTCTATTCTTTTCATTATTCTGTCTACGTAACCCAATTCACATGCCACATTGTCTTATTAGAGCTTTAATAAAAATGATGGCGGCAGGTAGTACACAAATCTCCCACTCCTCCTTGCTCTTTTTAACCAAGATTATCTTGGAGAGTCCTGTTTCTTTGCTAACATGTCTTAACTTCAGAATCAGGTTGTCATGTTGTTCCACTGTGTTTTGTGTATTCCATTGTTTTTATAGATTAATCTGGGAGAAAAGTTTGGCTTTATTTCTTTATTTGTTTTTAAGTTGACTTAAACATTTCTTTTATGTAAGTTTCTCATAAGCATGACTTTTAAACTTGTTTTCTACGAGTTGAAGTTCTGGTTCAAAATTAAACAGAGACAGTAAAGATCCTAGTTAAAGAATTGTTTAAAAAAAGAAGAAAAGAAGAGAGTTTTTGTTGTGGCTTGAAGGAAAAATTAATACATTCAGAAAAAAGAATACCTTAGATGGAAACAATGAAAGTGGAAGTCATAAAAGATAAAGGTAGGAAGCAAAGCTTGTACCTGAACTTGAAGAGTGAAGTGGGTAAGTGGAGGCCAGGCTGGCTACCAGCTGGCCCACGTTGGCTTAGGATGGCTCAGCTGCTTTCTGGAGTGTTCCCTGAGGGAGAGAGCAGAGGATCCAGAGGTAAATATTGAGGGTGGGAAAGAATGAGTTCATTATGTAAATAATAGTTGCAAGCCAGATGTTCAGAGCTTGGGTATACCTTCCTTGCCTGAGGCAGTTTTACAATGCATTTTGAGCGAGTTTTCATATCCTCAGGGACTTTGCTATCAAATTCCAAAATTACTCCCTCTCCCCAGACAGCTTCCCTCACAACTGCTGAAAAAAGAAACTGTTAGGAAGATCTCATATTGAGGAAGTTTTGGTAAAATGTGTTACATGCACACAGGAAGGGAGCGGGAATTAAACAATTCAGATAATTACTGTCCTGAATGCAGGACTGTATAAAAAAGAAAAGTTTCTGCTTTTCAGTGTTTATACTGAAGTACATAAAATGAAAAAAAGAATGCCATGGAGCTAATTTAAAAAAACAAAACGAAGCAGCCTTTTAGATGCTCAGATCCTATAAAAATCAAAAGGACGGATATGACTTAAACTTGCTTTACTGAAGCAAATTTCCACAACCTGACATTTAAATGGAGCTGGGGGCACTCAAATAATCCCACAGGTATGTAAAATCGGATACTATATCTGCAACCAGGTATTCTGCTCTGGGATTTGGAGTCCCAGTTGGCAACCTGGGAAAACCATGTTACTTACACTTGCTCAAATAGTCTCTAATTAGTTCTTCTGACCCTCTTGTATACTAATAAATGGCCCATTATGAAATATTAAAATGGAATTCTTTCCATTAAAAATGATTTCCTTGCTAGTGAACATGAACTAGGTTTAATGCACAATGTTGGTTAACATTAGATTGTCCTAATGTACGGAGGACGCTTTCCAGTGTGAAAGGATGCGAGCAGGTTAGGCTTTCTGGTTCAGTCAGGGAGCTGAGAGGGGCGTGAGTCTTCCTACAGTGGTCGAAGTATTGCTTATGTTCTTAGCTTGTTCTGGGTGGGTCTATTACTTTTTGACCTAAAGAGCTGAAAACTCTAATGTGAAACTGTATAATGAGCCTTGGAAAATTACGAGCCTAAAGAGACTTTTAGATCACTTCTTCAGGTCAATTTCCAAGTTTATTTTGTTAGTGGGATAAATAGGCTGACGTGGTGGGAACTTCTTCTGGGATTCTGGCACTCTCCTCATGCCATCCAAGGCTCCCTTGGCACCCAGTATGGTGTCACACGTAGTAGGTGTCCAAGGACTATCTGTTAGATTCATATTGTAAAATGCTTCTGAGGGACCGATAATTCAAATTTCTGAAATGTGTATTTAACAAATCAATAAACACATATTTATTGATTACCTAAATGTGCCCAGGACTGTGTCTGACCAGCCCTAAGGAAAATTTAAAAGAGGCATTAAATGTGCTTCTGGGAGACAATATTATAAGGGAAATATTAAATACGTCTCTGAAATTCTTGTTTTTATCCCCATCCACACCAGGAAGAAGCATCTTTGCTGCTTAGGTGGTTTTGGAGAGGAATATTGGATAAGCCGAGAGAGGCTGAATTACTTTACTTAAGAAGAGGGGAAAACCCCTGTAGGAAAACTTTCTAAACAAGGGGTAGGAGGCTGGGAAAAATGGTCAGAGAATGGAGTGAGAAAACCCAAAATGACTGAGTCTCATATGAGAGGGTTGTGGGTGGGGTAGAAAAGAGAGAAGTTGCTCTAAGGGGTGGATCTTTGGGGTGGAAAAGAAACAATAAATTTTTCAGAAACTCATGCTCTGTAATGTGTAAGGTAACAAATCTCCTTGTTTTGCCAACAAACCTTCAGTAAAAATATCTCTCTTCAAAGCTTTTAGAGTCAAATTTGTTGGGAGGTTTGCAAACGGGGCTTAGACTGGTCTTAAGAGCTAGAACTAGTTGCATTCACATCTCAAGAATGTTGAAAGAAACATAACACTTGGTATCTAAGTGCTTATTTATCTAGAATAAATTATAAATACAGTAGTTGTTTTTGACACGAAAGTAGGACACATGGTTTGAAAAATATAACGTACTTATTTGGTTGATTGGTAATTAAAATTCCTGAAATGTTTATCTAATCAATCAATAAACATATTATTGGGCACCTATATGTGACCAGAATTGCATTTGATAAGCCCTAAGGAAAATTGAAAAAATGCATTAAATATGGCTCTATGAAATGATATCATAGGGATTAAAGTTTTTCAGAAAATTATAAACTATTTTGGTTTGAGGATAGCCCAGAAAACCCAGGCCATAAGGCTCACAAACTATTGGCATGCTATTCAGAATGTTGAGTAGTAGGTCACGGAAGGTTTTAATATAGCAATCAATTTTTTTTCCCTAAGTTGATATGGTGAGAAATGTACTCACTGAACTATATTTATGGAGCATCTGGTATGTGCCAGCTGCCCTGCTAGGCCCTAGGTACATACATAATGCATTACGATTGCCCTTCAGATGAGCGTGATGAAATGGGAAAGTGAGAGACATGCAAACAGATATGCTGGTAGAATGGAATAAGCATGATAGCTGTTATTGCAAGTTCAGACAGATGGACCCTATCTCCCTGCTGAGCTGGGCTTTGCCTAACCAGGTGAAGAGGCAAGAATACTTATGCCTGGACAGGGATAGAAGGTGAGGCCAAAGGAATTGGTGAAGGATGTTGACTAAATAGGAATGTACAGGGGATAGAAAGTAGGTGCAGGAAAGAGGAGATAGTTGTTGAATGGCATGAATTCTGGTGGAACTTTGGCTTAGTTGGTACCCAGTACTGCAAGAGCTTCACAACCGCTCTTCCTATTTTCAGCTTAAGCTGAAATTATCAAGCAAATCTTTTTAAAAATAATGCACATTTATGCTCTCCTCTCAAAGATCTCCCAATTTTTTGAGAAAATAAACTCAGACTCCTTATTTTGACATTTGAGATCTTCTATAGCTTGACCCCAACATAAAATTTTGACTTATAAAAATAGCATTTTATATGTTTCAACCACATAACTTCACCTCTCCCTACTCCACAAATATACTCAACTTAATCAAACTTGACTTCTTTATTGTTTCTGTATCTTTTCTAAAAATACTGCTCATTGCTAAAAGCCCTTTCCGAATGCTGCTCCTCTATGAAGGTGTTCCTTGCCCTCCTTCACTCTCATCCGCAGTAGGATTTTTTCCTCATCTGAATACACATCATAATTTATTTCTCTCTATGGTGTCTTCTGTCTTATAATTATTTATGTACATATATGTTTTCAATCTCTTTGATTATAAGAGATTCAAGAAATTCTTATTGTATTCAACTTTTGGTCTTTCCTCTCACTCCTCTTACAGCAAGTAGCATAATCTAAGACCATAAATAATGATTACAGAGAACAAAACTGAGTGCTTCGTGGAGTTGATTGTGAGAGACTTGAAAATCCAAGGGGAAAGTGAAGTGTAGAGAGATGTTGAGTTGTGATCCCTTGGAGGACTGTGGGAAGAATCTCTCTTATTCTCTCTGTCGTGTGTGTGCGTGTGTGTGCGTGCGTGTGTGTGTGTGTGCACGCGCATGCGCACGTTTGAGGGTCTTCTAAGTATTTAAATCGAGATTAGGAAATCTCTGCCAAAAGCATTAGTAGCTGCGACTATGCAAAACCATTATAACCTCCTTATTTATTGTGTGATGAGATTGACAGCCTCATTTAAACATTGTGAATAATGCAAAATGCCTTTGTTGGGGATTCCAATGTACAATTTTTCCAACAGTTTCAATGAATGAATACAAAGTATTTTCAATGCCAGCGATTTCTGAGAACGAATTTGACTCTCAAGACTTTTGTCTCCTACTTCCATAATACAAATTTTACAAAGAAATACTATTTGTTTTTTAAAAAAGAAAATTATTTAGGAGTAGAGAAGAATATCTGTGGATACAGGTAGAAAGTTTGAATTCAGTACTTGTATAGTGAAAAATAAGTATGAAAAAAATAGAAAGATGAGCATGAAAGAAACACATGCATTTGAATAAATGGTGCTAATCTACATTTGCTGACATATTTCCAGCAATAGTTTCCCTCTCAAGGTGCTCTTCTCATATCTGTGGGGGGATAAGCATTTTTTCAGGTGTGGAAACTGAGACGCAGAGAGACCATGTGATGTGCTCTAATTTTCTTACTTTGTTGCTCTAGATTTTGCATTCTCTCCCCTCACTATTTAAAGAAACACTCCTTATGAATGAGGAACTCATTACTCTGAACTCTTCATGTATCTCATACTCTTGCTCTATTTTTTGCTGACTAATCTTTTAACCCCACATCCTACTCTAAAATGGTGAGTTGTCCAGATGCAGACACTCTTTTCTAATAATTAAGCAAAATTCCTTTTGTTTTGCTCCCTTCTCTTTCTCTGCTATTCCATCTAGCAGCTTTTATTTATTTATTTTAATTAATTAAACTTATTTATTTTTGGCTGTGTTGGGTCTTCGTTGCAGTACGTGGGCTTCTCATTGCAGTGGATTCTCTTGTTATGGAGCACGGGCTGTAGGCACGAGGGCTTCAGTAGTGGTGACTTATGGGCTTAGTTGCTCGGCAGCATGTGGGATCTTCCTGGACCAGGGCTCGAACCCCTGTCCCCTGCATTGGCAGGCGGATTCTTAACCACTGCGCCACCAGGGTAGCCCCCAGCAGCTTTTAAATATTGCCATTGGTCTTCATTTAATCTAGGTCTCATATCTGTATCATTATTCCTATTTTTTTAATAAAAAGAATGAGGCCCAGAAAATGTGTGAGACTTCCCTAAAGTCCCTGGGATTCTGTTACAAGTTGAACTGTGTCCCCCCAAAGTCATATGCTGCAGTTCCCACTCCCAGGAACTCAGAATATGACCCTCTGGAAAGAGGATTATGTCAGATGTAATTAGTTAAGAGGAGGGCATACTGGAGTAGGATGGGCCCTTAATCTAGCCTGATAGGTTTCCTTACAAAAAGGAAATTTGGAGACAGGCACACACGTAGGGAAAATGCCTTGTGGAGAAGGCAGAGATTGAGGTGATGCTTCTGCAAGCCAAGGAATTCCCCAGATTGCCAGCAAACCACCAGAATGGAGATGAGGGCATGGCACAGAGCCTGTCACAGGAGCCAGCCCTATGGACACCTGGAGTTTGGACTTCTAGCTTCCAGAACTATGAGACAGCAGATTTCTGTTGTTTAAGCCACCCAGTTGATGGCAAACCAATACAGATTCCAACCCAGACCACCCAGGTCCTGTGCCCTTTCTACTAAGTCACAGCTATCTTTTTCTGAATAGATGTCACTTGACTTGGGTCTTAAGGTCTAGGCTAAGTTACTAGGAAACACAGAATAGGAAATGATGTCTTCTGCCTGGGTGTCCTAGAAGGTTTTATTGGGAAGCTATCATTTGTAAGGGGCCTTGATCAAAGAGTTGGAATCCATCAGATACAGGCAGGTTGGTGACGGGGAGGCATTCCAGGTGGAAGGAACAACACCTTGCACTCAAAAAAAGTAGATTACAAAAAAGATTGGGGAAAATCGATAGATTAGGAAAAAGTCTTGAGCAGGCTGCAAGGCATAAAGAAGTTTTAATATTTCAAAAAAACTTGTGGGTGATTGTTATGTTTGAGAAAAAATAACTGACCACAAGGATAGACTTGAGAAGAGGTCATAGGAGGCTGTTGAAATGGCTATTGTACTAGATCCTGGCCCTTAGCAGCCCCGCCCATGCCGCTATCAGACTCACGAGCCTCTGCCACAGCCCCAGTCATCTCATTTCCTAACACCACCAGTTGGCTCAGCCTCCCCTGGAGCAAGGACTTGTTTTTTTGGCTTAAGCTGCATTGCACCTACTGCAATGGGAACCAACTACACCAGGAGATTTGACTTGCAGCTGCCCAGTGGGGGGCAGGTAACACAACCCAGAAGGATAGGGAGTTAACACATAGGGTTTTGTCCAGTTCAAGACATTAGACAGGGAGGAGTTGGCAGATACACTGCTTCCTCTTTTTGACAGGCTCTGAGCAGAGGTGTTATTCAGTCTTGCAAGTTTGCTGCAGGTTTTTTTTTTTTACTTTTTTTAAAAAAATTAATTTATTTATTTATTTTGGCTGTGTTGCGTCTTCGTTTCTGTGCGAGGGCTTTCTCTAGTTGTGGCAAGCGGGGGCCACTCTTCATCGCGGTGAG
This sequence comes from Leucopleurus acutus, assembly GCF_964270905.1. Taxonomy (NCBI): domain Eukaryota; kingdom Metazoa; phylum Chordata; class Mammalia; order Artiodactyla; family Delphinidae; genus Leucopleurus; species Leucopleurus acutus. Next base: position 13,515,157 of record NC_139152.1, read on the forward strand.
TGGGCCTCTGACTATCGCGGTCTCTCTTGTTGCGGAGCACAGGCTCCAGACGCGCGGGCTCAGTAGTTGTGGCTCACGGGCCCAGTCGCTCTGCGGCATGCGGGATCCTCCCAGACCAGGGCTCGAACCCGTGTCCCCTGAATTAGCAGGCAGACTCTCAACCACTGCGCCACCAGGGAAGCCCTGCTGCAGGTTTTCTGTGACTTTCTGTTGTTGGTGATAGATACTGTAAACAGCTCACCTTATATTTGCTTTGTTTCATCTCTTGCTTCACTTTCTTATGACTGTCCTGCCTTGTCTTCCCAAAACCAAAATGAAACACCAGCATGCATATTTTTTCCTTAATCTCTGGGATAGGCTGAGACAACTCTATGAGGAGTGATACCAGAAAGCAGACTTTTGGAATGGAATTTTGAAGTTGAATTGCCCACTGGTCTGAAGGTAAAAGGACCCTTAGCATCCAGTGACATCACAGTGGTTGACACTCCTATAGTTAATTGGAAAAAGGATGCATCTGAAAAGCAATGTATTGGGAAAGGAAGTGGCTGTTACACCGGAGCATTGATAATTATAAGGACTGTTGTGTAGGATAGCTACCTTTGAGAGGCTTAGGGCACCTACTTGCCAAGCTAAAACCCACTGTTAAAGCCACAGGCAGCTTGAAAGGAGATTCTTACCTCATGTAGCCACATGACAGAATGTGCTGTAAATCAGGCCTAAGATCTTGTTATGAAGCAGCGCTGCAAAGAAGGCAACTAACTAAACAGCCTTGTCAGGGGTCCTAGTCAAAGTTAGATGTCCGATAGGGAAAGAGTGGGCCCCTGAGATATTTGAGTAGACAAGCCTGAGAACGGTAAGCCCAACAGTTCCTGTAAACGCTTCTGGGTGACAGAAGAAGCCCCTTCTTTCTTGTTTAGAGAACAGCCTCCGTTTGTCCAAAGACCATTCAGTGACCTCAGGTAAAAGGTTGCCATGTGAGAGAATGCTTGCTCTCCTCAAGATGTGCGATCGCCACCCCTCTAATGCTGGTAACCGCCCATTACCCCGATAGAGTCTCAACACAGCCTCGGTGGGGAAGTAAGAGTCCTATTTCAGAAAGACAAAGACCACAAGAACTTGTTACTCTTATCTAGCAGGGATTAGGATAATATAAATGACTTGAGATATGGAATAGGTATCTGAATATGGAAAAAAATCCATTGACTTGGTGGGCACTCAGCAGTGACTCAGGATTCAATGTTGAATCAAGACCACCTGAGGCTGGTTCCGGGATTTTGCCAGGATGACTCCTAGAAGCTCGGACATGATAATGGGCCATAGTAAATGAAGTGGAGAGGCCAGAACTTCCTTGGCGTTTGAGGAAAGTGAGGGAAGGCTGAGGGAGTGGATTGTTAAAGTAGTTTTGGTAGGTAAGATCCACCATTTGACTTTGGTCCCTGGGAAGGACTGGGCAGGGGAGTAAACATGAGGATATTCCCTTCCCTAAGGTAATGAGGACTTCATTGGCGAGGACACCAAAATCTTGGAGAAACTTACTGGTGGCTGTTCTCTGCAAGCTGGGGGTTGACAGTAAAATAGGCCATGGAACTAGATTCCCTGCTATCTGTAAGGATGCTGCGATTTCAGAATGTCAGGAGCCAAGTGACAGCGCTTAACAATCAGAGATAAAATGAACTTAATTACAGAATAGGAAGTAAATGTAGCAAATCAGTCATGACAATCAGGGTTCATTTTCCTGCAGGGATCTGTGGTAAAGGCAAATAGGTCATGGTAATCCTGAGAATGAGATATAGGAACAGCTAACAGAGGTATTGCTCAATTTATGTAGTAAAAAATAAAAGTAAGATAGAGCTGGCAAGTAGAAGTTAGTTGCTATAATGGAAGATTGAAGCCCTCATTCAGTTTCCAAATCTAAGTCATTTTATAGACACAGATCCCATTGATTGAAGTGAAGACTGCATCACCTTGAGGGAAGACCTCGCAACACCACCAAGAGTATATCCAGTAAATACTCCTCTGAACCTTCCGAAAAGATCGTGTGCCCATTTATCAGAGAACAGTGCAAGGGGAATGCAAAACGTTTTCAAGGATCTTAGATATGTGATGTGATGTGAAGTTCGATTATCATCCCTTAGTTTGAATGGGGGTTTATGGAAGGCAGGTGAAAATTGAATTGCTGGTTTCCTAGTCGGTTTTGTGGGTCCGTGAATAAAACCTGTGGTTGTTGTTTCCCCACCCCGCTAAGGTATAGTTGGGATAGATATGCTTAGCTGTGGGAAGAACCCTCTCATCAGTTCTCTGATGTGTGGAGTAAGGTCCATTATGATTGGAAGGACCAAGTGGAAGTCCCTATAATCAGAAGCAACATTGCATCCCAGGAGGGACTGCAGAGTTTAGAGCTTTCATTCAAGAGTTGAAGGATACAGGGATAGTGGAATTATGTCCTAACCCCTGCCTGCTCAATTCACTCATCTGGCTTCTGCAATAACCATATAGATCATGACAGGATTGCCATGAACTGGGACCCCCAATAGCAGTGGCTCCACATGAAAGTTCTTTACTGCAGTAGATCAGCATAGCCTCTGGCATGCGGCATGCAGCTGTTGATTTGATGAATGCTCTTAGATCCCCACTGATATATACCCTTCATTGTTCTCTGCGGGGCTTCACAACTCTCCCCCTTTCTGTCATAACACAGGGAACTGGATTATTGTAACATTCTTTCAGGCTGTCATGCAGCTCATCTATGTTGATGATGTCATGTTAACTGCACCTGGTGAACAAGAGGTGGCAAGTGGCCTGGATGCTTTCATAAAGCACATATGTGACAAAGGGAAAAAGATAAACCCCAGGAAGATTCAGGGGCTTGACACATCACTGAAGCATTTAGGGACCTACTGGTCTGGGACATGTTGGGAAAACTATTAATAAATGACTTGTACCTCTTATCACTAAGAAGAAGGTACCTTGTACCTCTTATCACTAAGAAAGAGGCCCAGTACCTGATGGGTCTTTTTGGATTTGGAATGCAGCATACATTACTTATTTATCAAGGTGATTTGGAAATCTGCCAGTTCATGTCTGGGCAGAGTGTAAGGATGGCATGTCAGAGGTGCAGGCTACAGACAAGCTACCCTGCCATTTAGACCATCTGACCCACTATTTTCAACAGTGCTAGAGGTAAACATCATGGTGAATAAGGATTCCACAGGAGAAGAGTAGCAGTGTAGACCTTTAGGGTTCTGGAGTGAGGCTACTCTCTCTTTTTAAAAATAGCTCCCTGGATGTTTCAGAGCCCTCATAGAGACTGAGTTGCTGATCACGGGACAGCGAATGAGAATGGGACCAGAGCTACCTCTCATGAATTGAGTGTTTCTGGATCTCACGCATCAACATGTTAAATGGACACAGCAGCAAATCGTCATAGGATGGAAGTGATACAGTCAGGACCAGACCTGAGCACCGGCACTGTTGAATGTACAATCCACTAGCAGCAATGACTAACAGCCCTTGTATGCCACTATTTTTTTGGAGAGAAGAGTCAGCCACATGGTGGCAGGTCAATGACATCGAACATCTTTCATCTTGGAGGAGGCAGTAATTTATCCTTACCAGAACGGATAATAGATTGAAGCAGATGAATTTGTCAATATATGACCATTTTTGTCTTACATAGATGACAATTTCATGTGGTTCAACCAAGTACATTATTCTGGATGTAGGTATGGAGGCAGAACAATGCTATGCCTTCCCCCAAACATGTCTATACCCTAATCCCTGAAACCTCTGAATATGTTAGGTTACATGGCAAATGAGAATTAAAGCTGCAGGGGAAATTAAAGTTGCTAATGAGCTGACCTTAAGATAGAGAGATTTTCCTGGGTTTTCTAGGTGGACCCAATGTTAATTCTAATAGTCCGTAGAAGTAGAAGAGAGGATTGGAAGAGAGAACCAGAGAGATGATGGTGTAAGGACTCGGCTCAACATCGATGTCTTGGAAGATGGAGGAAGGCAGCCATGAACCAAGGTAACCTCTAGAAACTGGAAAAGGCAAGGAAGCAGCCCCCCAACCCCGGCTAGAATCTCCAGAAAGGAATGCACCCTGCCAACACCTTGATCTTAGCCCACTGAGATCCACGGCAGATTTCTGATCTACAGAACTGTAAGACAATTTGTGTTGTTTTAAGTGACTGATGATTTGTTAGAGCTGCAATAGAAAACTAATACAGTTGACCCTTGAACATTACGGTGCTGACCCCCATGCAGTCGAAAATCCACATATAACTTTACAGTCAACCACTGGTATCTGTGGTTCCATATTTGTGGATTTACCCAACCTCACATCACGTAATACTGTAGTATGAATTCATTGAAAAAAAGATCCACATGTCAGTGGCCCCATGCAGTTCAAACCTGTGTTGTTCAATGGTCAACTGTAGAGGTTTGTTTTTCCTGCCTGCAATGCCCATGGCAGCATACATTTTAATCCTCTACAGAAAGCCTTGACCGTTGACCTGGTCAACACACAATATTGCCCTGGGCTAAGAGAGCCATTGTTGGGCAAAGGAGGTACAGCATCGGGCTCATTCCCATGAAATACTTGTGTCTTCCCCATGGCTGATAAGTAGGCAGCTTGACAAAATGTGGAACAGCCATTGAAGCCTCCGTTAAGGCATCAGCTTAGAGGAATCTTTGAGGGGTTAGGGCAGTATATTTGAGGTGATAAAAACCAGTATATGGAGTCATGTCCCTTACAGCAAGAATGTTTAGGATGAAGAATAAAAGGACAGAAGAAGGATTTGTCTATTTGCACTGCATTTCTTTCTCTCATTTACCTCTTATCCTAGAAACATGTAGGCTCTATGAGGTTAGAACTGAAAGCTGTAAATACTGTTTGGTCCCTCTGGGGTTTCTGTGCCCATAAATGAGAAGGCAAAAAGGAGTTACTCTAAAGGTCAAGGTAAATGGTACTCTTTACTCTCAGGAGCCAGAGCTTCTACTACAGAAGTAAGGCAGGAAGGAACATGTTCGGAATGGACGATATTCACTGGATCTTCCCTTGGTGCTCTGTGTGCCCTCTGATAATTTTGAACAGGCTGTGGTAGCGATCGCAGCCTGTCAAGGACAAGGAAGCTATAGCTCAGACACTTCCAGAAAGGAGGGCTAGGTCACTCACTAGGTAAGAAATACAGACCAGCTGGAGTTCTGGCCAAGGGAGAGGAAAATCTAAAATGGATAGAAGAGAGAAATATATGATAAATGTCATTATAGCAGCTGGGAGTGTAGCTTGGGCTGCTAACCTTCTTTAAGCTCTTTTAGGAGATGGCAACAAGCACGATCTTAGATGACTGGATTTGTACCTCCCTCTGGGGAAGAAGTGGGGACATCTTCTATACATCTAAGACCTGTACTTTATTAGAGGTTGTGAGCAGAGCTGAGTATCACCTAGTAAACTTTAACAGATACGGTTTGTGTAATCCCAGACTTGCCTCTCCACCCCAGTCTCAGTGATTTGCCTTCTTTTCTGTCCAGATTGCTGCTAGCAACTGCTCACACCATGTCGTGCTACGTTCTGAGTAACTTTATGGTCCCAAACCTCCAGTTGTTTACACCTTCCCCAGGAGGTGAGGGCTGGGCTTCGGCACAACCTCCATGCTACACGCTGCAGCTGGGGAGCCAGAGTAGCTCTAGTGCTTAGTTCCTACTTGAGAGGGTACTTGGAGATTCCAACTTCTTCAGTAGTTGTCCAGAGGGACCCAGAAACCAAGATGGAAGTGTAAGAAAGTTAAAGCCCAGAGGAGGAGACTTTGACCAATAAGAGATGGAAGACAGGATCTGAAGAAAATCTGCTTATGCTTCTTCTCCCATAGATTCTTCCTAACCGTGTTTTCATTCTATCTTGTGGAACTGAGGAAGCACCTGGATTTCCTTGAGAAACTGTGCCAGTTCGGAAACAGATCACCTTGTGCTTCCTTTTCCTTCTTCTCCACCTCGCCTTTTCTTTCCCCTCACTCTTCCCCTCAGTATTAAGTGTTAGCACTTTGGCTTTGTCCTCAATTCTGATTTTCAGAAAACTGGTCTGAGATACTGCACTTGAGGCATGTGGAAGACTTGAACTACATGAGTCACAGTGCAGATGGTAAAGAAGTGTAGATGTGTGAGATAATTTGAGAGAAGAAATGTCTGTATATGCTATTGCTTTGGATTGGAATTGGAGAGCTGAGGGAGAGTAAGGGAGTCAATTATGAAACCTTTGAAGTTGATGGTATTGGCAACTGCTGAAATGGTGTGTTAACTAAGATTTCAAATATTAAATGTCGGAGAGAAGGTAACAAGCCGAATTTTCAATAAATCCTGCTTGAGGTGCTGGGGGACATCCAGGTGTTGAAGTCTAAGAGGAAGTTGGAAATGCGTTCTCGCAGCTAAGGTGGTGGCTTTAGTAAATGAAAGGTGGAGGTCAGCTCGCTACAGTGTAAATTTTTTGTACACATAGATTGTTTTTTTTTTTTTTTTTTTGCGGTACACGAGCCTCTGACTGCTGTGGCCTCTCCCGTTGCGGAGCACAGGCTCCGGACACGCAGGCTCAGTGGCCATGGCTCATGGGCCCAGCCGCTCCGCAGCATGTGGGATCCTCCCAGACCAGGGCACGAACCCATGTCGCCTGCATTGGCAGGCGGACTCTCAACCACTGCGCAACCAGGGAAGCCCCACATAGATTTTTTATGGCCACATTTCTGGCAGACATGGAGGTGTGTTTCAGCAGTAAATATAACACCTTTTGGAAGATAAATCATCCAATAGCATTTATTTGAATGTCCCCTGCCCTAAAACATTTTAACACTCCTGTCCTTTATTTCTTCCAAATCATCTATCATTTATCCTTTCCGTGCTAAGGCCTCACTTACCCACAGCGCCGGCTATGATGTGCTATCAGAGGCCCCCATAAGCCTGCTCTGTTTCAGGAAGTATCTCTTCTACTGCCTTGCTCAAGCTTGATTTTCACAATTAGTGGTTCTACTATTGAAATGAAAGATGTAATTTATCAAAACTCGGGAGGTCATTAGTAGATTTGGAGAGACTGAAAGTAATAGATTCTCTCTGAGGGAAGAGAGAGAGAGAGAGAGAGAGAGAGAGAGAGAGAGAGAGAAAGAGAGAGAGAGAGAGTGTGTGTTGTGTGTGTGTGTGTGTGACAGAAAAAGAGTGAGAGAGTTAGGTGATGTCATCAAGGTTGTAAAATAGTGGTTCAATTAAGATTCTTGTGTCAGTCACTTGGGTTGAATGCTAGCTGTCTTGTGTCTGGCTCATTCATCTTGGAAAAGTTACTTCACTGAGATGCAATTTTACCACATCTATAAAATTGGACATAATCATAGTAAATGCCTAAAGGGCTGTTATGTGAATTAAATGGAAAAATGAATGAAGGGCATTTCGTTTATACTAAGCTCTCAAAAATTATTAACAATATTTTTTAAAGTATGAATTGTAAAGCCAAAGACAAACATTACCTACTTTATAATTCTGTCCGGAAAAGGGCTTTTGGATCGTTTGTTAGTAAATTTAGATTTGGGATACATTTTTTGTCTTAATTTGTATTCTTTATAATTTAATTAAACAGAATGATTCCAAATGACCCCTGCCCCCACCCACCCTGTGGAAGTGCTATCTACCTGCCTCGCTTCTTGGCTTCCTGAGAAAGTGGTTTCTCAGTGTTAAGGTCTCACCCATTTACTTGGCAGGTAGATGGTCTGCTTTACCTCCAAAATACACCTTAAATTGTCCATCTCTCACTGTCTACGTGGCCTTGACAATGGCAGTGACCTCCCGATGGGACTCCAGTTTGCATTTTTTGCCCCTACAATCTGTTCTACCCTCAACACAGAGATCGTAAATCAACTCCACTCTAATTTTTAAAAAAAAGAACCGTTCAGTTGATTTTTGTTTTGATAAGAGTAAAATCCAAACTCCTAACCATGGCTTCCAACGTCTCCCATTAGTAGATTTCTGTCACGTCTCCCATATCATTAACAGCCACAGGATCTTATTCTACTTCTTAAAATATCAAGGCTTTTTGCTTCTTTCTTGGTTGTTTTCTTTCTTGGGCCTTTTCACTGGTCTCATTAGCCTGAAATGCTCTCTCCCTGCTCATGATGAGTCACAAGTTTGTGATCACAAATAATCAGCCCTTTCATTTTCTTCATAGCCTTTATATCACAATTTTCTTGTAATTTTCTTGTTTCTTTTTAATTTCATTTGTATAAGCCTCTCTCTTCTATAAGAGCTTCATGAGGTCAGGTGGCTTATTCCTATCTTGTTTATTGTTGTATCTCCAAAGTTAAATGAGCCTGGCATAGAGCAAGGACTCAATAAATATTTTTTAGTGAGCAAATGACTGAACGAATGAACGCGAGGAAGTATTATGGACCATCCATGTCTCCATGACTAACAGAGTCAGAAAAGGAGGTGACAGTGAAGACCACCCACATGATGATAATATACTAGATGCCTCTGTGCCTACGGGTAGTGGAAAAGAAGTAAATATGAAGGTTTTAACAGTTGAGAAAGTAGTGCATAATAATTGCAAACACATTGTTTTTGTTTGTGTGTTTTGTTTGCCAGCGATTGTTCTAAGAAATGTAAGCACGTTAATTCATTTAACTCTCACTATAACCCCACCAAGTAGAAGCTGTTATTAAAATTCCTATTTTATGGATGAGGAAACAGTCACAAAGGAGTTCAGTAAATTGATGTTCAAGATTACACAGTTAGCAAATGTTAGGGCAGGATGTGAATGCAGCAACCTAGTGCACATGGTTACCCTACTCTATGATTCTCTAAAGTAGTATAACAGGCTCATCAATGTGACACTGATACTGAATGATGAAAGCCAGGACCATATCTCACAAACGTTCATATCCACTTAGTAGTTAATTCACTGCCTTACATGTGATGGTTGTGTATCAGACTGAATCAGAATATCAGCAGGGTAGGTGAAGAAAGAAAGGTCTTAAGCTAGACCTTAAAAATCAACAAGTTAGGGGGCTTCCCTGGTGGCGCAGTGATTGAGAGTCCGCGTGCCGATGTAGGGAACACGGGTTCGTGCCCCGGTCCGGGAAGATCCCACGTGCCGCGGAGCGGCTGGGCCCGTGAACCATGGCCGCTGAGCCTGCGCGTCCGGAGCCAGTTCTCCGCAACGGGAGAGGCCACAACAGTGAGAGGCCCGCGTACTGCAAAAAAAAAAAAAAAATCAACAAGTTAGTTGGGAGAATATTCTAGAGATAGGCAGGAAAAAATGATGATTAAACAAAAACGGGGAACATGGTGATAATAAATACAAACGATAAGATTTTTATAGCATCCAGAAAAAAAAGTAGGATAAATGAATGTGTTTCCAGGGGAAGAACGACATTCAAAAGAAAGAGGGTAACTTGACTAGAGAACACAAATATGTGAGAAAATTGGCAAGAAGAACCCTTCAGTGGAGAAGAATGACTCATGAGTCTTCATAGCTTGATGAAAATATCATCTCTTGGGAATACACAATTTTCATTTCTCTGATTCCAAGCAGTCATTCCTTGGTATCCATGGGAGACTGGTTCCAGGACAGCCTCCACGCCTGGCAATACCAAAAACTCCCACATGTTCAAGGCCCTTATATAAAATGGTGAAATATTAACACATAATACGCACATCCTCCTGTATACATTAAATCATCTCTAGATTACTTATAAAACCTAATACAATGTAAATGCTACCTAAATGTAGTCAATACAATGTAAATGCCATGCGGATAGTTGCCAGCATGCAGCAAATTCAAATTTTGCTTTTTAAAACTTTCTGGAGTTTTTTCCAATTATTTTCAACCTGCAGTTAGTTGAATCCATGGATGTGGAGCCTGTGGGTACGGAGGGCCAACGGTATTTACCAGGCAACCCTTGAATTTAAATTCAATTCCTCAATGTTTCCTGACCTGGATAAGAAAGGTCTAAGGTCACAGACATAGAGAACAGACTTGTGGCTGTCAAAGGTGGGGGGAGTGGGGGAGGGATAGACCGGAAGTTTGGGATTAGCAGATTCAAACTATTATACATAGACTAGATAAACAATGAGGTCTTACCGTACAGCACAGGGAACTCTATTCAATATCCTGTAATAAACCATAATGGAAAAGACCATGAAAATTTATATCTATCTATCTATCTATATATATATATATATAAAAAACTGAATCACTTTGTGTATAGCAGAAACTAATACAGCATTATAAATCAACTACACTTCAATACAATAAACTTTTTAAAAAAGGTCCAAGAAACTAAAAACACAGGCAAATTGTCTGCTTTAAAGCAAAATTTTTCACAGAAAATTATTAAATTTTCTCTTGATTATGATTGCAAGCAATGCTGCTTAAGCACTTCATTTATGCAAGGAACTCTTCCAGGCTGTGGGTGTGGTCAATGTGTGGCATAAATGTGAGTCTTATCATATAGAGGAGCTGACCATTAAATCCCTTGATGTGTAGTCGTGGAGGATCAAATTCTGGCTGCACGCTGCCTTGGGGTAATATGTGTCCACCGTAAATGCCCCTATTTCAAGGGAGGGCATAAACTTTTGCTATCAGAGAGTTTGCTCACTTGGCCCTGTTCAACCTTAATTCCTTCTCTTCCTCTACCCTGGGAACCCGTACTGACCTGGTGAACCAGCAATGAACATTCCTCAACTAAAGACCAAGATAATGCCTGGCCTTTCATGATAGTGACATCACCATATTGGTGCCATGATCCCCGTTTTAATTGTGGCCGGAGCGGGGGGGGATACTTGGGAGACAAAAGTTGTGTGATCTTGGCAATAGCTTGAAAGATTTTTATTATTTACTTGCATCAGAAAGCTATAGATAAATAAAGCCTTCAAGCCGGTTTTAAGAGTGTTTGTTTTCAATCAAGAATTATGTAGCCTGATCTCTCTCTCCCTCTCTCTCTCTCTCTCTCTCTCTCTCTCTCTCTCTCTCTCTCTCTCTCTCTCTCTCTCTAGTACAGACACACACAAACATGCGTGTGTGCGCGCACACACACTGCCTTCTCCCAGCATACAATTATATAATATTCTAATGTTATCATTCCCCTGACACAGACTCGAACCACATGCATCATACAGGGTGAGTACTGAGGAAAGGAGCATGGGGGTAACAGTAATGAAAGACTTGAATGGATTTGTTTCCTCTTATTCATGAATAAGAGGAATTTATCCTACTTGTCAGCTTCCAACATTGTATGATTTTCTGCATTATCCCAAGAGCTTTGGTGCATGGGTCCCTCCCAAGCTAATGTTAATGAGTTGACATAAAAATACTCATAATTACATAGATGTTAAATAAAAACTAGGATACAGATAAAACACATTCTAAGACAAAGGGAGTGGAGCTCATCACAGAATGGCTCTGTTTACTGGATAAGAAACACAGGCTGGGTGTCTGTAACATTGCTTTGTCCTCTTGCAGCTGTGACCTTGACTCCCATGCATATGTGGCAAGACCTCAAATCCTTCTGCAGTCTTGACTGAAATCAGTCTGAACTAAATACGAGGCTTTTTCTTCCCTCCCCCTTTTCTCCTTCATTCCATTACTTTTTCATAGTTAATGTCTATGTGGAACTAACCGGCTTCACTGTTTTTCAATTCGTACTCCCCAAAGCCTCCTCTGGAGCCATAAAGCCATGAATAAGAGGAATTAGCAAACAGAAAGCCTATGATTTTAGAGTATCTGGGGTAAATGGAAATATAATTAGTCTGGTGCTGGTTTACAATTAGGAGAGGGATTATATCTGCCTTTGCTCGCTATCTATGAAGGTAACCTGGAGAAATATGACTAATTTGGAGGAGAATTATCACTTTAGCCCATAGCTCTAGTTCAGCGTCTCTCTCCGCTAGCTGTGGTAACCCTACCAGCCCCTTCTTACAGAGAAAGCCCGGGCTACCACCCCTGCTGCTTTATAAATGCTCTCTTCAACCCGAAGGGATTGTACTCACAGCACAGTGCAATTTTCATTTAGAAATGGGCTTCCAGTCGTGTTGACACACCTCATTAGCTAAGCCCTACCTCTTAAGTCAGGAACTTTCATACAGGTGTTAAGTACTGGAGGAAAAAAAAAAACCTACTAAGTAAACGAAGAAAAGCTTTATTGTTCACCCAAATAAATAAGGGAAGACAGGGTTCCTATTCCAAGTCCCTTGTACCATGTAATTTTAAGCTTTATTATTATTGTTGTTGCTATTGTTCTATTTTATTTCATTTTTCTTCACTCTAGAGTGGAAAGTTACATTATTTGTAGATGATGAGGGTGCAGTTAGATATGGGTTCAGCTTTCTAGAATTATAGAAAAATGGCTCAATATTGTTTTTCTCTCCATGGCTTTCACCACTGTGCATTCCTCTCATTGTCGGATGTGCCATTTGGAAGCATTCAGTTAAATTTATTTAAATGTTTTATTTTATCAGCCTCTGCTGAGGGTACATTTTGCACTTTATTTTACTTATTGGTTTATCCGATGAGCTGTTTCTCAGTTGTCTAAAGGAGTTTGTGTACTGTTAACTGTGGCAGGTGTTTAAGCGGTTGGCAGGGTTTGTCACTTGGAAGAGAACCAGCCCAGCTTGGGCCATGTCCTGTGGTAGTAAATTTCAGCTCCACCGTAGGTTTCTCCTGATCATCGATGATTTACATGTCAGGAAGAGCATCTAGGAGGTTCTACTGAGTTAGATGACTCCGCCGTCCTCAGAAATATTTAATGAATCAATTCTCATTATAAGAGAAGACTGGAGACAACCGCTCATCTATTTTGCTCTTTTTCTTCCTGTTTCTTTCTAAGCCTTTTCCTGAGAAAGAGAATTGCAACCTAATCCTGCCGTGTGCAATTAATATGTGATTCTTGCCTTTTCTCTGGACATCTTTTTATGTTTCACGATGAGCTTTTGCTAACAGCAGAAATGAGAGACAGGATGTCAGGAGGGAGAAGCTACTGAAAAGGCTTTATGTGACAAACCACATTGTCAGACATTACCGGAAAAAACATGGCTACAGAATGGGGACAAACACGGGGGGAAACACCAATGGCCACCACAGATAAACACATGCATTTAAGTTCCCTTAAGTTCTTTATTCACAGGTGAATGCGGAGCAGATTCTGGAATGCTACTGGGGTAAATTGATAATTTTTAGAACCAGGATGTTTTTCTTAGTAAACTCAGTGTCCCCTCTCCAGTTTTCGTGGAATTGTTTTTGTTTCAGCTCTCCTTCTATGTCCTTTTCACTTGACCTATTTGTAAACTGCAATTTTTTTTTTTTGATTTTTTTAATAAGAAATGTGTTCTGAGACCAGAGCACACACTCCCCACTCTCAGCACTAACCGCTTGGGAGAAGCTAACCTGTAATCTTGCTTCATTCTAATTATTGGTTATCTCTGATGATGTTTCCAGAGATGACAAAGAGTGACTGTACTTTTGGACTGCACCACCTTAACCTAAAACAAGCAGTGACTAGCCTGCTACCTGAAACACATATCCTGTTCTGTTCAAGAACATTTTCTATGATTCAGGAATGGTGTTAAAGGCTTTATGTGCTCACGTAAGACATGCAGATATCACCATAATTCTAGTCCGTCTCAAATTGTATTCTGGAAAAAGGACTGTAGTGCAGTGTTACCAAAGCTTGAATAACCATAAGAATCACCTTGAACGTGTAGATTCTAGCCCAGCACTAGGTTGATTTGGGTCAGAATCTCCAAAGGGAAGAGCCCAGGAATCTATAACTTTGACAAAAGCTTACTTTTACTATCAGACAAGTTTGAGAACCATCTCTCTGTGTCTATGAGCTATGGGTATGGGGGGAAGAAAATGGTCTATGAAGACAGAGAGACATGGACTTGAGTCTCTGCTTTCTCATTTCCTTATTGTGTGGCCTTGGCAAGCAAACTTCTCTGAGCCTCATTTTTCTAATTTGTAGATTAAGGACAATACATACAGGGACTGATATTAAAAATATTTGGCAACCAGGATGGCATGGCAGCCACCAATGAGATGCCAGGCATCGACTTTTTATTTATTTATTTTATTTATTTTTATTTTTTTAAATTCTTTTTTCAGTAAAATATTTTATTTGCCCAAGACTTAACTGTTGCAGAACAACTCCAAATATATCACTTTTTTTATACCACATGGCTGCAAATGAAAAATGAGAAATTGCCGTTGGTTTGTCCGATTATGTTTGACATAGAAAGGAGGAAAATAAAGAAGGTAATGAAGCAGTTTTCTTAGAGAACATACAGCGATTTGGTTGAGCTTTTTCCCAATCTTACTATCCAGTAGCCCTCCCTTTGTTTGATATGAATTTTAGAGCCGAGAAAGAAATAACTGATTCATTTTTGCTTTAGAAGGAGCATGAATGGCAAGGTGGAAGTATTCTGTTTAGATAACTTTATAACTGCTTTCTTTATCCAATTTTATTTCTGAAGTAAAAATCAGAACACTTTTTCTTTGCCACATTGATGAATAATGGTTTGTTGATTTTGTTTTTTTTGAAGTTACAGATGAAGCATTTATTTTGCCATTCTTTTATTTTTATTTATTTATTTAATTTATTTTTTATTTTTTACATCTTTATTGGAGTATAATTATTTTACAATGGTGTGTTAGTTTCTGCTTTATAACAAAGTGAATCAGTTATACATATACATATGTTCCCATATCTCTTCCCTCTTGCGTCTCCCTCCCTCCCACCCTCCCTATCCCACCTCTCCAGGCGGTCACAAAGCACCGAGCTGATCTCCCTGTGCTATGCGGCTGCTTCCCACTAGCTATCTACCTTACGTTTGGTAGTGTATATATGTCCAAGGCATCGACTTTTTAATTCCTGTTCCTGGAGAGGGCAGCTGATGGCAAGAGAACCTGGGAGCTGGGGAGTCTGATGGGGGGGCACTTGGAAGACTGAGGCCATGGCTATTTACTAACCCATGAGAAAGTATTACAGTATTTCCGTAATTGGGAAAGAGATGTCCTTATGCCTATCACCAGGCTAGCAGCTCTGTATAAATTAAAAGATGGTTGTGAATATTAAAATAATACTTAACATCACAGTGCTAAGTACCTTGTAAGTAATTCAACAAAGAGAAGTTACTATTAGCATTCATGCTTTTTATTACTTATTACATGTATTATACTTGTGGAACTGAACCAGACCAGAGAAGGTCAGGTCCAAGAGTCCACAGACACTCTCAGATCTTCTGTAGGCTTATAACTAAATTATTGATCTAGCTTTGGGAAGACAACAATGTGAATATAGAAAGGGAATCTGAAATTGGGAGATGACTCCAAGTGGGAAAAACAGCTTCGATATGAACCAAGCTTAGAGGGAACCTCATGTATCACCTTAAGCAGAGACAGAGCAGGTAGTTACAGAGTCTACAGAGACCCCATCCCTGTAGAGAGAACTGGCAACAATCTAAAGAGACAGGTATTCAGATATTCAGTAGTGAATGTCAAGAACCTAGTTGCAGGGATGGGCTGCAAATCAGGTGAAGGACTAGTGATAAAGATGGCTCAGGGCCCGAACCCAGCCCTGGGGAGACTTGGCTGCACTAGTCACAGGGTCATGATAGCAAACAAATTGATTTAACACCAAGATAAAACTTAAATATGAATGCTTAAAATCCCTCTGCCTAAGGACTGGGCTGATTTCGCTGTAGGAGGCAAGTCTTAGCCTACAGTTGAAGGCTAAGTGGACAATTTTCCAAGCAATAACTCTGATCTATGTGACAAGAGATAAGCACAGTATTGCAGACTCCAGAGAGATTCTGAGAAAGAAGTGGGTGAGAGACAGTGGCGATGATTTGCGGTGGGAGGTGGAGGGCGAGAAGAGGAGAACTCAGCAGGCAAGGAGATGTCCTTCAGAGACCTGTCAGTCCTTTTCCTCCCATGCTCACCAGCTCTCTCTGCCTTTAGCCCATTTTTCTCTCATCCATTGACATTTGCTCCCCAAATAATGTAATTGTGGAAGCCAATCGTTATTGCCCTAGGAAAGTATTATATACATTTATTAAATGGAAACAGAGCTATTTGTAGAAAGCTTAACTTTAAAAAAAAAAATTGAAAATGCTACTCTTCAGGTAGTGACAGCATTGTAGCCTGCAACCCTGTCATTGAACCACTGCTGGAAGGAAGAATCCAGCTGTGGGCACTTCTGTGGGGCTGGGAGAGCCATTGAAGCCAAAATTGAGAAAACTTCGTGTTTTGTAACCCACAGCAGTATTGATTCTTCTCTTCTGCCTTCTGTGGGAACCAGAAATGATTGTAGCAAGAAGGCTGACCAGGGGAAAATAGCAAAAGTGGTTTCCAAGTAGTTCAGGAAGCACCAGGGAGGGAGCATCTACCAAATGGGACCTCTGGGTCCCCTGCCGCCTTTCGCAACTGCCTCTTCCTCTATTCACCTCTGGCCAGTGTTGCCGTGGAGCAATTGGGAGCATGTTTTTATTCCACTATTAGCAAACTCCAAAGGGAAGACTTATCAAACTGCCTCTCATTTGTAAAATTTGAGCTGGTGACTAGAGTGACTTACAAGGTGGGTACCTTGTCCTCAATGACTAAATAATTCACATGATTTATATCTTTAAATAAGTTTCTTTAGGCACCTGCTGTTCTTAGAACTGTCACAGTTAAGCTGAAGGGGGTGAGTTCGGGCTGGAAACACAGTTTCTTTTTCTCGAGTTTAAATTAAATCCTTGACATTATAAAACATTACAGATACATTACCATTGTCGATTGTGTACTGTTCCTATGTTTTTCCTATTGCATTATTCAGAATTAAGTTAAAAATTCTTTCTATTGTGTCTTAATGTTTCTGGGATGTGGACAGATCAATATTTCCAGCCTGTGCACACACTCTACCTAAGGGCTGTGAGTCATATTTGCTTTGAAAGAAATAGCACTTAAGGACTGTCAGTCAAGTCAGCTGTAAGAAACATAGAACTCTTTAAGAATTACTCTGCCTCTTCCTCACATCTAAATGTAGCCAACCGCTTGGAGTATCTAAGGCAGTTAGCTAAGCTGTATTTTAAAAATGGTGCAATTGCAATTAATCTATGCAAATAAAAAGCTCTGTGTCTTAGCACCTATACATAGCAAATATATAGTCTTTATTAAACTAAAAATTATATAACAGTACGAGTAAGGAATATGTGTAAGAAAAAGACCCAGTTTCCTAAAGTCATTTGGATGTCACTATTACAGTATTTTGCTATACTAGGTCTCTATGCCCAGGCTGGGAAAGCACTGGGTAGGGTGTGTAAAATGGGATTTCTAGTCTGTTTGGCCACTGCTTAACCGCATGACCTTTAAAAACTACTGCCTTCACCTCTTGCTTCCCAAGGTCCGAGTCTCCTTTCAGACTGCAGGTTAAGGACTGCATGTTAAGAATTAACTGTATATTTTCAGATTTACTCACTGTGTCTGTGAGAAGTTGGAGTTCATATCAATTCAGCTTGATATAGAAGAAATCCACCTTCAGCATTAAAACTGGCTTGCCTCATTAGGATCTGTTTACTGTTCCTGAAAGTAAATAAAAGCAAAATTGTTCCTCTGGTATCTAATATACTAATAATGTATAGTAGTACTATTGCTTATCCAGTGACTGCTTACCTCAGGCTCATCGTGGCGTTAGGTGTGTAGATATTTAATCTTCTCCCTGTATGAACTTCCATTTACCTACCGCATAATTTATATATGCAAAGTGATATTTGGATTCTTCTGGCACATTATTGCCAAGAGTGCCAATAAAGGAATCATACTGTGCCCTAATATCCCTGATTATATTTGTATCATTGTCGTAGAGGTTGTATCAGCGGACGGAACAACGGACTGTACCGTTAAATTAGCACAATTTTGCAGCTCTGCCTGGCAGAAGCTCTCAGTTAATCCAAGAGGTTATTCAACCCTATCCAATATGATTACTCTATAAATATTTGCCCAAGCTCAGCACCACCCGTTATATCACTAATCACACAGAGGTTTGTTATAGCGAAGACCGCCAGTGTCAGCAATTTGAAAAACAAAGCTAATTAGTTTTGATTTAGGGATGGGAAGACTTATTAAGTTGCAAGTGGAGAGTTCGCATAGTATAGCAGCTATTTAGAGCACATAGGAATATGAAGGAGATTTACTATTTTTTGCATAGGATTTTGAGAAGGAATGGGAGGACTGCCAGGCTAAGAATACAGGCGTGTGTGACAATGAGTGGCAACAACCAGTGATGGCTGGGGTGGGGGTGGAGCAATAGAAAACCCCCCTTAAAATACGACCCCAAATAAACACACATTAAGTAAACAGTGTGCTTTCTATATAACCAGCTTTAGGTCAAGTTCCTGGCTTCCCTTTCCAAACAGATTACTGTTCTTAGACTCCTCAATAGAGAATCCTGGCACCAACAACAGTGTTGACCCATATGGGTTGATTTGGAGGGAGGGTAGCAAAGGAGCCCCTTACTCCTACATCTCTGAGCTACGAGTCTACTGTGGTAGATACGTTTATTATTATTATTATAGTCTTTGCATCCTTTAAAAAATATTTTGAATTGGAAAATTTTTACTTAGTGACATTTATCTTTATTAGCAACAAATAATACAGTGCTATTTATTCCAGTTTTTGAAAAGCACTATTGTTTTCCATAGAAATACCTCTACTCAGACACTAAAGGAGGAGAACGAACATTAATCAAGCCTCTAAATTGGACCAAGCACTGTACTACCCTCTTTAAATATGCTCTCATTTAATTTAACACTCATAACAGTTTTCTTCGGTAGGGTTCATGATTTCCCCTTTAAAGATGAGGAAACTGAGATCCAGTGGGGTTAAGTAATTTAGCTCTGGGCATCTCACACTGTCTCCCATGGACAACCAGGTTTTTCTACTCACAGTTGAGATCTTGGGTAAGTTGCTCCATTCTCTGGAGTCACTTGCCTCCTCTGTGAAGTAAGAGGAATAGGTCAGATCACTGATCTCTCAACTTTTTTGATTATACTATTCTATTAGTTAAAAAAAAATCTTGGAGCATTTACAGCCTAATACATATTTATGGTAAGTCATATATATACTATTGTGAATCCATTCATTAAATAATGAGCTTATTTTTTTTCTTAAATTTTACACTAAAAATATAACTCCGAATACTTCCCCCTCAGGATTGAATCAAGATATTAAGGTTCCTGTGCACCCTACTTTGTAAACTATGGGACTAGGTGATCTCCATGAGTTCTAAAAGTCTGTGATTCTAGGCTGTCTGTTCAGCTTTGTAAATTATAGAAAGAATGCATTGATGAATAACTTCTTGGCATGAGTAAATTCTGATAGACGAGCCAGAAGGAGCCTGAAAAAACTAGGCCAGGAAAGTTCAGTTGAGAGTCCTGGATAATATAATATGGAAAAACTGGAAACCCAGTAAATGGGGAGGAAGAAGTGGGGATCAAATGAGGTGATGATGATGATGATGAAGATAATAATAATATTTAGTAACATAATAGAATAATTTCTATGTTCTTGGCCCTGTTTAAATCATTTAACATGTATTTCTTTATTTTTTTATCACCACAACAATGCTGTGAGGTAGGCGCTATTATCTTTAAATGAGGAACAGAGAAGGAGAAAATAAGGAACAGAGGGGTCAGGTAACTTACTGGTTGTATAGCTAACAAAAAGCTGAACTGAGATTCAAAGCCAGTCACTTGGTCTCAGAAATGAGACCAAAGGTCATAGAAAATTGCTAAGTCTCAGTGGATATTTGTTCATTGTCTTATAAGGAGCCACTCAGTGGTTGTACTAGTCAGAGTTCTCTAGAGACACAGTAGGATAGATAGATAGATGACAAATAGGTAGATAGACAGATAGATGATAGATAGATGATGTAGATAGATAGATGATAGATAGGTGATGTAGATAGATAGATGATAGATAGATGGATAGATAGATAGGGTTATTATAAGTGCCTGGCTCATGTGATGATGGAGGCCGGGAAGCCCAAAATCTTCAGTGTGGGCTGGCAGCTTGGAGACCCAGGAGACTGATGGTGCAGATGAAGACCAAAGGCAGTCAACTGAAGGAGTCTTTCTTGCTCTGAGAGGCCAATTTTTTTGTTCTATTCAGGTCTTCAACTGATTGGATGAGGCCCACCTACATTATGGAGGATAATCTGCTTATTCAAGGTTCACCAATTTAAATATTAATCGCATTCGAAAACATCTTCCAAGTTGACATAACCAGGGTAAGTCATTCAGTGTATTTCATCTATACAATTTCCGAGATGGATATTTGACTCTGTTGAAACCAATTAGGGACAAGAATGTTTACCTTGTGACTTAATGTGTTTCCAGAGACAGGACTATCTTGAAAGCATGAGGGGAAATGTTGCCTGGAATTCAGCCAACAGCAAGGAAGCAGAGCAGAGTGAAAGAGAGACATCCCAATTTTATTTTATGAAACTTGATCCAAGTTTCCTTATGGAAACTAGATATACCTGTGGACTACCCAGTTTTGTGAGTTAATAAATCCCTTTTCATTGGATTTGAGTTGGGCGTTCTGATACTTCTAACATAAAAAGTTCTAACAAATATATACAGAGAAGTTAGGCAGGGAAGGAGCCCAAACTTTTTGAGATCAACCTCAGGTTGTAGGCAGTTACCATGATTTATCACAAAAGGACTGTGGCCACTGACTATTAGATCCAGGAAAGCAATGCAGACATTTTCATGTATTTCTAGGTTCAAAGAAAAGCCTGGCTGACCTTTTCTGCCAGATGAACTATTGCCTACTTCATGGTTTCACTTAAGACCACTTAATGATAATAAATAAAGGGAAGGATGTGGCCATACATCGAAACCAGAATTTTTTGAAGGATTGGTGACTAAAATTATTTTAATGTACTCTGTAAAAGAATTCATTTTAATTCCCGCAAAAAATAACCTTTCACAAATCTCCTCTACAACATTTTTCTTTTTTTCTTAATCCTGGTCAATCTCGCTGTATTTCAGACTGTTCTTTGGCTCACATTGTCCCCCTCCTAACTGTCTATCCAATGGTACCAAAAAGTGCTGTCTTCTTCAAAAGCATTTTCCTGTTTTAACCCAGACTGAACTTTCCTTTTCTAAACCAGTGAAGCTGGTATTGCCTGTTCTACTCATTTGAGCACTTAGTCATTTGTTGTCTTATGTCATTACCCTGTAGACTCGTGTCGCTGAAAGAAAAAGAGAGAGAGAGAGATGTACTACTCCAATTTGTAAGACCAAGACAGAACGTACTCAAGGATTTGACATATGGGTTGGGCAAGAAAGAGAAAACAGAATGGAGGAAGATCTAGATGTATTGCTCAGCCTGGAATGGTGAATTTAGAGATAGGCACGTGGAGACTGGAGTGCTTTCAACTGTAAAATCAGGCCAAATGTGGAATAGACAGAAAAGATGTCAATACTTTTAGGTTCAGACACATCATCAGTCTGTCAAAGGAGGAGCAATGTAGTGAAGAGCACATGGTCCGATAACAGACCAGGCATTGAGAACAAGCCGTGGGAAGTCAGCAAATAGCCATTTGGTGAGAGAAGTTCTTGACAGGGAACGCTTCCCTGGGGTCTGAAATGAAAGCAGGACTTTAGACATTGAGACTAGGGTGTAAGCAGAGGGTAAGGACTCACTTGGATGTACGTCACAATCTGGAGTTAGGTCAGATAAATGTAATGCTCTAAAATAATCCCAAACAAGATTCAGGACCGTATGATATAAGAGCCAGAACCTTAGACTTAGAACATGTAGGTTCTAGTTACTAGCTGATTGGTCTTGGACAGGCATTATAACCTCTCTGTGCCTCAATTTCCTCTCTGGTAAAATGAGAGGGTTGGACTAGATAAACCCTAAGTTTCCAAGGGGTGATTCAGGGATTTTCTAACCAAGTAAGTGCATATTTGCTCCAATTACTAAAGACTTCAGACCATTTGAGAAACCTGCACCTTGCTGTCAATTATTCTAGATATTAAGGTTCTATGTAAGATTTCTCTTGAAAATAGAATTCTACTGAAAAGAACAGTTTGAAAACCACTTGAGCAGATGCTACTAGAGTCTGTTTTCATGATATGAACTAATAGGATTCTTTATCCTTCTGGCAAATAACCCTAGATGATAAGTGATTGGGGTTTTATTGATATCACTTGAGAGCGTCTTGTGAAATAAAGGGCCTAAAGTATCTTTGGCCAAAGGAACTAATCAAATATTTGGATTTCTGATCAAATATATTTATTATTGTATTTTGCGTTAAAAAGTAATACATGTTATGATGGACACTTTCAACAATAAAGAGAAGTATAAGGAAGAAAATGGAAATCATATGGATGACTTTAAGCCAGGGAAAATAACTATCACCATTTAGTTTATTTTCTTCTGGTCTTCTTGTGTTTGTGTGTGTGTGTGCGTGCACACAGGCACAATGTTTTTCAACAAACTTAGGGCTCTGTACATTTATATACCGTACATTTAAAGGTGAGTAAGAGTAGACTAGTAGGAGTGTTAAAATACAAAAGTAATTAAATTACAGTTTAATGTAAACATACTATAAAGGAGGCAAATATAATCTGCTGCAAGAGTTCAGCAGAAATGAAATCACTTTTACCTAGGTAAAAGCTTCAAAACAAGAAGCTCTATGGATTTCAGATAGACTGATGTGAGAGAGAAGATAGATAAGTCAACAGAGGGTATTGCAATGGAAATGGGGGGAACCAGTGTCAATTGACAAACCCCAGAGTAGACAATCCATCTAGACTCTCCCCCTAGTCTCTGCTTTCTCTGCCTGGCTTGGGATTTCATACACAGGCAGATCTCATTTTATTGCACTTCACAGACACTGTGCTTTTTACAAGTTAAAGGTTTGCGGCAACCCTGCATTGAGAAAGTCTATCAGCGCCATCTTTCCACCGGCATTTGCTCACTTCGTGTCTCTGTGTCACATTTTGATAATTCTCACAATATTTTAAAGACTGCACCAGCAAAAAGATTACAACTCACTAAAGACTTTTATGATGGTTAGCATTTTTTAGCAATAAAGTATTTTTTAAAGGTATGTACATTATTTTTTTGGACATAATGCTTTGCACATTAAAGAGACTACGTATAGTGCAAATATAACTTTTACTTGCCATGGGAAACCAAAAAATTTCTATGACTTTCTTTACTGCGATATTCACTTTATTGTGGTGGTCTGGAACTGAACCTGGAATATCTGCAAAGTATGCCTGTACAGTTAAGATAGCAGCATTATGTACAATTGCCAATGTATGGAAGCAACCTGAGTGTCCATCAACAGATGAATGGATAAAGAATAAGTGGTATATATATATATATATATATACACACACACACACACACACACACACACACACACACACACAATGGAATACTACTTGGCCATAAAAAAGAATGAAATTTTGCCATTTGCAACTACATGGATGGAGAACTTGGAGGGTATTATGCTAAGTGAAATAAGTCGAAAGACAAATACTGTATGATATCAATTATATGTGGAATTAAAAAAACAAAACAAACTGGTAAATATAACAAAAAAGAAACAGACTCACAGATACAGAGAACTAACCAGTGGTTACCAGTGGAGAGGGAAGAGGGGAGGGGCAACATAGGGGTAGGGGATTAAGAGGTACAAACTACCATGTGTAAAATAAATAAGCTACAGGGTTATATAGTACAATACAGGGAATATAGCTAATATTTTATAATAACTATAACAGTACCCAAAAGAGTACTTATGTATAACTCAAGTTTCTCTCTGTGAAAAGAGTATGAAAATCACTAAACAGACATTTTGAAAATAAACAGTACATCTTAGTTCAAGAATAAAAATTGTGAAATTCGTATTAGGGAAAGTTTTCTATTTTATGATTCCCAGACACCCTCAAAAAAAGTTGGCAAATAAAAGAGAGGGAGGGTTTAAATAGTTCTATGTGAGATAGAAGAGACGTAAAAAGAAGAGAGGTTTACTAGAGTAGAAACCTTAGAAACCAGGGCCAGTAGTTCAGCGGGAACAGTTAATTATTTTATAATAACTATTTTAAAATTGTGAATCATTACCTTGTACATCTGAAATATATATAATATTGTACATCAACTATACCTCAAAGAGTTTGTATACTGGCCCCATAAGCTATTAAAATAGTTTGGCGTTCCTAAACCACTGCTGACAGAGATGATGGGGGATGGAAACTTCATAGAGTTGACATAAAGTGTCCTGTCACCGCCAATGTAGAGCAATCTCTTTTCAGATCTCATGTGAAGCAGGAAGCAACACTTTCTTCTTAATAGGGGTTTAAACCCCACCCCTATCTTTCCTATGCTGTGTGAGTAGCAGAATAGAAGGTCATTGATCTTACAAAGAGATGGAGGACATGGAGACCGTCATTGCCTGCAGCCAGTCAGCACCTTCCATAGACGTCATATACAGACTTGCATATGTATAGACTGCGCTGTGATCAAGTGTCCAAGTAAAGACTGAGACTTCACAATAAGGTTTCCAAAACAAGATGCAGCATAGGTTTTACTGGACAAAAACAGAGTAGGACATGTAGGGGAAAAGTCCATTCTGAAGCAAGTTATTGCGTTATTGAGCTATTGAATCCAATGATTGCCAGTTTCTCCCCAAGGGGGAACTGGCGCTGTGATCAGAGCCTGCTGTGTGTTCATTGTATATTAGTTGTTTAACCAAGACATGGCTGTGCTCAGGAGGCTTCTACATTCCCAACTTGTTAGCTGGAGCCCAGCTTAGTACCTCTCATGAGTTCCTGACGAAAAACCAATTCCTTAAGTCTTTAGAGGGTTGGATACTTCACTGAAGACGGATGGGAAAAGAAGAGGAGGGTTACATTACATACTGTGCTTAGAATCCTCATTTGAAAATCCTCATTAGCTATGTCTCTTCTCCCTCTGAAGTTCCTCTTTTTCACTAGCCACTTCCTCTCTTTCTCCATCCTTCTCCTAACTGTTCCTGCTCACCTTCTGGCCCTGGTTTGAAAGGTTTCTGCTCTAGTAAGCCTGACTGCTTTTCATGTCTCTTCTATCTCACATAGAACTATTTAAACCCTCTCTCTTTTTTTATTTGCCAACTTCTGAGGGTGTCTGGAAATCGTAAAATTGCAAACTTTCCCTAATACGAATTTCACAATTTTTATTTGTGTACCAAGATGTATTGTTTATTTTCAAAACGTCTGTTTAGTGATTTTCATACTCTTTTCACAGAGAGAAACTTGAGTTACACGTACTTACTCTTTTGGGTACTGTTATAAGTGGGTGCACGTACAGTTGACCTCACTGTCACTGTCAAGATTTTGATGCCATAGAAGTTGACCAAACCAGGTAAGAAGACTCATCCCATTTTCTAAGTACTTTAACTGTCATCCAATCTGATGCATCTTACAGATGAGATTGGAAAGACAGATCAGTTGAAATCATTGTTTCTTTTTTTTTCCTTGTTTATTGATTGATTGATTTTTTTTTTACGTCTTTATTGGAGTATAATTGCTTTACAATGTTGTGTTAGTTTCTGTTGTACAACGAAGTGAATCAACTATATGTATACATATATCCCCATATCCCCTCCCTCTTGAACGTCCCTCCCACCCTCCCTAACCCACCCCTCTAAGTCGTCGCAAAGCACCAAGCTGATCTCCCTGTGCTATGCAGCTGCTTCCCACTAGCTATCTATTTTACATTTGGTAGTGTATATATGTCCATGCCACTCTCTCACTTCACCCCAGCTTACCCTTCCCCACCCACCGTGTCCTCAAGTCCATTCTCTATGTCTGCATCGTTATTCCTGCCCCGCCACTAGTTTCATCAGTACCATATTTTTTAGATTCCATATATATGTGTTAGCATATGGCATTTGTTTTTCTCTTTCTGACTTACTTCAGTCTGTATGACAGACTCTAGGTCCATCCACCTCACTACAAATAACTCAATTTCATTTCTTTTTATGGCTGAGTAATATTCCATTGTATATATGTGCCACATCTTCTTTATCCATTCATCTGTCGATGGACATTTAGGTTGCTTCCACGTCCTGGCTATTGTAAATAGTGCTGCAGTGAACATTGTGGTACATGTCTCTTTTCTGAATTATGGTTTCCTTAAATGCCGCAACCAAAAGATACAGACTGGCTACAAAAATAAGACCCATATATATGCTGTCTACAAGAGACCCACTTCAGACCTAGGGACACATACAGACTGAAAGTGAAGGGATGGAAAAAGATATTCCAAGCAAATGGAAATCAAAAGAAAGCTGGAGTAGCAATACTAGTATCAGATAAAAAAGATATTAAAATAAAGACTGTTACAAGAGATAAGGAAGGGCACTGTTGGTGGGCATCATTGTCTCTTAAGTTCTACTACAAGTTTCTAGAAGAGTGGATTGATCACAGTTGTGCGTCAACAGGCAGTGCTGGGTAGGCTATACTAGTAGGGAAAGGCTAAAATTGGAGAATCCAGTTTAAAAATTCTGGTGTTATTTCTGTGGTTACTGGAAAGGTATCCTCTGAAGGGAACCTGAGATAATTCTCCAATTCTACTATAGCCTGGATGAGGTATTTCTTTTGTTCTGGACAATTTATTATTTCCCATTTGGTTTTCCACCTAGGAAGGGAGCATTTTGTAAAGAAGATATGACTATCTGATCAGTGGAAAGGAACAACTCTCCTTTTTTACCTAATAAATTGAATTCTGATTTATAAATCAGCAATAATAAATCTAGTAGTATGAATTAATTTTGGAGAGACTGAACACTTGTCTGGGCCAATAAAAAGGAAATATTTAAAGTATTTTAATATTAAGTTAAATACTTAAATGTAAAATAAAGACAGAGGCATCTGTGTGGCATCTTAGCCATGTTCCCACCCTCCCCTTTATTTTATTTATTTATTTAATTTATTTATTCGATCATTTATTTATTTACTTAAGCTGCGTAGGGTCTTTGTTGCTGTGCGTGGGCTTTCTCTAGTTGTGGTGAGCGGGGGCTACTCTTCGTTGCAGTGCACGGTTCTCACTGCGGTGGCTTCTCTTATTGTGGAGCACGGGCTCTAGGTGCGTGGGCTTCAGTAGTTGTGACACACAGGCTTCAGTAGCTGTGGCTTGTGGGCTCCAGAGTGCAGGCTCAGTAGTTGTAGCACACGGGCTTAGTTGCTCCGCAGCATGTGGGATCTTCCCAGATGAGGGCTTGAACCCATGTGCCCTGCATTGGCAGGCGGATTCTTAACCACTGCGCCACCAAGGAAGTCCCTCCCTTTTACTTTTTAATTGCCATATGCCATTTCAAGGTCATTAATGTCTGTTCTTCGGTTTCCTAATCTATGCAAGAAGCTAATACTTGTTCTAACGTGTTCTTTTAAGAAGCAAATTATCAGTAGAAGACAAGACGAGAGAAAAAAACTGAGGTGTTATAAAATTTTAAAGGGATTACAAGTTAACTTTATAAACAGAAATCGTTTGGCCCTTCGTTCCTGATAGACCATACCTGGTTGTACTGAAAAGGTATAAGACATTTAATTCATATAAAATATATGCCCCTGTCTATGAATGTTTACTGTCACATGCTCCATTCTTGAGCTTTGTACAATGTTGAGAAATATTTGAATTAGATTTATATTATTTCTAGGATAAAAAATTTTAGTGGGTATAAATTGATAACTCCATAAAAGTTCTCTGGAATAATTGGAAAGGTGTGCACCCAAGATGAACCAAATCAGATGTTCTCAGTTCAGGGCAGATTGTTCTCTGCTCACCCTAAAACCAGTCCTTCTTAAAAACATTTAATAATCTCAGTGCCTGGAGTCTCCCTTTCCTACCGCTCATGCCGTACCTCAGCCCTGCTTGAAAACTTGTACTGTTGCTACCACTGATATATCTGTTCTAGAAAGAAACAGGCTTTCGTTTCCAGGACTGTCAAATCAGGAGCTTTCACGGGAACACAAGGATTCACTCTATTATTGCACATCATAGAACTCATGCCTGTAGCTTGAAAATAGAAGTCTTTGGTGTAGGCATTTGCTTGTTTGACAGTTCTGTTCTAAATTTTGAAACTAGTGGTACTGTAAAGTGCCTGTCTGACGATGGTGTACCAGCGCTTAGTCATGCAAAATAATTATTGTTCACGGTTCCTTAGCTGAAGTCAATAGCTCCGTGCAAAACACAACATAATGCAGAGATCTGAAGTTACTAAATCAAAACTGAGAAAAAGAAGAATTTTAAGCAGGCTTGGCAGAAAAAAATAGGTTCTACGAGATTTGCCAAGTGATTTCTCTCAGCATACGGAAGGCTCTAATATTTTTAAAAGAACCCCCATGATAGAAACCATGGTAACTTTTATTAGTATGTCCTGGTGATTGTTGTCAGTTAACTTACATGACGTCAAAAACACGAAAGCAATTATGGAGATAGCAAATGGTGCCTACTGCTTGTTTTCTAAACTTGAAATAATATTTTCAGGTTTGCTTCTGTCAATTCAGTGTTTGAATATCTACATCCAATATATCATCTACACTGAAGGGCTTGATTAAGTTAACCTAAGTGTGTATAGGACTGAATTTTTGTGGCTGGAGTGTTGGGATGCCTACCCTGGACCCGTAGTAGGGCCTGTGAATCAGTATAGTGGTGCATGCAGGAAAAGTGAACATCAGTCCTACAAACGAAGAGTTATCTCTCCATGTTGCCCGAAACATTTGCCAGAGAATCTTGGCAAGATTAGGTATTGCTGCTTGAATGCAAGGGATGATGTCCTTCTTAACCCCCGGCAGACAATTGCACTTAAGAGTATCCCTCTTCTGGGAATAACAAACAGCAATATCTATCGTTTCCTTAGAAGAGGGAGAAACACAGAAAATAAACCAGGAATTTCACAGACTCTGCCATAATATATTTACCTTCAACACTTTCAATCCAGTATTAAGACAGAATTGTTAGAGATGGATATGTAATTATTTTAAACTTAGCTCATGGCCACTTTCCATAGAGTTCATGAGTTTTTAAAAAAATAATCTGTTGTTGAGGTTTAATTAGTATACAGTGAAGTGCACAGATTTTAAGTATACAGTTCAATGGTTTTGACAAATGTATACTTGCATGTAACTAATATCCTGAACATTTTCATCACTCCAGAAAGTTTTCTTATGCTCCTTTCCAGCTAATTATCACCCTTATCCCACTAGAAACAACCACGTTTCTCATTGCTGTTACCATAGATTAGTTTGCCTGTTTTTGAACTTCATATAAATGAATCATAGAGTATATACTCCTTTGTGTCTCTTTTTTTTTTTTGCTTAACATAGTGTTGAGACTTAGTCATGTTATTGTGTGTATCTGTAGTCTATTATTATTTTTAAATTGTGCTGTAGGTAGTGTTTTATATGTATATACCACAGTTTGTTTTCCCATTCTTCTGCTGATGGACGTTTAGGTTTTCCCAATTTTGGGCAATTGCATATAAAGCAGCAAAGAAATTCTTAAACAATCCTTTTTGTGTCTAAATGTCCTCTTTTCCCTTGAGTTATTCCTCAGAGTGGAAATGTTGGATTATAGCCTAGGTCTAAGTTTATCTTTATAAGAAACTACAAGACAGTTTTCCTAGTGTGGGTATCCCATTTTTTTACTCTCACAGGCAACATGTGAGAATCCCATTTGCTTCACACCCTTGTCAGTATTTGATCTTGTCTGTGTTTTCAATTCTTGCCATCCTAATGTTTGGGGAGAAATATCTCATTGTGATTTTTTTTGATGGATATTTATAACTTTAATTCAATTATATTATGAGGAAGGAGCAAAAAGTAAAAATATCAATGAACAAAGAAACAAGTCAAAAAGAGAGCTATAGAATAATACAAAGATATTTGAAGGAAGGAAGGAAGTAAAAGAGGGAAGCGTAAAGTAATGAAACGTGAAATAAACATTTAATAGAAAGGATCACAAAGCCAAAAATTGATCAAGAGAGAAGAGAAAGCACAAATAAATTCTATTATGAATAAAATGGGACCCTAACTACTGATGCAGCGAACATTAAAAAGATGAGGAAAACATTATAATAACCTCATAGTAATAAACTGCTTAGAAAATATAACTTTCCAAAACTGACCCACAAAGAAGAAGACTGAATTCTCTTCAATAACCATTTAAAAATCTGGACTGTTAGTTAAAAAAAAATCCTACCCAAAGGGAAACATGAGGTCCAGAGGGCTTTACAGGTAAACTCTATAGGTAGTCAAGAAACAGATTATCCAAACCTTTATACAAACTCTTAAAATAATAGAAAAAGGGTGAACACTGCCCAACACACTCTGTGAGGCTGGTATAACTTGATACCAAAACTAGACAAGGACAGTATAAAAAACCAGAAAACTACAGGCTAATCTCATCCATGAACCAAGATGCAAACTCCAAACCAAAATTAACAGCAAAGTGAACCCAGCAATATATTAAAAAACTAAAGCTTCATGGCTAACTTAGGTTTATCTCAAAATGTAATCAAAATCATGATCAGGAATTGTTCATGAAACTTCAACGAAAGGGTTAAGGATAGCCAAGACTCTCCTCAAAAACTAGCTGAAAAGACTTGTCTTACTAATTATGTAATTAATAATTAAGACAGTGCATTGGTTCAGTGATAGAAAAATAGAGCTAAGGAATAAAACAATGAGCCCCGAAAGAGACCCATGTGAGTATCTATTGTTATCTGACTGCATATCTCTGAAGACTAATGCCACTGGACACCTTTGCATATGCTTCTTAACCATTCAGATATGTTCTTTTGTGAAGTGTCTGTTCAAATCTTTTGCATACTTTTTCTATTTTTAATTATATTTTGTCTCCTAATTATTGTTATAGGTATTCTTTATATATTTTGCATACAAGTTCTTTGTTAGATAAACGTATTGAGAATATTTTCTCCCAGACTGTAGTTTGCCTATTCATCTTCTTAATGATGTCTTTTGATGAGCAGAATTCTTAATTTTGATAAAGTCCAATTTATCATTTTTTTTCTCTTACGGATAATGCTTTTTGTGTCTGGCCTAAGAAATCTTTGCCTACTCCAAGGTCATGAAGATATTTTCCTGTGTTTTGTTGTAGAAGCTTTATAGTGTTAGCCTTTAGGTCTATGATCCACCTTGAATTATTTTTGTGTATGGTGTGAGCTGGGGGTTGAAGTTCCTTTTTTTTCCCTATGGCTCTCCATTTGTTCCAGCTCCATTCATTGAAAACTTTCCTTTCTCTATTGCATTGCTTTGGAACCTTTGCTGAAAATCAATTGACCAACTGAGTGTGATTCTATTTCTGGATTCTGTTCTGTTCTTTTGACCCACTTGTTTATCCTAAACCTTTACCACATTCTCTTGATTAGCTTCATGAGTTTTATCATTTGTTTTTGGTCCTGTTCCTCTCATTGTGGCTTCTTTTAACTCCAGCAGGTATGAGGTTCATATTTTATTTCAGAAGTTAGTACAATTTCCAAACTCCTCTGGATCTCAGTATCTATAAAATAGGAAAAATAAGAACTCCCTTATAGGGTTTTTTGGGAGAGACAAACAATCTAGAATACCTTTAAAAAGTATACTATAATTCTAAAATAATATTTGTATGTTTAGAATGTTACTTATTTTTATTTCACTTTTTGCTTCCCTTAATCTTAAGACACGTTCTCACATATGTTTACTGAAATCTCCAAGAAGGGTCTGTACCCTTAGTTTCAGATTTGTGGGGGCATCTGTTCTATGGATTTAGAGGAAAAAACAAAGATCTAAGAAAATTAAAAGGAGTGAGGGGCACCTGATTCCTTCCCACTTTACCGGAAACCTAGTCTAGTGGTGATAGCAATCCTTTCTGACATTTCTCGTTTGTCTGTTTTTTAAAAGGCAGGATCGGCTAGATTTCTAATGCTTTGTTCTTCCAGATCTTTCTGATTTGATCTCCATTTTCTTTGTTGTAGTGGCTACATTTTGCTGAATGACCTTTGCTCTCCCCACCCCAAATCAGTGACCTTTTAAACTGTTTTAATATTTACTGTGGAATTACTTGTCCTGAACTTTGGCTCGAGTTTCCCTGAAAGATTTCATTATAGGCTTAAAATGGAGGGTTCCAAGTTTGTACCCTTACCTTTACCCAAACTAAAACAAGCTGAAAAAATAACTCATTCTCTTCCTTACTCATCTAAGAGCACACAACAAAGATGAGCAGAAATCTAAATTTTTTCATAACCTTTTTCCTGTTACTGCTTTAGATCATACCCCAATTATCATTCTCATTGCTAAATTGAAATCTTTTCATCCTTAAGTTTAGTGGCAACTTCTTTTTTCTGGCTTTTGTGTCTACCTGATTGTAAACTCCTTGAGCACAATTATTTGATGTTATTTATCTTAGTTTTGGATTTTAGCATCAAACCAAGTGCCTTGCATTCACGACGTAACTGTCTACTAAATTCATTCATTATAGGCAAGTGCTGATTATTGTGCCAAAGACAGTTTCATATATATAACAGACAGGTAATAATTGTACATGGTTTATGGAGAGCAGGAATCCAGTATTTATTCATTGATTGATTAATAGTTTGAAGTCATTTTATGATTAGAGCATCAGATGAGTTTGGTGCTCCTTTCTTTTCAAAAACCTGTTAGAACTGCTCAACTGGAATTCTGTATATCAATTATTTAAATAATAGTTCACTGTACCTTTTTCTGTAAATTTATCCACAAGATTAGAGCTGTATTACCTCATAATAAATGAAAAGAGTCTTTTAAATACTTGTAGTACTAAAATCCCTTGGCAGGAATTCAGAATTATCTCACATTCTGCCCTATTCCAGTCAGTATCACAGCCAGGTTCCAGTGTACATTACCAAGATAGGAGAATAAATATATGTAGTTTTCAAAAGACACAGACAATGAAAACGAAGCACTAACGTCTGCTGATGCTAGATTTTCCGATACTTCTACTGATATGCTCCTACAGAAACTGTTCTCAGGCCTGTGATTAATTGCTGTTTCCTAGAGCAAACTGGTAAATCTTACTTCCTTTTTTGGTAGAATATGGATTTGTCCATCAAATCTTAGCTAGTCCTGGAGGCACCCTTTAAAGTCTAAAGGAGGTAGAATTAGGACAAAAAAAAAAAAAAAGCAAGTACACCACACATAGCAGGTGGTAAATGGGTGAGAAGTATGACCAAGTGAGAAGTAACGTAGATGGAAAGCATAAATCCTTAAACATGTTTACATAAAGCCATGGAAGTTAGATCCATAAATACTGTTGTGGGTACTAGGAAGCTTGGAAATATCCTTAATCTAGATATTGGTGTTAGAATAACTACACCTTCTAACCCTAACATTCTTGAAAGTCCCTGCAAAAAACCATACTAAACTGATTGTGTAATGAATTGTGTAATGAACTGTAATGATCCAGTTTAAGCTCCTCCAGTTCCATTTTGGACTCTGAACAGGAGGGGACAGAATGAGGAGGCAAATTGTCTAGGATCACGGATTTGGAAGACTGGAAGACTATAGGTGATCTTCACCAAATGTTACATTGTGTCAGTGCCAGCCTTTCGAGGAAGCTTTGCCACCAGAGCAGGGAAAGAGAAGTTCAACAAAAGGTAATTGATTTATCAAAGACTTCTAATCAGCGTCCCCCCAGCCCCCGAGATTTGAATATTCTCTAAAGCTTTCAAAGCTTTCAACATTGAGATCTTTTAAAATTGTTTGCTGCTACATAAAAGTCGGCCTCCTTTCCCTCCTTTCCCACGCCCAAACTTGATGTGTCCCAATACAATGGCTAACGTCCCGAGGCGCTGCAGAGGGGAAATGGCCTTTCGGGCGGAGACTTTGCGCCGGCGCCAAAAAGAAGGGTTCAGAGAGGAGAACCGGTGGGCGGGGGTTACTCCAGGGGGAGAAAAATCAGGCGATTTAGGGGAGGGCCTTGGCGAGATTGGAAGTCGTGCTTTCGGCGCCCGAGAGCAAGTTCCGAGGAAATTAACCAGAGAGGGCGTGGCGCCTGCCTCCCACCCGCCCGCCCTCGCAATGAAAGTCACCGAGCGCCTGCGCAACCCGCCTCTGGGACCAGGTCGCTGTCTTTCTCCTGCTCGGATTCCCAGTACGTGCCCGGGAGGGGTGTGTAAGCGGCGGGTAAGGAGAGGGAGGCGGCGGGAAGGGGACCGGGGTGGCAGGTGTAAGCTTGAGGGTCTCTGCCGACCTGAAGCTTCTTTGTTCCATGTAGCTGCTATATGTTTGCTTTTCAGTCCATCACTTTTAAAAGGGAGTTTCATTCCTGTCCCCCTTGCAGGCGAATTGTCAAGCTCCAGGACTAAAACTTGAGAGAATAAGTCTTTTTGTGTTTAAGTGATGATTGACCCACTTTGTATTCTCAGACCAAGGTAGCATCCACTTTGAAAGGGCCCCCTTGAACTTTTGGGGAATAAAAAGTACGTGCAAGTAATAGTAATCTAGAAAGTGGCTGCAGTTTAAGCAACTTCTGTTCATCCTAAGGGTGTAAAATCCTGTAGCGGCTCTGAGTTCAAGGGCAAACTGGCCTTTGTACCTCCTGAAAGACAGGACTTGCTTCTCTTGGTTTGCTTTGATAAGCCACAGAAACATTAGCAAAGTTAAAAAATAATAATAATTAACAAAGTGGAGGAGGACATGAATTAGACCCTATTAGATGAATTGGAGATTGTTAGAGTCTGCTGACTGGAACCCTGGGAGGATTCTCAGCCCCCAGGTCTGGAGGCGAAAGCCACATGGAAGGAGAAAGGAAGCCTTCTTTGGGAGTTCAGGCCTCAGCTGTTCCTGCTGTTGCTGGACTGGGGTGGTGGGGACCAGGGTGCATGCAGATTCCATCTCCCTGCTTCCTTTGAAATAGTCCCAAGGCCTCTTAGTAGTCCGGGCACCACATTTATTTTCTCCTTTTTCCTCTGCCTGTTTACTCTCCAAGAACGTGCCAATTGGGCTGTAATCAAACATTGTTGAATGGCCTTGGAAACTTCTCCAGCTAACAGGCTTTAACCCAGTCTAGCCCAGTGTCCTCAGATCCCTAGCCTGCTATGAAAACTAGACACACCTTTTGCATCCCCTGGGAGTTAGGCTGGTGTTGAGTTTTACTGTCTTCTGCTTCTTCCAAAATAAGAGGCCTGTGTGTGTTGACCACCTTTGTTCATCCTGAAAAATGGCAAATCGGTCCAAATTTGAATATTACTCTCTGTGGCAGACAAGGACAGTTTTTCTGAGGGTTTGTTTGAGAGTGGAGTTTCTTAAACGCTGAGTCCAGAAAAGGTCAGCATAGGCCCCTGGTAACGGCCTCCCCCCACCTCCCCCCCCAGAGCCAGAAGCATTTTCCTCCCAACACCTGGGCCCTGAAACTTGCAGGCCTTGTCTGCAGTCACCTCAGTCTATTCAGTAAAATCTAGAACTCATAAACAGCAATGAGACCACTGAATTATCTTTTTTCTTTGTCTCATGGGTACTGTTCTGTTGCTTTAAAAAGTCTAAAATTGCAGAGTCATGGCCATGGGAATGCGTGCTCACATACTGTGTGTTGCACAATATTGATGTAGAAAGGCTGCTATAGATAAGAGAACTTTGCTCTTTTTGGCTAACAGCCTATAAAGAGAAGAGGAATATTTCTCAGTTGGTAGTATCTATCACTCAACCGTGGTAGATACTAAGGGAGCAGGGGTGGGATTCTGGGGGGTGCGGGGGACAAGACAGGAAGGGGATTTGACAGAAGGAGGTCCCCAGAAGGCCAGGGAAGTCTAAAATGTTTAGCCTTGATGGTAGATAGCCCACAAGTTCAACACTTGAGAAAGCTGGGCTCCAGTCTTGGGCCCTCCACTGTGAATTTGGGTCAATTACTCATTCTACCTCTCTGGGCCTCAGTTTCCTTATATGTTAAAGGTAGAGACAAATATTTGCTCTGAGTACCTTAGAGTTCTCCAAATTCTCAAGTGAGATAATGTGATGGCTTTTGAAAACTCTAAAATTGTATCCTCAGTGCCTAGAACAGCACTTATTTACTTACCAAATACTTGTATAGCACTTACTGGGTCCCACTGCCTTTCTAAGCACGTTATTCACTTAATGCTCACAAGAGTCCTGTGAGGGAGGAAGTATTATTAACCTCATTTTTACAGGTAAGGTAAATTAATCACAGTGGGTAAGTGGCAGAGTTGCATCCACCTGGACCACAGTCTAGTTGCACAGTCTGTGTGAGCTCGACACACAGCTCTTTGTCCTTTGTAAAGGCATCACCTCCACATTAGGGGACTGAGCCCCCCACTCTGGCGATATAGGTAGAGATATTCTCCACTGTGCCAACCAATGCTGGACAATAAAAGGAACAATACACTGTCCAAATAGAATACATCATTGGAATCATTTATTTTCTATAACTCATCACCAAGTTTCATGTTTTGCTCTGCTTACTTTTCTTAGATTATTTCTACTGCACTCCTAGACTACTCAAATCACTGAACACTTTACCCTCTGAAGTATTATTACTACTATACTGCTCTCCTCCCTCCTGGTGACCTTTCATGTACAAAGTTTCCACTAACTATTTTTAGAGTGCAGTGCCCAGGCATGATGCAAGTTCAAGGCAACTTACTGACAAATTAGCTTCAAAAAAGAAAGTCTAGATCAGCACCACCTAATTTTGTGCTGTAAATGACCCCTATTTCTTAATGCCTTATCTTTAACTCTCCTCACCCCACCCTCAGATGTGCTGGGAGTGGACCATGTTGATCCTGAGAGGCGATTTGTGGACCCATAGTGTGTGATACCAGAAGCTCCCAAAAGCCACAGACTTGAGCTAAGGCACATTTTGGTGATTGAGAAACTCTCTGTGTAAAGGACACTTTGTGTGTTGTTCACATTTAGAGAAAAAGCCTCCCATTGACCTTTGCCTCCAACTGCTCATGTCTTTGTGTTGTTTTCCCACCAACAGGTCTGGAAGTCTTCTACTTTTTCTCTATCCTTTCTATACCCATTTTCACTGAGAGAAAACCATCCTCTGGTTGCTAAATACACTTCATTCTGAGAACATTGGTGGGGAGGTACAGAAACTGACTTTTAAAATGATGGTTGAATAGCAGCATTTCCTACTTGATAAACTTTTCTTAAATTAAAAAAAAATTAACACCTCTGTTGTGTTTCTTCATATCTCTGTCCAGAGGCATAGGACTTAGGGCTTCCTTATTAAGCTAATTACTCTACCTGCATGCTGAAGGAGAGTGCAGTTTATCCATGACTCCCTCCCCCCCCCCCCGGGCCATACTAGAACAAGAGCAGATACATTAAATGTTGCTAAAAGTATTATTTTGCACTGAGAAACGTCAACTGAAAAAAACACACAACGTGAGAGCTGGGAGTTCAGCTGTAGTTGGGGCTTTCTGAGGACTGTAGCTCTTGAGGAGGTGTGGGTATCAGTATATATATGATTTTGCTGAAGCGGGTATGTGCACTCAAACACACATCTTAGTAGAAGTTTGCTGCTGGTTATGAGGAACAGATGTCTCCACTAACGATGTTAGTGCTTTTCTAGGTATGAGAAGATACAAAAAATTGGGCTCATAAAAATTTCTCCTGAAAATAGCTAACTCTCTGAAGGCCTCTTCTGCCACTTTTCCCCAGAGCACACAGTGCCTCATTCCTGCCCTGCCCTGAACTCCTTTCAGGGTGTGTTAAAGGTCAGCGACGGCATTGGCTAGTGACTTCCTGCTTGTAGAATCAGATGGTGAGTGCTATTTTTAGTTGGCAGCATCTATCTAACATACTTGCTTTCAAGACTGCTGACTGTTGGAGGTGGGTTAATTTGCTACTGTGTGTGTGTGTGTGTGTGTGTGTGTGTGTGTGTGTGTGTATTTAAACTAAATACGGTTGAGCCTTGAACAATGTGGGGGGTTAGGGGGGCCAGCCTTCCACGCGGTCGAAAATCCACGTATGACTTACCTCCGCCCCCTTCTTATACTCGGTTCCTCTGTATCCATGGTTCTGCGTCTGCAGATTCAACCAGCTGCTAATTGTTTAGCATGCTGGTATTTAGTATTGAAAAAATCCAAATATAAATGGACCCACACAGTACAAACCCGTGTTATTCAGGGGTCAACTGTACATTTCTATTTGTCTGAATCCAAGGAGTATATTTTTAGCCTACCTTTTAAAATAGGGGTTGCTTAAGAAGCTTTGGGTTTTTTATTTGCAAAATGGGAGTAATACTTAACTTGTAGCATAATTGGAAAAGGAAGGAAGATAACAGATGGAAGGCGTGCCAGCGCTGCCAGCTGCAGGGTAGGCACTCAGTCAGTGTTAGTTGAATCAGAATTAAGCAGTTTGCAGTCTCTTGAAGGAGACAGTGCAGTGTGGTTGGTATACAAGACGTGAGGTCAGAGACCTGGGTTTGTGTCCCAGCATGGCCGCTAAGTATCTCAGATTTCCATTTCATTCATCTGTAGAATAGATATACTTATGAGAATTATAATTTTATGGTTATGAAAATTATGTAAGGCAATGCACATAAAGTACGTGGTATAATTGGATGTGTAGCCAAGTCTTATAAAATTAAATATACATGTATTATATATGTGATTTATGTCCCATTCAACAGTAACATACAGACAACTGCATGACCGGTAGCAGAGTATAGAAAGATATGTAGGTTTACAGATTATTGGTAGATAGATAGATTGATCAGAATGATCACTCTAGGTTGCGTGCAGGGATTGAGTTTTAAAGGCAGGAACAGATATGGTCTACAGGAGACAACACTCCGTGCTAAGCCTGAAAAATAGCGTTTAAGCTTGGGTATGAGAAAAGATATTTGTTTATGTAGAAGACATAGAAGATGTAGGTAGTGGGGCTGATAATAGAACAGAGGAGGTTAAAAAGAATGACTCTCAGATAGTGTGGAATTTCAGCTTTACCCTAAGTTTCTACCCACTTGGACTTCAGCATCACCCGTGTGTGCCTCTGTCTCCTTCCTGAGCACTTTCCCGGTTATACTTCCGACACCAGACTCAGGGCGTTACCTTCAGTTTACTCCTGACTGCTTTTAGGTGGAAGTAAATATGGAACGTGAAGTGACCTGAAGACTTACGTAAAGTTAATCCTCCTCCCCTTGTGCCTTCTACAAAAGCATCATAAATGCCAATTTTTCACCTTGCATTTGCAAGCCTGTTATTTTATGTTTCCATTATCCTGCTTCACCCTCTTCATGTGTGTTGATGTGAATGATGACCATGGTCTTGATGACAGCAGTGATTGTGAACAGGAGATCATAAACTTTATTGAGGGTTTTCATGGGCCAGGCACTGTGCTAGGTATGTTCCACATGTTACCTCAATTAAATCCTGACAACAACACACTAAGTTAGGAGGTATTACTATTCCTACCTTACGAATGAAGAAATTCAGTTTCACAGAGGCTAAGTCTCTCAACCAAGGTTAATAGCAAAATGGTGTGACTGGAATTAGAACCCTGGAGTCTGAGATCTTGAATACGACTGAAAGGACAAAAGACTGTTCAGTTGGGTTTGTAAAGGAGGACATATGTTAGAACTTAAGCATTTCTAATCAAACATTAATGATACTAAGTACTCTGTACGTAGTTTGATGTTTCTGAAGAGATCCATGGATTCTGTTTTTGTGTGTGTCCAACTTGTGGCTCATCTTGATGCAAAAATATGATTATATTTCTATCTTTAGAGCAGTTCACCTGTTTATTTTCACTTGTAATACCCCCTGCATTTTCATTTTCACTCAGTACTTGTTTGATGTCTTCAAGCTTAATGATATAGAACTAGAAAAAACCATGATAGTATTCATTTTGGCATTAAACCTAACTGATTATTTCTTCTTCACATAACCCAGGATATCTTTTTTTTTTTTTTTTTTTTTTGCGGTACGTGGGCCTCTCACTGTGGTGGCCTCTCCCATTGCGGAGCACAAGCTCCGGACGCGCAGGCTCAGCGGCCATGGTTCACGGGCCCAGCCGCTCCGCGGCATGTGGGATCTTCCCAGACTGGGGCACGAACCCGTGTCCCCTGCATCGGCAGACGGACTCTCAACCACTGCGCCACCAGGGAAGCCCTACCCAAGATATCTTTAAGAACAGTGTGGTTAATGCTGCAGTATAAGCACATCAAGTGACTGTCAAGTTATTTGGGGTATTTCTGTCTGCTTTTTCCTATCTTGTCTAAAATTTTTTTAAGATTCCAGACCAAAATTGAAACAATGGTCGACCTCACGCATCTAATGGAGAATGAAGTATTCATGGCCTTTGCCTCCTACACAACGATTGTTCTTTCAAAAATGATGTTTATGAGTACTGCAACTGCATTCTATAGATTGACAAGAAAGGTAAGACATTGGAGGCAATATTTTCTTTTCAGAGTTGAGATTCTGGAAAGCAATTTTCTTAAATTATTTTTTGTAAAGCCCAGTGGCATATTGTAATACTGCAAATGAAATATGTAATCATTTGGTACAGGCGGTTCTGATATATTTATGGAATGGGTGCTTTTTCCTAGAAACTAGTAAATAGCTTTTTCATTGTAGCTTTTACCTTTTGTCATGCCACTTAGCATATGAGATTTCTGGAGTATCAGAGCTTTCAAGGAAACTTTTTGTGATTTTGAAGTTAATTTTGCCTACTAGAGTTTAGAAAATAGTCATTTTCTAGACAGTGAACTGGTGTTTTCAGCTCTGTTACAGGTCAAGGATATGCCTTTGGGGATAGAATTAAAGTTCTTATTATCAGCAGAACCTCTTATGATTGGGATAAGACATTTGAATTTTGTGTGGTTATGAATTCTTAAGTGGATAATATTTCTACCCATTGTGATAAGAATGATTTTTTTTAAAACTGGAGGCTTGGGGAAGGTGGTAGAAAGTTTTTGAAACACATAACCTATATTCAGGCAGGGTTTATGACAACAGTGATGGGGGTAAAGCAAAGCTACATTGACAAAGTTAAATGCTCTTGACTGGTGTGGTTCCTGTGCCTATTCAGCAGCTTCTTTCTGGAAACCATCATTTCTCTTTTAGTCCCTGTCCTGAGTTTTTGTCCTCCAGAGCCTTGCTTTTATCTAGAAGTCACAGTCCTTCCTAAGGTATTTCCTCATTACTGTCTTGAGGTGTCATTTCTTCCCAGGGATATCTGCATTTTAATGGGGGGCACATACCCACATGTTTAACTCTGTAATGGGGCAAGGTGTTAGAGCAGCAGGCTATAAAGTGGCTGCTACCACCAGATCCACACTGTCCTCTAGAAATGTCATGGCACCAAGGATAGCAGAAATGTTGCTTGTCTTAAAAGGAGAAGGGAATTCCAGTTTGTGGAGTGCCAGTGATATATGTTAGGAGCCATGCCACTCTGTGTGTGTGTCGGATCATGGAAGCATTTTACATAATTGTTAGCATTATCATGTGAGATGAGCATTACTGTTCCCATTTTATAGATGAGGAAATACAAGTCAGAGAGATTAAGTAGCTTTCCCAAGGTTACACACCAATAAAGGGTGAGGCTGAGATTCAAATTCAGATTGGTTTAAATGAAAATCTCATGCACTTTACGTTGTAATACCTTTATTTACTTATGCGAAATGTATTTATTGAACATCTACTGTGTGCCAGGCAATTATTTAAGGACAAGACAGACAGATCTGACCTCAAGAGCTGATACTGTATCACACTGCTGCCCATCAGTTCTCCTCAACATCTTTACCTGAAATAAATGCTCATGTCATATTAAGAAAAATATTATAATATTTATGACGTTCTTCAGCTTAAAT
Source organism: Leucopleurus acutus (assembly GCF_964270905.1). NCBI lineage: Eukaryota > Metazoa > Chordata > Mammalia > Artiodactyla > Delphinidae > Leucopleurus > Leucopleurus acutus. The sequence continues at coordinate 13,557,038 of NC_139152.1, forward strand.
TAAGGCTAATTTTAGAGTTCGTGTTTTTCTTTATTATATATTATTAAATACTGGGACATACTTAAATATTTTTAAATGCATGTTTCAAGTTTCAGGGAATGGGGAACTCATTTCAAACATCATAATAATGGCAGGAAGGAATGCATGAAGTATGCCCTAGAACATGTCCTTGGTGTTTATAGGAATGCGATTCAACTTCTTATATTTCACTGTATTGTTCAACGCAAACTTCTAGTTAATTCAGAAAAAGAAAAGAGGCACACATATCCTAACAAAGTACAAAATACTTTTCCTGCCGCTCACCCTTTTATGCTGCATGCCTGTTCTCTGATATCCTTGGCAAGTAAACTTATGACTTTCATATGAGCCAACCAGTTAGAAATATTAATACTCTTGAGGGCAAGTGCACCAACATTACTGTAAAATATGCCAGTTCACCGTAATAGTCAATGAGGACTTAGAATTATGCTCTGTTTTTCCATTTTGGCTTCCTTTTCCCTATTTTTATACATTGGTTTTTATTTACGTTATTTATGCTTCTCTTAAAATTTGTTTTTACACTGTTAATAAAAATTCAGAGCTTAAGGAGAGATGCTTTCTGCTACCCCTGGGTTTGATCTATTGCTCCCATTTGTTTTTTCATAATGGCCAACTTGGATGCCTGTATTTCCTTCCGTTAAAATGTAAATAACTTATCAGATACAGTTACCCCCGTGTTACTTGGCATTTGAAATAGGTTTTTTCCTCGTTATTTGGAATAGGTTTTTGCCAACCCAGAAGACTGCGCAAGCTTTGGCAAAGGAGAGATTGCCAAGAAGTATCTTCGGACAGATGACAGAGTGGAACGTGTACGAAGGTGAACCCACTGTCTCCTGAAATGATTTACTTGATCAAAGAATTTTGGGACCAGAGTTAAGTGAGGATGTTGGGGTCTTGAAGAAAGAAGGAAGAAAAGTCTGTCATTTTACCTAGTCCATATAATTATAGAAAATTAGCGATCTAGATGTCTCCAACTATCACTGTGATTGCACATATTTCCAATTTAGCTTTTCTGTGCACTTTGTTGGGGTTAATGACTTTGTTCTGTGTAGGGATTTATCAAAAGTAATGACAGGTAGGAGGTGAAATGCAGTTTTTGTCATCTTTCTCCAGAGATGAAACTGTCAGCTTGTGTAAAAGGTTGAAGAACTAGGTATTTTTGCATAAGATTCAAAATATGAACTTGGGAAATCTCTCCCTTTCCAATCTCTCTCTCTCTCTTCTTTGTAGATATTATGTTTAATATACTGAGAATGCAATGAACAGTGAAAAGCAGTAAGCCAAGATACCATCTACACAGTTTCCTAATAATACCAGGAATATACTTATTTTAAAAGCACATTGAATTCTAGTTCTGGAGTATATTTCTTAATCCTTGGCATAAAGTCATGTAAATTGCAAACTTTTTTTCATCTTTACAGAGGTATTATTGACAAATAAAATTGTAAGATGTTTGAAGTGTACAATGTCATTTGATATATGTATATGTTGTGAAAGAATTCCCTCTATTGAGTTAATTAACACATCCATCACCTCACATATTTCATTTCCCCTCCTCTCTTTTTTGGTGAGAACATTTAATTTCTACTCCTATAGCAACTTTCAGTTACACAGTAACACAATACAGTGTTATAAACTATAGTCAGCATGTTATACTTTAGATCCTCAGACCTTGTTCATCTTATGACTGACGATTCGTACCTTTTTATCAACCTCTCCACATTTCCCCCAACCTCTAGCGCCCTGGCTACCACTACTTTCTGTTTCTATGAATTTGATTTTTTTCCTTTTGGTAGATTCCGTGTATAAGTAATACCATATAATATTTGTCTTTCTCTGTCTTAATTATTTCATTTTGCCTAATGCCCTCCAGTTTCATCCAAATGACAGGATTTCCTTTTTTTTTTTTTAAGACTAAATAATATTCCATTGTGTGTGTGTGTGTGTATGGTTAGATTGTTTCCATGTCTTGGCTGTTGTGAATAATGCTGCAATGAATATGGGAGTGCAGACATCTCTTTGGGGTAATGGTAGTTCTCTTTTTAATTGTTTGAGGACCTTCCATACTGTTTTCCATAGTGGTTGTACCAGTTTACATTCCCAGCAACAGTGTGGAAGAGTTCCCTTTTCTCCACAACCTGGCAAGCATTCTCTATCTCTTGTCCTTTTCATAGTTGCCATCCTAACAGCTATAATGTGATAACTCATTTTGATTTAGGATGATTGGTGATGTTGAGCACCTTTTATGTACCTCTTGGCCAGTTGGATGTCTTCTTTGGAAAAATGGCTAGTGGGGTCTCCTTTTTTAATTGAGTTATTTTTACTTGTTTATTTGTTTTGGGCTATGGAATTGTATGAGTTCGTTATATATTTTGAATATAAGCCCTTGTCAGATATGTGGTTTGCAGATATTTCCTCCCATTCCATAAGTTGCCTTTCAGTTTTGTCGATGGTTTCTTTTGCTGAGCAGAAGCTTTTTGATTTGATGTAGTCTCATTTGTTTGTTTTTGCTTTTGTTGTCTTTGCTTTTGGTGTCAAATCTAAAAAATCATTGCTAAGGCCAATGTCAAAGAGCTTACCGACTGTCTTTTCCTTCTAGAAGTTTTATGGTTTCAGGTCTTATGTTCAAGTTTTTAATCCATTTTGAGTTGACTTTTGTGTATGGTGTAAGATAGGGTCCAGTTTCATTATTTTGCTTGTGGAAATGTAGTTTTCCTGACACAATTTATTGCAGAGGCTGTCCTTCCCTATTGTGTATTCTTGGCTCCTTTGTAAAAAATTAATTGACTATGTATGGGTTTATTTCTGGACTCTCTATTCTGTTCCTTTGATCGATGTGTCTGCTTTTATGCCAATACAATACTGCCTGGATTACTATAGTTTTTTAATGTAGTTTGAAATCAGGAAGTATGATGCCTCCAGCTTTGTTTTTATTTCTCAAGATTGCTTTGGATATTCAGGGTCATTTGTGGTTTCACACAAATTTTGGGATTTTAAAAAAGTTCTTTAAAAGTGCCACTGGGATTTTGAGAGGGAGTACATTAAATCTGTAGATTGCTTTGGGTAGTGTGGACATTTTAGCAATATTAATATTAATTCTTCCAATCTATGAGAAGAGAATATCTTTTCATTTATTTATGACTTTTATTTCTGTCATCAGTGTCTTATAGTTTTCAGTGTATAGATCTTTCACCTCTTTGTTTAAATTAATTTCTAAGTATTTTATTCTTTTTGCTGCTATTTTAAATGGAATTGTTTTTTAAGTTTCTCTTTCTGATAGTTCATTGTTAGTGTATAGAAATGCAACTGATTTTTTTTCATTGTAGTTTTATTGAAATTTGAGCAAGAATTTGGCTTTGATATTCTCCAACAAAATATTTTTGTATATTGATTTCATATCCTGAGACTATACTGAATTCATTTATTACTTCTAACAGTTTTTGGTGGAATTAGGTGAGTGTTTTTAATATAATATCATATCATCTACAAATAGAGACAGTTTTACTTCTTTCTTTCTGTTTTGGATGACTATTTCTTTTTCTTGATTAATTGCTCTGACTAGGATTTCCAGTACTATGTTGAATAAAAGTGATGAGAATGGGCATCCTTGTCTTGTTCCTGATCTTAGAGGAAAAATTTTTGGCTTTTCACCATTGAGAACCATGTTAGCTGTGGACTTGTCACATATAGCCTTTATTACATTGAAGTACATTCCATCTATAACCAGTTTGTTGTGAGTTTTTATCATGAAAGGGTTTTGGGTTGTCAAATGCTTTTTCTGCTTCTATTGAGAAGATTTTTTAAAAATTTATTTGTTTATTTTTGGCTATGTTGGGTCTTCATTTCTGTGTGAGGGCTTTCTCTAGTTGCGGCGAGCAGGGGCCACTCTTCATGACGGTGCGCGGGCCTCTCACTGTCACGGCCTCTCTTGTTGCGGAGCACAGGCTCTAGAAGCGCAGGCTCAGTAGTTGTGGCTCACGGGCCCAGTTGCTCCGCGGCATGTGGGATCTTCCCAGACCAGGGCTCAAACCCGTGTCCCCTGCATTGGCAGGCAGATTCTCAACCACTGTGCCACCAGGGAAGCCCCTGAGAAGATTTTTATCTTTCATTTTGTTAATGTAGAGTATCACACAGATTGATTTGCAGATGATTTGATTTGCAGATGTTGAACTATCCTTGCATCCCTGGAATAAATCTCACTTGATAATGGAGTGTGATGCTTTTGATCCTTTCAATTAAGCTGTTTAATTTGTTTTGCTAATATTTTGTTGGGGATTTTTGCCTCGTGTTCATCAGGGATATTGGCCTGTAATTTTCTTTTCTTGTAGTGTCCTTATCAGGGTAATACTGGATTTGTAAAATGAGTTTGTAAATGTTCCCTCCTCTTTTATTTTTTTGGAAGAGTTTGAGAAGGATCGGTTGGGTAATGTATTCTTAGTTGGTAGTTTTTTTCTTACAGAACTTTGAATATATCATCCCACTCTCTCTGGCTTGCAAAATTTCTGATAAAAAATTCTGCTGATAATCTTATGTGGGTTCCCTTGTATGAAACAAGTTGCTTTTCTCTTGCTGCTTTTAAGCTTCTCTCCTTGTCTTTAACTTTTGATAAGTTAATTATAACGTGTCTCAGTGTGGGTTTCTTTGGATTCATCTGTTTTGGTACTTTCTGAGGTTTTTGTAGTTGAATGTCTGTTTCTTTCTTCAGATTAGGAACATTTTCAGTCATTACTTCTTTGGGTAAGTTTCTGCCCCCTTTTCAGTCTCATACTTCTGGTACCTCTATAATGCATATATTGGTCTTTTTGAGGGTTTTCCAATAAGTTCCTTAAGCTATTGTCACTCTTCTTCATTATTTTTTCTTTTTGTTTCTCTGATGGATGAATTCTGCTGCACTGTCTTCAAGTTTGCTGAACCTTTCTTCTGCTTCATCTAATCTGTTGTGACCTCCTTTATTGAATTTTTTAATTCAGTCATATTCTTCAGCTCTGTGATTTCTGTTTGTTACTTTAAAAATATTTTCTATTTCTGTTGAAATTCTCACTTTGCTAATGCATTGCTCTCCTGACCTTGATGAGCATCTTATGACCAATATTTCCATCAGGTAAATCACTTATCTCTGTTTCAGTAAGGTCTGTTTCTGTAGATTTATCTTGTTCTTTTGTTTGGAACATATTTCTCTGTTTCTTTGTTTTTCTTTATTCTCTGTGTTGGTTTCTGTGCATTAGATAAAACAACCACCACTCCCAGTCTTGACAGAGTGGTCTCATGTGGGAGATGAACCTTGTCAATTAGCTTGAGCTCCTGGTTTTCTCTCAAGCTTTTGTGATTGTCCAAGCTGCCTTCTTTGTTTCTACTGGCTCCCAGTTTTTGAGTGTGTGCCAAGACTTTTCAAGTGTTCCAAAGGGGAGGATCACAGTCAGCAGCTAGCAGCAAGCAGATTGGAAGCTGGACTCCCAAACAACAGCTGGGAAAGTAGGTAGTTAAGCCCCTTCCAGAGAGAAACTGGGATTTGGGCATTTTTCCTGGGCTCAGGTGTATAGCTGTGGGGAGAGCTCTTGTACCTATTAAGAAACTGCTTCCTTGTTTGCTGTAGTCCTGTGGAAGTCATGAATGCAAACCCCATTGGCTGTCAGAGCCAGGCAATCCAGGAGCCTGTCCCTTCAGTAGTAACTGCAAAAGTTGGGGTGCCAGAAGTGCGTACAAGCTCCTTCCAAGGAGATACTGGCAACTTGGAGTGGGCTAGAGGGAGAAGGTGAGGGATGTGTCTTCTGGCTTCTCCAGTCTCTGAGGAGGATTATAGCCAGCCCCTAGATGCATACTGACTTAGAAGCCTGACCCTCAGCAGCAGCTTTAAAATATACAGATGAATGCCTTTTAGGGAAAGACTGGAAGATGGACATTTTTGCCTGCTCCCTCTTCACGGAGCCTTGGGGGTGGGGGTAGCTGCAGCAAGTGCTTGTGCTTGTTGAGAACTGCTTCTTTGTTTGCTGTATTCCTGTGGGACTTGTGAATGGTAGCACTATTGGCTGTCAGAGCCAGGTGATCCAGAGACCCATCACTTGGGCTGCAGCCATAAAAGCTGAGGTGCAGATGTGTGTAAGCTCCTTCTGGGGAGATACTGGCGACTTGTTTCGGGCTAGAAGGAGAAAATGGAGCAGGTGTCTACTGGCTTTCCTAGGAAGGATCAAAGCCAGACCCTAGATGCAGGCTAACTGGAAGCTTGACCTTTAGGTAGCAGTTTTTAAAGTGTGCAGGTGGAACTCTATCTGGGAAAGACTGGGAGGTCGGCATTTTTGCCTGTTCCCTCTGTACTGAGTCCTGGGGGAATAGCTACAACAAGTCTCATGCACCTGTTAACAACTTTGCTTTTGTTTGCTATAGTCCTTTGGGTCTCCAAAATGCAATCCTCACTGACTTACAGAGTTAGATGTTTTGGTGGGGGCCTGTTCTGGGGTGAAAGTCTTAAAGGTTGGGTCACTAAATATGAGGTCTAAACCCTTTTCTCCTCAGGGAGAAGCTGGGAGTTGAGAATTCCCTTCCGACTGTATGGTGCTGTTCTGGGGGTGGGGTTTATAGCAAGATTTTCTCAGCCTTTCCTTATCCATTTCGATGTGCGTATTTTCTCATTCTCTCAATGAGTAGAAGTTGCTCAGCTAGTTTCTGGATTTCTTTCAGAGGTAATTGCTCCATGTGTAACTGTCCATTTGGTGTATCTGTGGAAAGAGGGGAGTTCAGGAGCCCCCTCTGTCACCATCTTGGCCAAGCTTCTCCCCACCGCAAAATTTTTTATATTGAGATTCCATTGCCAATCCATTAGTTACCTTTTTCTAACATGTGAAACATTAAAGTTATGTACCGTCTTCATTTAGTATTTTCTAATGCTCATCTAAACTGGAGTACAATTCTAGACACATTTCACAGGATAAGCAAAATTATATAAAATTAAAGAAGCAGTGAAGAGTTTTCATAGCCATACTTAAACATTTAGATATTTAGTTTTGTGATGAATAGTTAAGATATGAAACATCATGAATATATTTGACTACACTTCTTCAATTTGTTGAGTATAAATAGATAATGAAATGGGGACTGAAAGAAAAAAATTTACTTCTGTAATTCATGTATCTGCTGCAGCATCAAATCCCTTTGGAATCTAGATCATATTTGCATCATCACTTTTGACTTCCTGGAAAGTCTGAAGCCCCTCCCAAGATCTCTGCAGTTTCCCTTATGGTATTTAGTCTCAAGATTAACTCAGTCTGCAATCCTGCATTTGTGCATGTTTCCGTGTTCTGCATTTTGTTAGGCTGATGTAAACTTGGTTCTTTCCTCAACTCTGTCAACAAACCAAGTTAAAAATGTGATAAAAAATAGACCTGACTAAATCAAGGTGCAGAGTTTACAGTATGGCAACACAAACATTTCAAGTTGTATGTTACAGTGCTCTGTCCTTCAGCATCCTCTCCCTGGGAAAGTTGCATTGTGCCCTTGTCACCTCACAAAATGGTCAGCATTACACCATTTTGCAGGCTGTTTTTTTACCCCATGTACTTCTCTGCTCCTCCAGTACCGAAATTTAATTTTTTTATTTATGCAAAAGTTTAATCTCAAATTATTTATCAAGCAAGAATGGCTTTTCCTGAGAGGAAGTCTATGCTAGATAGTTAGAATAAAATTTTAACTTTTGCTTCACTTAGTTATATATTTGTTAATTCAGCAGTCCTACTGATTAAAGTGGCCAGGTTTTTTGTTTTTTTTTTTTTTTTTTTTTGCAGTACGCGGGCCTCTCACTGTTGTGGCCTCTCCTGTTGCGGAGCACAGGCTCTGGATGTGCAGGCTCAGCGGCCATGGCTCACAGGCCCAGCCGCTCCGCAGCATATGGGATCTTCCCGGACCGGGGCACGAACCCGTGTCCCCTGCATCAGCAGGTGGACTCTCAACCACTGCGCCACCAGGGAAACCCCAAAGTGGCCAGTTTTAAAATGGATTGTGTCAAGAATATGGATCTAAAATAGTCTCAGGAATCTCTCAAAGAATCAATATGAAAATTTCAAACAGTATCAGAGGAAAATTATATGTGTTATGATGAAAAAGAATAAAAATTAGAAAAGGTGAATAAAGCTTTGTGGAGTTATCAAAACCACTAAAGAGAAAGTAAGCAGTTTAAAGCTTTGTCTCATCCTTTTTGTGCATCCCTTTTAGGGAAGGTAATCAAATACATGATGCTAATCATGACCCTATGCTCATAAAATTGCCCAGAACTTGAAAGTGACAACAATTAGACCTTTAGTAGCATTAGTAAGTTTGAAAGGAAGATCAAAGTAAGTCTCACCTATGAAAACTTAGCAACAGGTATTTTATTGGGGGATTTTTAGATTCCTCCCCACTCTCCCTTCCCAGCCCCTACTTCTGTCTCTCCTTGCCCATGGGATTGTATTTCTAAAGGAGAAAGCCATTATCTAAGCTGATCTCATCAGGTTGTGAACAACAAATAAAATTTAGTGAGAATGATTGACCTTAGCTGTGAAAGGAGTCAGTGTCCTTGAGGAGGTGCAGCCACTGTGTGTCCAGCGCCTCCTGGCGATCAGACACTGGCTTTTCAGTGCGGCAAGAAAGAGAGTGTCCAGGAAAGGCAAGGCATCCAGTTTCCAGGTGTATTTTTTTTGAGATCGGATCAGTCCCATCAAAAAATTTCCTACTAACAAATCTCTTTTGGAGATACTTTTCAGAGAAAGAGTTTCCAGAATCTCCACTTTGCATTTTTAACCTAGAATTTTTCTTTTTCATTACTTCCACATGTAATTATCACGTTATTTCTATTAGCATATTTCAGTGACAGGGACAGAACTTGGCTACAAAGGAAGTGAAAATTATGCTTTCAGGTATGCAATAGTGAGAAAATTAATACATTCTACACATATGGAACACTTAATTAAAAATATAAAGTAATATGTGTTGAAATGTCAAGATAAGTAGCCTAAAGTTATTTATATTCTGGGCAGACAGAAATCAGTGATGATTAGAAAACCTTTTACATTATGCATTTATTTAATCCTATCCCATCTTGTTCTAGAAAGAATTCAAGACCAAATGTGTTCCCTACAACAAGGTAAAAGAAAGTTGTACGGTAATCAGGGCAGCTGGAGAAGTACAGGGTAGCATTCAAAAGAGGAAAAGGGGGGTGGTACTTAGGAAGAGGAGAGATGTTTAGAATAGGCTATGTTCAAAGGTAGAGAATACCCCTTCACTGAAACTGTTCAGTGGAGTCCAGGTGATACTCGCTGGGGATTCTTCAAGGAACTGGAGCATGGGCTAGGATTTGAGCCAGATGACTTCCCTTCTGGCCCCAATGCATGAAGGAAGCATTTATTGAGAGATTACCGTGTGTGTCTCACGGTCACTTCTTTTATTGGAGTGCTATAAAATAGCTTTAAGACTGGGTTCCTGCCCTTGAGGGGGAGCAACATTCATGTAGTTAGAGAATGAAATAAAGCAGTCTCCCATTAGATGTTAAGTCGTGAGGTACAGGGTATTAGTTCCTAGGGTATTAAGAATATTTCATAAAGGAAGAAGCTGAAGAATGTTAGGAGAAGGAGAGGAGAGATCACGTCAATTTGGGAAATTTTCTTTGTGGGAATTTGGACATACTGCTGCTGTATGCTGATCATGAAGTACTTTGGGTAAGAGAAGGGAGTCAGCAAGTCTGGTGTGAAGCTCCTTTTGTAGTTGGCCATCCCCTGATAATTCTCAAAGACGTCTAGCAACTCTGGTCAAGGTCAGGGTGATGCTGAGATCCGAGTGGTTCTGATCTGACTAGGAAGGTGTGACTGGTGCATCATAAGCACAGAGCAGGGCTGATGGGAAGGTCAGCCCAGAGCAAGCTTGCCCCAAGGAGCATCTGCCTGAAGGAGAAAGGAAACAGGAACACAGGATGTTGGAGGGGGGGAAATAGACCCCGGTAGAAGGTGGTCACACATAAAGATGGATGTCCACCAGGTATTAGATTTTGGTAGCTGTCTAGGAATGACGTGAAAACGAAGGCAGCTGCCCCTCTAGGATGAGTTCTGTTGTTTGAGCAGAGAAAGGGTTCTGGTGGAAGGGTGATACTGAACTACAGCAGGAGCTGACTGGGAGAGTTGGGTAAGCACGTGCCTGGCTCAGGGTCTAAAAAAGAAGAGCATATAAAATAGCGTAAATTAACACAGAGTATGAGGCTCCACTGAAAACAGGCCTTACTAGGACAATAAGGAATGCTATCTCTGAGACCGTTTTGAGGGCCAAGGACAGGGAAAGAGAATTGAAAAGAGAATAAGATAAAGAGAGAGGGGGAAGCCAGAAAAAAATGGAGGGGCCAGTAAGGTCCAAGGAAGCCCTGCCTTTGAACTTCCTTCCCTCTCCCTCCACTGGAGCTCTTTACCCCTCATTGTCTTTGACTTTCTTCTCTTCTCTTTGCCAATTGCTTAACACAGGCTTAGAAGTAAACATATTTCCACAGAGTCTCACCATTATAGGTTCTTTGCCAACTTTAAAACGCCTGTCCTTTTAGAATGTTGTGAAGGAGAAAAGTAACATGGCCAAGATGGGAGGTGAAGATATATCTGTGGTCCAGCAGGAGAGTTCGAAGGACCCAAACAAATACCCTTGGTGTAATTGGTGAAGCGGGCTCTTCTTTAATAGAAAATAGTATTCCTGTCCTTTCTTGCCCACCTCACTCTCAGTAACCCTTGGGTTATTCCATGAAAGAGAAGGGATAAGAACTCCCATGCCTTTCTGTCTTGGCTTTTATTCAGGAACAGACAGTTGTTTATTTAAATCTTTCAAGACTGTTACTTACCTAGGTTACTGTCGCATTCTTCATACCTTTATGTTGTCATCATCTTTGTCAAAAAGGTGATGAGAAAGGATAATCTACCGGAAACAGGAGAAAGGAAAGGAGGGGAGGAGAATGGTGATCATCGAGCAGGCAATATGTAATAGTTACGTTTTTTGCTAAAAGAAAAGAGAGTAACATAAAACCAATATTTTTCATTTTGAAATATGTATCGATAGCTGATAAGCTCTATCAAAATCTCAATTTCTAGTCTAGATTCTTAAGCAGTTTTTAACTCTGGAGACTTGAACAGGAGTACCAGATTTTTGAAGATTAAGCAGTTTAAAAAAATGTCAAGTCAATAATACATGTGCCTTGTATTCAAGGTGCCATGAATTGGAGGAAAACTTGTGTCTAAACCATGCTTTCTGTTTTCTTATAGCTGTGGTATGAAATCCCAATCAAGGAAATATGTCTTTCTCTTTATTGTCTATCAATTTTGTGTATACTTTGCACTTTGCTCCATCACTACTAACTAATTCCTTTTGCAATTTGAGGATAGGTTGGCTAAATTTTTTCCCATGTTTGAAAGACTAGTTATGTATTCTGTTATATGGATGTGGAGAGCATGAATTTCTTGATATTAAATTGGTAAATTGATTCTTGGCAACCTAGTGGATTGGGTGAATGGGCAAGGGTGGTCTCAGGAGCCATTTTGCAAACTAGCACAAGTGAGGGAGGAGTCTTAAGAAAGATCATAACCAAAACGATTTTGTTCTTTTCGGAAGAGGAGTTTTTATAAGAAGAATCTTGAATTGCTGTTGTATGGACCTTAGAAGAAAAAATATTTTATATGTATAAAAATGGAGTGACTTTTATTATATAGATGCAGTTTTGATAGTCTTGAAAGTGCAAAAAACCTTCTCTGTTGTATGTTGAGATACACTACAAATAAAAGAAACAAGATAACGAGACATTCTAAATAAGAGTCAAGTGGGTAAGGAAGCAAGGGAATTTGAGAGAAATAAAATGAATCTTACTTTGCATGTTTAAGATCCATTAACACTTCTATTTAGTTTCAGAAGAGAGGAAAAAATGAATATATTTCTGCTGATTTTGAAATTTGTGTTTTACAAGTCATCTTTTTCCACAGAGCCCACTTGAATGACCTCGAAAATATTGTGCCATTTCTTGGTATTGGCCTTCTGTATTCCTTGAGTGGTCCAGATCTCTCTACTGCCATCCTGCACTTCAGGCTCTTTGTTGGAGCACGAATCTACCACACTATTGCATATTTGATACCCCTTCCCCAGCCAAATCGCGCTTTGGCTTTTTTCCTTGGATATGGAGTTACACTGTCAATGGCTTACAGATTGCTGAGAAGTAGGTTGTACCTGTAAAGAGAATCATACAACTCATCATCCAGTGATTTTCTAACAATTCTGTACTTCCAATTTATAACAAATACTTTTTAAGATTTTAAGTGGGAAGGGAGCAGAGAAATTAAGATCGGGAAAACCTAGTCTGAATATTAATGTCACCAATATCCTTTATTCTTTTTTAATATTTGCACTAGAAATTTAACATAATTTTTAGCTCTTTTGTCTTATTCTTAAGTACTTTGTTTTAAATTTTGATTGTAATTTGTAACATTATTCAGCATTTCATATTTTAAATCTTTAGAAAGAGTAAGTACATGTATGTTAAACTTGTATTTCAGTATTGCTGAAATCGGCATATGAAATAAAGAATTTAAAGAACGATTTCATTTGGTTTTATTTTTGCCAACATATTTTCAAAAGTTTCAGGGCTTCCCTGGTGGCGCAGTGGTTGAGAGTCCGCCTGCCGATGCAGGGGACACGGGTTCGTGCCCCGGTCTGGGAAGATCCCACATGGCTCAGAGTGGCTAGGCCCGTGAGCCATGGCCGCTGAGCCTGCGCGTCCGGAGCCTGTGCTCCGCAACGGGAGAGGCCACAACGGTGAGAGGCCCGCGTACCGCAAAAAAAAAAAAAAAGTTTCAATCCTACAGAAAAGTAGTACAATGAACTTCTATATGTCTTTCACCTAGATTTACCAGTTGTTAACATTTCCACATATTTGCTTTAGCTCTTATCACTCAGTGTTTTTTCTGAACAATTTGAAAGTAAGCTGCAGATACTATATCATGCATTTAAGATATTTCATTCCTAAATACTTCAACATTTATCTCCTGTGTACAAAGCAGTCTCCAAATAACCATACCATTCTCACACCAAAGAAATTTAACTCTAATACTATTTATTAACATACACAGATCATATTTAAATTCCCCAATTTTTCCAATAATGTCTTTTATAACTGCTTTATTTTTGATCCAGGAATCAAACAAGGATGTCACACTGCCTTTTGTTATCATTTCTATTTAGTTTTCAATAAAATGGATGAGTTCTTTCATTTTTTTTTTTATCTTTTATGACTGGCATTTTTTGAGAAGTTTAGGCTGGTGGTTTTCTAAATGATCCTTAATCTGATTTGGTTTTGTATATTATTTTCTCATTCTTAGATTCAAATTAAACATTTTTGTTAACGTTGTGTTCTTCAGATTACAGCACGTTTGATGTCAGTTTGTCCCATTAGTGGTGATCAGTTCAGTAAGGTAGTATCGACCAGATTTATTCACTGTAAAGCTATCTTTTTGTAATCGTATTTAGGGTGATAAATTGAGACTGTGCAAATCCTGTCCTCCTACAAACTTTCACCCAATGGATTTAGCATCAAATAATGCTCAGTTTTGCTTCTATATAAAAATATAAACATAAAAATTCATAAAGCATATGTTTACAAACATATAAACCCTATATACATCCATACATATTTATATTTTTTGTCTTGAATTATGTGTACTTAAACCTTTATAATAAAGGATGAACTTTTAAAATATTGATATTTTTCTTATACTCACCATTTATATTATTAGTTTTTCTCTCTCTTGATGACTCTTAATTTTAATACATATTTCTTAAGTAGTGCTTTTAGTGGCGCTCATAATGGTTCATTTAGGTTTACCACACAAATGAAAAGTCACTGTGTTTATATTTTAAGTTTCATAATTTGAGCAGCTCTTAAGTCCATAAACGTATTGGACAATTGACTGTGGAGAATTCTGTACAAGTTTCTTTTCACTTCTTTTCCTAATGTTAAAAGCAGCTTTGCATATCAGGAAAGCTTTGTGGTATCATTAATGGAAAAGATCATGAGCTCAGAAGTGAAAAGTTCAAAATTTAAGGATTAGATCTGCCTGCATAAACACACACACATACACACACACACACACACACACACACACACACACACACACACAGACACCCTACCCTCTGGATTTGGGTAACCTATTTACTCTGTCCAATCTGTACTTTCCTTAAACTTTTGTTATATTTTTTGAAGGTCAAATGATCTATGTATGTGAAAAAAAGATATTCTAAACAATAAAGTGTCCTCCATATGGAAATTATTTGAGTAATCTATCGAGCACAAAGATTCAGTTAGCTGAGTTTTGTGTAAGATACTTGTTTAACCATTGTCACTTCTGTAATTGTTCTCATAAATTTTCTACTTCCCTGGTAATGCTTCTCAGAGTGGTAGCAGAATGTACTGTGGTTATTGGTTACCCGCTCAGCTACTAATATTTGATATCCATTACTTAACAACTATCAGGAAAAAGAAAGGACATTTAAATTATATGTTCTTAGAGGTATAAAAACTATGTATGTGTGCAGAACATGTTTAAGAAAAAATGAAAATGTCTAGAGATCACCTACTTCAATTTCCAAGTTTGAATAATAGTTGTAAAGACAATTTAAAATGGTTTCTAACTGTGTTTTCACTCAGAAGAGAAGCTGTAGATGTTGGGGAATTTATTAGTGAAACTGTTGTAATGGAGGAGGATGGATGAAGGAAAAAATATTTACTGGTCCAGTGTCTCCTGTACCAAGGAATCCCCACCTGACCACATGACACACTGGACTCTGGAGGGACGTCTGTGCTATAAGTGGCTTTGACTTGTGATGGGACAGAGGTGGAGAAGAGATTGCACAGTTTGTATTAGCACTGTTACCTAGGAGGGACCTGATGGATATGTTCATGTTTCTACCACTTAATTAGAACTCTTTGAACGCAAGGATTGTGTTTTCTTTGTCTTTATATATACATTCTCATTCATGTACACAAACATGAATGTGTGAATGCACATCTGCATTCACACACCCCATTCTCAGACTCCACACTCACCACACACACACAGACACACATACACACAGGAGTTAGTACCACCACCATCACCAGTACTAACCATTATGTATGCACTTAATAATTAGGTTAACAAGTTACTTCTTCAGATTTCACCACTCCCTTCACTCAAGCCTTGGTCTCTCACCAACCCTAAACTAACTCTACCATAAATAAGTCAAGTTTCTTCTGCAGAAATCAGAAGGTATTTATCTGTAATTCTTATAGAAGCATCATCTAGGGTGGTGATGGGAGTTTTAGTGAGAGGGTGCAGTGACTCTCAAATGGGGCTGGAGGGTGGGGCAGATTTTATCAAAATCTCTACAGCTAGCATCTACACATACACACAATATACTGAATCAATATTATTTAGGACATAAGCCCTATGGTTATTTCACGTAGTACTACGTAGAGTAGAATCTTCTTAGCAGGTGGGGACATCTGTCTCTAAGATGTACTTATTTGGCTTGGACATGTTGAAAGATGGTGGTGGGACATCAGAATTTGACATATATTAAAGGGCTCTGTGGTTTTAAAAGACTGAGAAAACCTTATCTAATCAGTGCCAAATGGGTGGGACCCTCTGCTTTGAAAAGTCAGACACTTACTCTTTCAGGGTATTGATGTGACTAGGCCCTGAGAGGTAGACTCATAAATGAGACTTGAGTGTAAACCATAATAGCAAGGAATTCGCTGAAACTCAGTCCTATAACTGTCCCATGGTCTAGTGGTTTTGAATCCCAGGGATCACTCCATTCTGGCCCTGTGGTCAAGCTGCCTTGGAAGTTAAATTGTGATCAGAAATCCTCTCTTGATTTTCTCTGGGGAAGCACTGCGATAGGTACCAAAGTTACTCCATGACTCAGTGCTCTGCACACTATAGGAAGGCTTGTGTGACTTGGAGAGCATGGGTTCACACCAAAGAGAGTTGGATGAGTTGAACGTTCAATGGCATAAGACTAAGGTAATCTGATATATCCGTTTCAAGATAGAGGTGATGTCATGAATGGGACTGAAAATACTCATAGCTCACGCCTAGGGATTCCTGTGTAAGTTCTAGAAACCATTCACCTGAGGGTTCTACTTTATAAATACCAAAAAAAAATTTTTTTTTGAGTTGCATAGTTGCTTCACACTGACTATTTTTGGAGACAGATGGTGAGAAGTGAGGCAATTTGCCTTGAAAGTCTCTACAATCCATTTAGAAGCAGCGGCACAAGAATCCTATGGTCATCTCCCTGCTGCCAGCCTGAAATGTCAGCCCTGTGGGAAGCTGATAGGTGTTCCTGCTATCAACGGAAGCAGCACCTCTACATTCGTATCTTTCAGAGTACTTTATTCACTATATATCCTATGTAAACTGTTGGATTTGACAAGGAGGGGTTGTCAAAGGCAGACTACTGGGAAGGGGCTATGTTGGGTTGCATTTGGCACCAATCTCTCACACTTGACAGCTCAAGTACAAGATTGGGGATGCGCTGTAGGACCTATGAGCCTCCTCAGGCAGCAGGCGCAGGCCCTAAGTCACATTTAATGCAGAAAGCCCTGACAGCCCTGCGTGAAATGGGCGCGGTAAAATGGAGAGAGAGGAGCTGCGTGCAAGCGTAGGCCATTTAAGTTATTTCCTCTTACTGGAGTTTCGGAAAATAAGAACCAGGATGATATAGACTGTGCTACACCACAAAGATCTGCATTAGCAACTTAAAGAAAATCATCTAAAGTTTAAGGCTGGGCGACGTGATTTTCCATAGCTAAAAGCTAAGAGGGGAATCAGTGGAGAGTCAGCGCTGCCTAAAATTCTGCATCTTTTACCCTACATTGTACGTATCTATATCTATATTGCTATATAAATAAACCCATCTAAAATAAAGAGAAAAGTAAAGGACTGAAGCAGTTTTACATAGTGGAATAGAACAATAGATTTGAAAGCACTTACATTTGAATCTTGGCTCTGACACTTTCTGGCTGCACGAGACAATGACCAAGATATTTAACTTCCTTAAGCCCCATCTTTAATTCTAAAATGGCAAGATTAAGACTTTACCTACGGTATTAATATTCTTTGGCCACAGTACTTCTATGTAACAAATCATCCGTGACTCAGGGGTTTGGCAAATGATTCTGCAGGGTTGGGCCGGTGTTGGCTGGGTTTGCACATGCGTCTGCTGTGAGCTACAGGTTGGCTAAGTGATTCTCGCGGACGTGTGTCTAACTGTCTCGCATATCTAGGAATTGGCTGGAGCTTGGGTGATTCCAGATGATCTAAACTAGGATTACTGGGGCAACTCAACTCTATTCCATGTGTCTCATCCTCTAGTATGGGGGTCAGTAAACTATGGCTCATTGGCCAAATCCAGCCCATGTATTGTTTCTATAAATAACGTTTTATCAGAACACAATTTTGCTCATTCATTTTCATATTTGCTGCGGCTCCTTTCATGTCACAATGGCAGCATCGAGTAGTTGAATAGTAGCAGTAGAGACCACATGGTCCACAAAACCAAAAAGATTTACTATCTGATCTTCTACAGAAACAGTATGCTGACTCTTGCTTTCGTAGGCTAGCCTGGATATGTTAACATGGCCACGGCAAAGAGCAAGAGAGGAAATGGAAATGCGTTAGCACCTTTCCAAGATTCTGCATGTATCACATCTGCTAACATGCTACTGGCCAAAGAAAGTCATATGTATGACTGCAGAATTAAAGCTCTAGGACACAGACAACCTTATTAGTGAGAAGAATTGCAAAGTCACATGAGCCAGGGGCCTGGATACCTGAAGAGATGAAGAATTTAGGCTATTTTTGCAACCAATTTACTGCACCTGCCCACTTCAAGATATTGTTATGAGGTTCAAATCAGACACATGTAAAACATCTTATAAACTCTACCACAGTATGCAATTAAAACAGCATTCATTCTAATGTGTCATAATTTTATCAGATTAGTGGTAATCTGTTATATCCTCAGTATGATAAGAATAGTTATAACTAAATATGTGGTATGTGAACTTGACCTTCTCGTTCTCATTTGCAATGCGCTGCCTTAGAGAGACAGATGGGATAAGGAACAAATATTTGGATAACCTTATTGCTTCTTTAATCAAGTTGGTTCCCAAACTGTGCCCAGTCTGTTCTCTTGAAATTATCATCTGCAGCCTGCTCCCAACCAAGTGTTTCATCAAAATTAATCAAGTTCTGATTACTGGTGTATAGAGTGTAGCACAGATAATATTACTGGCCCAAATGTAAAATTTTTGTGTTAGTATTTGCTGAAGTAATTGTATTTTATCTTCTCATGGGTTGAATTAATCATGAAAATAAGGGCTGTGCTAAATCCTTGTCTGAGCTACTACATCTATAACTTGATAGCTAAAGGCATGTAATTTACTCTTTCTTTATAACTCATCTTTCATGACAAGACAGAGTTGAGAACCAAGAATTGGTTCTAATGATAGCTTTCCACTAACTTACATGAGACACAGGCAAATCACATACTCTTTCTCTCTCCATGTCTTCATATTTAAAATCAAGAGATTAAATTAGAAAAATATTTGAAATATTCTCTGACTCCAAAAATTCTATTTGTTCTGGAGGCAGGTGTTGGTCTCCTCTTTTTCCAGTGATAAAATATGAAAAGCAAGATGTGGGAATAATTATAGTAGGAAGCTTGTAGCCTCTATTAATGAGGTCAAAGCTAAACTTGTGTGCTAAATAGCATTTTGTGGTTTAGTGCCTTAGGATAATAATCTTTAAATTAATTTTTCTCTGAATCACCAGCATGCTGCCACCAAAACCAAATTATCATTTGTTAATTTTCAGAAATAAATAAACAACTGCATGGAGTTACCGCCACTTTAAGACTTCCTTCTATTAAATTTTCTTCAGACACTGAACGTGCTGCCACTTGAGTAGATCAGTCGCTAGTAGCAGTGACTGTGGGACAGATAGAATGCCCAGAAATAAGTGAAGTAGGGTTTCTTGGTTTTTTTCATCCTGGGCTCCCAGAATCTTGACTCTATGAGTTGGCTAGGTTCCACTTAGTCCAAATAACTATATATAAAATAAATATTTTGTGTATTTTACCTATTGCTTCATGAAAGAAGTATTTACTATATGCCACCTATGTGCCAGGCGCTGTTCTAGGTGTTTGGTATACATCAATGAATAGACACGTGGAGAGTTTGCCTTCTAGTGGTGATTCTTTAATTTAGGGATTGTAAAGAAAGCAAAAGGATCTGTTGAACTGATTGAACCCATACTATCATGAGAATTTTCTATGCCAGTGGTCATTCCACTTGGCCCTGTGGATCAAATCTGGCCTTCCACTTGTTTTTGTTTGGCCGACAAGCTAAAAGTGTTTTTTTTCCTAATGAACATTTGCAATAAATTTGATGATTGAGAACGCTAACCTTGAAACCCACTTAAGCAAAATATTATCCTTCGAATAAAATTCCATTCTTTTCACTAGTAGATCTGAATTACAAAAACTTGTGCTCCATCATCATTATTTTTTGAATTTCAACAATAGAAAATGTGGAAATTTGTTTTCTCATTTGTTGTATAAGTTCCTACATAACACATTTTGCCCCTTGGCTCACTAAGTCTAATATTTGCTGTCTGGCCTTTTACAGAAAAAGTTTGTCAGTGCCTGATCTATACAATTGAATATAAAGAATATGAATGGATACAGAGAATTTTTCTAGTTCTTTTTCATTAAATAACTGAATTTAATCAAAATGACTAAGAAAACTTTATTTCAACATTGATCCTTTTATATTTAACTTATTATCTATTTTTGTTCTAAATTATTATGTCCTATATGGTATGTTATATGCTGGAATATTTGTAATCTTATAAGCATTTTCTTAATTGTTAAAGGATTGAGATATTGTTAATTGACCTCTATGAAAACACAGCTTCTTACCGGCATGCTTTGAGTCTGTATGTGCTCTCTCCCTGGTAGCTGAATTTTCTCTCTAAGATCAGTGCTCTTTTTTAAAAAAATTATTGAAGTATAGTTGATTTTCAGTGTTGTGCTTAATTTCTGCTGTACAGCAAAGTGACTCAGTTTTATAAATATGTATATATACATATATATATAAATATATTCTTTTTCATATTCTTTTCCATTATGGTTTAACACAGGATACTGAATATAGTTCCCTGTGCTATACAGTAGGACCTTGTTGTTTATCCATCCTGTATATACTAGTTTGCATCTGTTAATCCCAAACTCCCAGTCCTTCCCTCCCTCACCCCCTTCCCCCTTGGCAACCACAAGTCTGTTTATGTCTGTAAGTCTGTTTTTGTTTTGTAGAGAGGTTCATTTCTGTTGTATTTTAGAATCCACATGTAAGTGATATCATATGGTATTTGTCTTCTGAGATCAGTGCTCCTGATGCTACTGTGATGGATATTGAAATTTTAAAACCCCCTTGGCTGGAAAAATCTCCTTTTGCTTGGAGTAGATATATAGAAATCATGACACTTCCAGTGTAACTCTATTATTACATCACTCACTTCTCAGAAATGATAGTTAAAACCATTCATGTTTAATCACTTCATACCCAATGCCAAGTAGTTTCCACTAATAGAGAGCAGAATAAGCTATGGCCAAATGAGACTGAACGGAAAACTCAGAAACAGCTGATGAGGTCTAACTTAACATCTTTGTTTTTTTCCTGGGACATTTATGCTCATGATGGTGATTTTATATTGCATACATATAACATAGTCACAGTTATTGCTTTTAGAATTGCCCTAGTTTCTTTGATGGATTTATATGTATTACTCTTTTATAGAGAAACAGTACACTGTTCCACTAGGAAAATCGTGACTGCTCTGCCACACAAACAAATTTTAAATTTACTAATTCAAAAATTACCCCAAGCCCTTTACCAAAACCAAAACCAATAACTATTATGTTTAGAATTCGGAGTTAGTATTTTCAATTATATTTCAAAATATGAACTAGAAAAATTACATAGATTTCCATTTTTAGGAATCTATTCCAAAGATACATGGGTCAAAAATATAAAAGTACTTGTGAACAAGGCTATTCACTGAAGCACCATTTATAATAGTAAAATACTGCAAATAATTCAAATACTCACCAATAAGAAATGGTTGAATAAACTATGATGTATTCACACAATGGATTATTATGCAGGTGTAAAAAAAGAATCAGAAAAATCTCTACGTTACTATGGAATAATCTCCAGGATATAAGAATGTGTGTTTGTGTGTGTGTGAGTGTGTGTGTGTGTGTGTGTGTGTGTGATTATAATTTAAAACTCAATGAAAAGACAAACCATGAAGTTTAAAAAAATAGCTAACTATGGGAGAAGGAGGGAACAGATGGAAGGAAAGGGGATGGAAACTATTTGTTATTCTTTAGATACCTTGTTTTGAAGATGCAACTTTGGAAATGTAAATGTTTTACATAATAATAAAATTAAACACAAAATGCAACTCCTAAATATCGAAAGTGAAAAGAAAAAGAAACCTCAAAGTGTATTCTGTTGATCCTCCCACAGAGAAATTCTCCCAAGTGACTTTAAGGCGTAATGGTTGGAGTGTGCATCCCCAGTGGGACAAAATAAATTGCAAAAGAAAGAAACCCTGTTTACAGTAATGATATAGTTGGCGGTAGTGTTTATATTATTCTCAGACCATCGTGTATGTAGTATTGATATAGCAAATAAATAATTATATTGGTGTCATTCAAACCAGGGTTTGGGGCATGGCAGAAGAGAGAAACAGATATGAAATCAGCTAGGTTAAGTAAAAACCTCGTATTCCTGAATTTGAATTGGAAGTATTAGTTTCAACTTATGATGTGTTTTATCTAAAACAAAACAAAGATAACAATATTTTCTATCTATAGCCCCTGAAAAGACCTCGCAGCCAGTCGTAGGAAATGCAAGATGAATCTTGTCACATCAGAAAATAAGGATTCTATTCAAGACTACTAGTGTCATCCCAAAAGGACTCAGAAGTCTAAGTGAAGAGACTCCCTTGTCAAAGGGAGGATGACTTGAGTATCACTACGTATAATAATTGCAATATGTTGTAAGGCATCAAAGATGTTTAGGGCTTCCCTGGTGGCGCAGTGGTTGAGAGTCTGCCTGCCGATGCAGGGGACATGGGTTCGTGCCCTGGTCCGGGAAGATCCCACATACCGCGGAGCGGCTGGGCCCGTGAGCCATGGCCGCTAAGCCTGTGCATCCGGAGCCTGTGCTCTGCGACGGGAGAGGCCACAACAGTGAGAGGCCTGCGTACCGAAAAAAAAAAAAGATGTTTAAATCCATGTGTTAATAAATACATGCATATACGCACACATACATGTATGTATATACATATTATATATATAATATTATATATATCGAAGACCACATATATATAAAAAAAGAACCAAGCATTCATCTTGCTTCTCCTATGCAAACTGTACGTCAGCATAAACAATTGCTCTTGAGGGGGAAATATCTCTTAGAAGCTTACCAGCTAAGAATTTAAAAATAATTTATCATTTTAACACCTTAAGAATTATTGGATCTAAGCAATGATTATCAATGTCTGCTAACATCACAAAAAGAAGACAACCAGGGATTATTATTCATCCCTGAGGGTATTATACAACACCACCTATGAAGATGTCTGGACAAAAAATCCCTCATAAATCTCCACCCGTCTCTTATTTTGAATACAAATTTACAGAAAATACAAAGGACAAAAATCACGAAGAGGATAAAGTCAGAAAAATTCAGACAGAAAACTTCATAGGACAAACCACCCATTTCTTCAACAAAAACTTCAAGAGAAAAAAACAAACAAAAACTTCAAGAGAGAAGAGAAAAAGAGGGAGACAGGTACAGACAGACAGAGAGCCTAAAGACTGAAAGAAATTTGAGACATTTATCATCTCTCAATGTATAGATGTCATTTGGATTCTAATTCAAAAAACAAGCTAAAAACAAAGTGAAAATGATAAAATAAAAAACTGGGGAAATGGGCTTCCCTGGTGGCGCAGTGGTTGAGAGTCCACCTGCCGATGCAGGGGACACGGGTTCGTGCCCCGGTCCGGGAAGATCCCACATGCTGCGGAGCGGCTGGGCCTGTGAGCCATGGCCACTGAGCCTGCGCGTCCGGAGCCTGTGTTCTGCAATGGGAGAGGCCACAACAGTGAGAGGCCCACATACCGGAAAAAAAAAAAACAAAAAAACTGGGGAAATGTGAGCATGATTGAATATTTGATATTAAAGAATATTTTAACATTTTCAGGTATGATCATGTTATTGAATATGCAAAAAAGGGTCTCTATCTTTTAGAAAAATCTACGAGATATTTACAGA
The DNA here is from genome assembly GCF_964270905.1 of Leucopleurus acutus. Taxonomy (NCBI): domain Eukaryota; kingdom Metazoa; phylum Chordata; class Mammalia; order Artiodactyla; family Delphinidae; genus Leucopleurus; species Leucopleurus acutus. Next base: position 13,580,502 of record NC_139152.1, read on the forward strand.
TGACATGATGTCTAAGATAACCTCAAAATTCAGGGATGGGATAAAGAGAGACATGAAGGTATCAAGTATAAGGGAGCAAAGTTGGTCATGGTTTATGAACTGTTGAAGCTGAGTGATAGGTACATGGAGAATTGTTATACTGTTTGCTCTACTTTTATGTATATTTGAGATGTTCTAAAATAAAATATTAAAACATAGAGGGTAGAGGTGAGCAAATTCTTCCAAGACCTAGAACTATAGCTTATCAAAACTTAAGCTAGAACTACAGCTTATCAAAACCTATAGCTTATCAATTACAGTTGCCCGTTGAGCAAATACTTTAAGAATATCTTGTCCTCTAGAGAGGAAGATTATATGTAAGCTGAGTTGTATTAGTGGATGCCTGTGGTCATCTTTTTTATACATAGTAAATCTTTAGATTATTTTCCAAGTCTGGATTTCGCCTTTAAAGTTTTGGTTAAGATGTTGTCATGTGAGGCCAATGTCTTAATATAACAGGCTCTGTGTATGTCTGTATATATATATAATGGAGATAATGTTTTTGAAATATGTTCACAAATAATATAATCTCTCTCTTAAAGCACACTTTTTTTTGCCACTAGTGCATGCCTTGAGTCTTTATCACCCCAGGGAAGAGGAAGGTATGTACCTTCTAGAAAAAAGAGGCCCAGAGGTAGGAAGAGGGCAGATGTGACAGGTGAATTCCTCATAGAAAAGGGACAGGAAGCAGAAACAATTCTGGTGCAAAAAGGAAGGGGTTCAGAGAGAATGGATCTGGGATTGGGATGCTACTGGGATCCCCTGGAGGGACGTACATACCTCTGGCCTTTGTGAGAAGGTAGAGGCCCCTACCTTGTTTAAATAGTGCACCCCCCGACCCAAAGAAAAAAGAAGATGTGTATAGGTCCTAAACCCTGGAACCCATAAATGTGACCTTATGGAATAAAGGGTTTTTGCAGATATAATTAAGTTAATGATCTCACGATGAGATTATTCTGGACTAGGATGGGCTTTGAATCCAATGGCAAATCCTTATAAGAGATGAGAAGGGAAAACAGACACAGATAGAGAGGGAAGAAGATAATGAGAAGAAAGAGGCAGGAAGGAAGAGGCAAAAATCAGCAGTTATAGACTTTAGATATATATAGATATAGATATATATATATATATATTTTTTTTTTTTTTTGCAGTACGCGGGCCTCTCACTGTTGTGGCCTCTCCCGTTGCGGAGCACAGGCTCTGGATGTGCAGGCTCAGCGGCCATGGCTCACGGGCCCAGCCGCTCCACAGCATGTGGGATCTTCCCAGACCGCGGCACAAACCTGTGTCCCCTGCATCGGCAGGTGGACTCTCAACCACTGCGCCACCAGGGAAGCCCTAGATATGTTTTTCATGGTAAAATCTACTATGATTTTTACCAGCTAATTTAGACCTAATTTAATTTATTTGCACATCTGTCAGCCTGTGAAAGAGTCAGCTTGACAACAAAAATCTGATGCAACTGTATCTATTTTATCTTCAGTCTTTCCATCAAAGGCCAGGAGAAACCTGCTTCTTCTGAGGGCTTTGTTTTTATCAGTCTGGGTGGCTAGCTTTGATTTGGCGTTGTCGTCTTGCTGGGGAGCTCACAATAACTCTCATGAAGAGTTCTGCTGATGCTTATTTATAGATCAGCGAGTTTGGAGGACCGTTCTTAATGTATTCAGTTTACTTTGGAGCTTTGCCTCTTTTCTACTTCTCTGGGGTCAGGTCTGTTTTACAGCCAGCTAGAAAGACACTGCTGAAGTAATTGTCCATAAAATGAGGGTCTCCTATCTGTATTCTCTCCCCAGCACCCTCGCCTGAAGAATCTGTCCACTGCCTTCACTCTTTGCTTCATTCTGGGTGTACAGAGACTTGTTAGAGGTGTCCTAACAGGTGGCCAGGGTGTCCAGCTTCATTTCCGGGGCCGCACATCACACGGATTAGTACCTTCAAATGCAGTGACTAATTTGCTAGAGTGTGAGGTAAAGTTCAATAAATGAATCTAAAGTCCCCAAGCAGCTTGTAGTTTGGAAATTCTTGGACTCCTTTGGAGCAGGTTGGCAATTTCCTATTACCACTAGATGTCCCTGTGTGGCTTTTCTTTTGGACACCAGTACTGTACAAGCTGCAAGTTATTTCTGCTCTCCTGGTTGGAAGGAAAGTGCATCACAGTCTCTGAAGAGGCTGTTTACAGTGGAATATCAACCAAGCTGGGACCCAACACAGCTTAGCCCTAGTACACTAATTTCAAGTCCAAGGGCATGGCAAAGCTGGAGAGTACTCTGAGACTGTGCAGAAATCAGGACTATCTCTATAGAGGTCCCAGGTTCTTTCCAATTTGCATTCATTCAATTTCCCCTGCCTCCCAGCTCCCTCTTGGTAGCCTAGACCAAAGCTTTAAAAACTATCATGGAGAACTAGTTAAAAAAAATTTTTTTTTTCGCACTTCTGCTTTCTTGCAGACCAACACATGGTCTTACTGTGCAGGACATCACAGGTTACTCACTCTGGGAGTCTGATAACAACCAAACTGTCTGTTCCCCCTAACAAAATGATGGTATATGTACTTAGATGTGACGTTGCACAGCAGTGTCAGCTGCCTACAAAAGGTTTTTTAAAGCATTCTCTCAATTTCTGTATTTCCTCTGTCTTTGATTGGCAACAGCTTGTGGACCAGCACCGGTCTGAGGATCACGCTTTGGGTGGCACTGGCCTAGGCGTCATCATAAGGCTTAGTTCTACATCCTTGAATTAAAACTAATGAGCCATGGGGAACTGGAGTGGCTCAAGGCAGCTTCTTGCAATGTGCAGAGAGCCGTGGTCTCTGTCCTTCTACCCCAGGTCAGACCTGGACCTTCCACTGACCTACTGCACTGAATCTCAGATTAAGGCAACATTAAACAGAAAACACTGGGTGATCCCCAGAGGCCACAGCAGTGGAGAGGGAATGAGAGTTCTTGCAGCTTTGGAACCTGTTACCGAGTCCAGGCTCGTACTGCTTGCCGTATGACAGGCCAATACATCGAGAGACAAGTCGTTAGGGCAAGGAAGAGCGACTTTATTCAGAGAGCCAGCAAACCGAGAAGATAGTGGACTCATGTCCCAAAGAACCATCTTGCCTGAGTTAGAATTCAGCCTTCTTTTATAATAAAAAGGGAGGAAATAAAGGCCAACATTTCCTGGTTCCAGTCAGCCTCTGAGGGGATGTGCTAATTTCCTTCTTCCTGCAGTCATTCACACGTGGGCCTGGTCAGGATGTTTCCTGTGAGCAAAAGGTATTTTAGCTTAATGATCATTACCTGGGAGGCAGGGCTCCCAGAGATGGGCCACTGTGTATAATTTGAGCTTATAGGTGACATCCCTTTAGTGATTAACTTGTAATAGAATGCAAAGTTTCTTCCCCATTACGAACCTTCTTGCAGAACTTAAGTGAACCTTGTCAAGGTCCACTCTATACTTTAGAAGAGAAATAAAGGTGGTAAAGGATGGTAAATACCATGTACTTGTATTCGTCTTAATAATTAGCCATAGTGACACCTGGGTGATCAATTCTGTGATGTCTTATGTCACAACCAGCTCCAATTACAGGAAGAGCGGGAAAGAGTTTTAGCTTCACAAACTGAAAAGAAACAGTTTGTTTACTCAATGTACCAACAGTTTGTGTCCCCAACAATCATTTATTAAGACAATCATTTGTAATGTAAGAGCACAATTTGCCTTCAAAACAATGTTGAGAATGGTGGTTAATTTTCCTGTTTACTCACAGAAAACCATTTAAGCCAGGCAGTAACTGACTTAAACACTATTTTTCTCTTTTTTATGATTCCATGGGTCAGGTCAAGTCAAGCAGCCAAGAACATTGCTTTCTCTGTTATAAGCTCTTGAGATCCAAGTTCCAAACTTTGATAGAAAGGGTTTCCCCTCTCTTTCTCAGGGTGCCTCATGGAGAAACAGGATTTGTCTGGAGTTCCTTGTTCTGGAAAGGACAACAAGATGACTCTGGTCCCTTGCAGCGGTAACCAGCAAGGAAGCAGGATTCCCGATGAAGGGTTCCCTTAGCTGTGTCTTTAAGGCTTGGAGTATAAAACCATGTTTGATAAGCAGTGTTTGATGAGCAGGGACCTTTGTGGTAAAAGCTTCCAGGGGTGGCTGGGAGTGAGGCATGGGATCTCTTAGAGAAGGAAAAATCATGGGGTGAGAGCTAGAAGCACTGGATCAAGAGTCACCAAGTGGAAGACTGGGATGAAGCCGCATGAGTGAAAAAGGAAGAAGAAAGACATACTCACATGACAAGAGTTGAAGGGCAATATATGCGGCTCTGTCAGCTGGGGATTGAAATTCCAAGGCTGAAGGCTCATTTTCATGTGTTCACATTTATGGGGCAGAGGCCTTGAAGGAGAGGCCCTAAATATGTCCTTCTGGAAAGATGACTCTGCATCTTTAGCGTCTCCTGTGGGAAATGTAATAGAGGTGGGACAGATCCAAGTTTCATGGAGCTGAAGCTTATGCAATTTGTGGATACTTTAGGGAAAAAAAGCAAACTTAAAAACGTAAAATTAGGTATGAATATAAATATTTATTTACATAAGAAAATAAATTTTTAAAATATCCATTTTAAAAAGCTAGCAAATACAGGCACGCCTCAGAGATACTGTGGGTTTGGTTCCAGACCACTGCAATAAAGGGTATATTGCCATAAAGCGAGTCAAACGGATTTTGGTTTCCCAGTGCATACAGAAATTATATCTACACTGTACTGTAGTCTACTAAGTGTGCCATAGCATTACGTCTAAAAATGTACATCCCTTAATTCAAAAATACTTTATTGCTAAAAAATGTTAACCATTATCTGAACTTTCAGTCAGTCGTAATCATTTTGCTGGTGGAGGGTCTTGCCTCCATGTTGACAGCTGCTGACTGATCAGGGTGGCAGTTACTGAAGGGTCGGACAATTGTGGCAACTTCTTTTTCTTTTTTTGTGTACGTGTGTGTGTGGTACGCGGGCCTCTCACTGTTGTGGCCTCTCCCGTTGCGGAGCACAGGCTCCGGACGCGCAGGCTCAGCGGCCATGGCTCACGGGCCCAGCCGCTCCGCGGCATGCGGTATCCTCCCGGACCGGGGCACGAACCCGTGTCCCCCGCATTGGCAGGCGGACTCTCAACCACTGCGCCACCAGGGAAGCCCTGTGGCAACTTCTTAAAATAAGACATCAGTGAAGTTTGCTGCATCGATTGACTCTTCCTTTCACGGACAGTTTCTTGGTGGCGTGCAATGCTGTTTGATAGCATTTTACCCACACTAGAACTTCTTTCATAAGCAGAGTCAATCTCTCAAACCCTGCTTCTGCTTTATCAACTAAGTTTATGTCATATTCTAGATCCTTGTTGCATTTTAACAATCTTCACAACATCTTCACCAAGAGTAGATTCCATCTCATTAAACCACCTTCTTTGTTCATCCATAAGAAGCAATCCCTCATCAGTTCAAGTTTCATCATGAGATTGAAGCAATCCAGTCCATCTTCAGGCTCTACTTTTTCTTTTTTTTTTTCTGAGACAAGAATCTCTTTTTATTTAACATTGCAGGGTTAGAAAGTAAGGACCAGGCAGAGCAGGAGACAGTACAAATAATCAAATGGAATATAACCCTTACATTTTCATTTGAAAGACAGAAAAAAATAAGCTTTAAAGTGACATGTGTTTATTGTATGCCGTATCAAAGCAAAAGATATGGACATAGATATACAGACATAGATATAGATATCACATTTTCTTTACCTGTTCATTCATCAATGGACAATTAGATTGTTACCATGTCATGGCTGTTGTGAATAATGCTACAATGAACATGGGGGTGAGGATATCTCCTCAAGATACTGATTTTGTTTCCTTCAGACATATGCCCAGAAATGAGACTTCTGGATAATATGGCAGTTCTGTTTTTAATTTTTTTCTTTTTTTTTTTTTTTTTTTTTTGCGGTACATGGGCCTCTCACTGCTGTGGCCTCTCCTGTTGCAGAGCACAGGCTCCGGATGCGCTGGCTCAGCGGCCATGGCTCACGGGCCCAGCCGCTCCGCAGCATGTGGGATTTTCCTGGACCGGGGCACGAACCCGTGTCCCCTGCATCGGCAGGTGGACCCTCAACCACTGCGCCACCAGGGAAGCCCTGTTTTTAATTTTTTAAAGAACCACCATAATGCTTTCCACAGTGGCAGCACCAATTTAAATTCCCACCAACAGTGTTCAAGGGTCCCTTTTTCTCTACATCTTTGCCCACCTTTTTAATCTTTTTTAAATTATTATCATAGCCATCCTAACAGATGTGAAATGATATGTCATTGTGGTTTTGATTTGCATTTCCCTGATGATTAGTGATGTTGAACACCTTTTTGTGTACCTGTTGTCCATTTATATGTCTTCTTTGGAAAAATGTCTATTCAAGTCCTTTGACCATTTTTACGTTGGATTATTTGGGGTTTTTTTGTTTTTGTAATTAAGTTGTATGAGTTCCTTATATATTTTGGAAATTAAGCCCTTACCAGATATCTGATTTGTAAATATTTTCTCCCATTCCATAGGTTGCCTCTTCACTCTGCTAATTGTTTCTTTTGCTGTGTAGAAGCTTTTCAGTTTGATGTAGTCTTGCTTGTTTATTTTGCTTTTGTTGCCTGTGCTTTGGGTGTCATATCTGAAAATTTATTGCCAAACCCAATGTCAAGAAACTTTTTCTCTATGTTTTTTTCTAGGAGTTGCATGGTTCCAGGTCTTACATTTAAGTCTTTAATTCATTTTGTGTTAGTTTTTGTGTATGATATGAGATAGTGGTCCAGTTTTCCCAATGCCATTTATTGAAGAGACTGTCCTTTCCCCATTGTGTACTCTTGGGACCCTTGTCAGAGATTAATTGACCACATCAGGCTCCACTTCTAATTCTAGTTCTCTGGCTATTTCTATCACATCTGCCATTACTTCCTCCACTGAAGTCTTGAACCCCTCAAAGTCATCCGTGACTTCTTCCAAACTCCTCTAAATGTTGATATTTTGACCTTTCCCCATGAATCATGAATGTTCTTAATGGCATCTAGAATAGGGAATCCTTTCCAAAAGGTTTTCAATTTACTTCACCCAGATCCATCATAGGAATCACTACCTATGGCAGCTATAGCCTTACAAAATCTGTTTTTTACATTTTCATTCCTCATCTCACCTGTTATAGTCTATCCAGACCCAAAGCATGACCACAGGGTAACCAGCTGAAAATGCACCAAGTTCTTTAGCCTACAATTCCTGTATTGATTGACTGTCTAATTGACTAAAGTATTTCTTGATTCAACAAACATTTATTTGTAGTTTTTTACTTTGTTCTAGGTGCTCTTCTGGACTCTGAGTATAAGAAAGAAGGAGAAATTTTGCCCTCCTGGAGGAGCTCAGAGAGCTTTTTGTTCCAGGTCTTACTGGTAGAGAGTAGCAGAGTCAAGGTGAGAATCCAGGTGTCATGATTTCTGGCTTAGTGCTTTTGCTATGAGGCCACATTTTTTCTGAAGTTTAAAAGTCTGACCAATACCAAAAGCAGAAAATGCTTCACAGTGATGTAAACAAATCAGTACCTCTAATTTATGGTAGGTTACTAAGGGCCTCGGTATTCTGGAACTATTAAAAGTAACCTATGGAATCTGAGGTAAGGGGCCCTGAAGTCCCTACAATAGGGATCCAATTCTAAACCTAAGAAACATCCCCAAAGACAGGTACTAAAACATCAAAGGTATTGGTTTTAAAATATAAAAGCACAAAAGCAAGTATTTAAAGTATCAAGACAAGTATTTAAATGTAATTGAGGTCCTTTCTTAATGACTCAGTTAAAGCGATTATACACGTGGGAGATGGGATATCTTCAATTTCCAGCTTGAGCAGCTCTTCCTTACTCCTTGCTGTAGAGAGAGACTTTTAAGACTTGGTGGCTGATTGCACTTGTACCTCTTCATCAGGAAAATAAAGCACTCAAAGCAGGGCAAAGGGGACTCACAATTTTTGAGTGTCATTGAGGTGCCCTGAGTTTTATGCGTGTTGTGTCATTTAATCAACAAAACAGTCTCATGTGGTAGGGATTTTTGTCTTCATTTTACTGAAAACTAAATTCAATTTTTTTTTTTTTGACCGTGCTGCATGGCTTGTAGGATCTTAGTTCCCCAACCAGGGATTGAACCCGGGCTCTCAGCAGTGAAAGTGCAGTCCTAACCATTGGACCGCCAGGGAATTTCCTAAATTCAAATATTTTAAATACTATGCCCAAGGACACAGTTTGTAAATGGTAGACTCAGAAATGATGGGACTTCCCCGGCAGTCCAGTGGTTAAGACTCTGCTGCTTCCATTGCAGGGAGCAGGAGCCCTGGTCAGGGAACTAAGATCCTGCATGCTGTGTGGCATGGCCAAAAAACAAACAAAAAAAAAAAGGTAAAAAGAAATGAAACTAGGCTGGTTTAGTTCCAAGGTTCATGTTCTTTGCAGCATACCATGCCACCTTCAGGGATAAGAACAAAATTTAAAGGAGAGAAAAAAAACCCTAAAGATGAAGTGGGGAAGATTATAAATAAGGAAGGGCTAACATTTAGATATTTTTTTTGATTAACAGATATACCAGCAGAAGGACTGGGCTTATAATGTTTGTTATTCTCTAATCAAACATCACTTTTCTACACGTGGTGCCAGGAACCAAGCTCAGGTCCCTCCCTTACTTGTCCTGTACCCAGGAGCAAACTTTCATACTCATTGAGAATTTCTGAAAGATTCTGCCTTCATCAAGAAGGAGAAAGATAAAATCCTGTGCTCTGGAGGCAGAGAACCGGTGTTTAAATACCACATTTGCCACCAACTAGATATACGTAGGCAGATTTTTTAACTTTCTTGTGTTTGAGTTGTCTCAATGGGGATAATAATACTAAAGCCTCACTCCTAAACTCTTGGGGAGTAAATAAGATGATACGTAAAAAGAATCTAATATGGTGTCTAGTCCAAAGTGAGTGTTCAAAAAATGTTGATTTTCCTATTACCATTTTAAAACAAAACAAGCATGATAGGTATAAATTGCTTCTCTATACTCAGAGGCAAGAAATGACACATCTCTTTATATTGTAAACAAAGTTTGGTCCATTTCAAGGATCAGTAAAAAGTCCCCTGATTAATTTGGAGATCTCACTCCTACCCTTTGGAGCATATATGTTTAGAGTTTATGAGTCTCATTGGAGGAAGATCATTGTTGATGTCCAGGCTTATGTGCCCTATTCAGAGATGATGGCTCTACTTCCCAAATCAGGCCTCTTCACCAAGCACTTGTTGTCATTTCTATCCAAGGTTCTGTCACTCATTTGATTGTGGCCAGGTCACCACCAATCCCATAAACCCAAATCCAAAGGTCTTCTTTCCCAGTCTTTGGGGTCTAACCAGGCATTTTGAGTCTGAGTCATTCCCTCTTCAATATCTTCTGTTCCTACCTCTTCTCAGATACCTGAGCCTACATCTCCTTAACACACAAGCCTCTGTAGTTATCACCTTCAAAGAGCCAAAACTTGCCTGGCATATTCTCTTCTCTGGCTCTGAAGAAAAGGCTTTCTTTCTTCACCAGGGGGTAGTGGTAAGGCAGAACCCAGAACTTTAGAAACACAATTCTGGTTTATCCTTACTGACGGAAGAGGAGAAACTTTATTATTTTCCGGTGAGATGGCATCAGAAAAAAACTCAAAGTAACAAGAAACTTTCTCAATAAATTACCTTGTTAAATACATATATATACACTTATATATAGAAATATATATATACACCATTTTATATATATAAAACCAGTGTATCTGTAAGATACTGTAGGAAATGCAAGGAACTTACCCTCTAGTTAGGAAGTGAGACCTAGTCAAGATAAAACAACTGAGACACTTCTGACCTTCCTTCTATCAAAAATCTGAATATCCTTGAAGTGATTTTAAAACATGACAATTTTAACTAAGCACTAGTTTGGAGAGTCACATCTCTGCCTGAAAATATACTTTGATGGCCATAATCTTTGTCTTCCTGCTTCAGTGACGTGGAGACGGATTGGATGCCAGGGTGACAGAGAATCTTCCTAGCTGATTAGGCTTCTGTAGACACAACAAAGGCCATACTTTAAATTAGCTCCAACAGTCTAATCAGAATGAACAGACTACTTGGGTCTGTGATGAAGACATACTGGCAGCTGATGAAGGCTTTCTAGAGGGATTTTGGTGAAAACCCAAAGTATATTAATGCTGAAAGCAGTTTGATTCCAGTGTAAGGATTAAGGGTGATTTAGAAGGAAATGTTTATGCTAACAATTCATTTCTATTTTAATTTTCTTTCAAGTTTGTCTTTATGTATTAGCTTTAAGAATCATGCAAGATAATAATTTTTCTCATCTCTTTCATCAGTGGTTTAAAAATATTAATTCGTTAAAATAATCACACTCAGGAGCATTTTGATATCTCAGACCACCTCATCAGGATGCCCACTACGATCTGGGAGGAAAATGTCCTGACTGCAGATTCATGTCTTTTGGTTCAGGAAACCAATTGCATCTTGATTCTACAAACGAGCACATTCATAATCTAAGGAAAATCTATATCACTTGTTATTTGAAGACACTGAACTTACTCTCATAATGAACTTTTCCAGAATATATCTTTTTTTTTACATGTTTTTAAAAGTAAATAGAAAACTATCTTAAGTTGGGTTTCCTGGGAAATAAAATTTGAGCCAGAAGTTTCCATGCAGGATGTTAACTGAGGAGTGCTCCTGGGATCAACACCTGTGATGGAGAGAAAGGTGGAGGATGGCAGAGGGAAGGGTTGAATTGTGATGCAATCACACCAAAGCCTCATTGGATCCTAAAGGGAGTTCTGAAACTGGGATTCATCTTCAGAGTCGGACCTTTATTCTTATTCATCAAACAATGAGTGGATTTGGGCTGCCCATGAGAAGGGGAGGTGACCTTGAGTGAGACTCCTCTCCTGTTGTGGGCGAATGCCAGTGAAGGACTCAACTGAGGACCTTCAAACATTAGCTGAGGCTCCTAGCATCCATTACAGTCTACCCCTTGAGTTTTTCAGATCCATTTTTTTTTTTTTTTCAGATCAACAGCTTTATTGAGAAACGAAAGCAGAGCCCCCCCTTCCCCCCGCCCCGGTCATGGCGGCATCGGCCTCAGGCTCTGAGCATCCAGGCATCCTAAGGGTAGAAGACGAGATCAGGGATCAGGTATCAGAGTCCGGAACATGAGAGCGGCCGCAACCGGGCCCAGAGCGGCGGCACGTGTCGGGGCCTGGGTTTCACCTCCCCACACGGAGGAGCGGGCGGTGAGCTGAGACCCCGGTGGCTCTGGGCGCCGAGTCTCACCTGCGGCCACGGCCAAAGCCGCAGGTGATTTTCAACCAACGCCGAGATCCATTTGTTTTGCAGGATAGATTCTGGGAACAATTTCTCTAGAATTCTGATTGGTCTCTTTTTGGGGGAACACTTGCCTGAGAAAGGTTAGTGGGATGAATTACCAGCCCATCTCTGCAATTGATCTCAAGGCTGCAATAGATACTCTTCTTTCCTTCCTCTACTATCCTTTGCTTCCCATTTCTCCCACTCTTGGCTACCATCTCTCTCGGTTTAGATTACTTGCCCTGGTAATCCAGACGTCAATCCCGAGGAGTCTAAATCCCTGGTCACTATATCCATGGCTCTTGCACATATCCATCTATCAATAAAATTGGCAAGGGAAAAACACAAGACATTCCAGTGGATCACCTGAGTACTACACATATGCCTTCATTGTTTAAGGGTAGCCTTATCACTTCCGATTGATCAGGGAGCGTTGCTTCTAGCAATATGGCTACTCTTTTCCTTCTCTACTGGTTTCTTGGAATAAGGAGTCTGATGTGAGGTTTCATGAGAGTCTTGTTTGGTTTCCTGGTGAAAATATTTCCCTTCTGGGAACTAGACCACTAAACTTATGAAGTCCAGAGTTTCAAGAGTGAGTAGCATGAATTCCCCAAGTGGCCCACTTCTACTGTAGTTCATTATTTCTAGATCCATGTATTCTATTTATTGAGGGCACAGCTCAATTTGAAGGTTGCTTTCCTAGGATATATGCTGCTTGTAAAGGATATTGTCCTATTCACGTATGGAATCATCTTCTAATTTTTGTCTCACTTGTGCCTTCAAAAACCTCTTCCTTTACTCCATCAAACCAATTGTTTCTGGATGGTGTGGTGTGTGCGTATGTGATAGGTCTACGGTCATATACCCACTGCCATCCCTCCTTTTCTGTAAAGTGAGTTTCTTAGTCTGGAGTAATGTTAGATGGAATTTTATGCCAATGGGTCAGACACTCTCTAAGCCTTAGCATAGGAAGTGAGACAAACTCATGCTTGAAATCTGTGCCCATTATGGTCAAGATGGATAACTGCCCCTTCCAGAGCAGAAGGGTTAAATGTATTTAAGTTGACACTAAGTGGCTGTTTTGATCTCCCTGAGAAATGATGCCATATCTGGACCCAGTATTCGTCTCTTACCATCACTTTAAATCTCTGTGGCTGGCTGGTTGAACATTTGGCAGCAGGAGCAGTGACTAGATCAACCTTGACAAGTGAGTGTCCATGCTAAGCCCATGCATAGTCTTCATTTCACCATCTTAACTATTCCACTATTGCACCCATTGTGTTGACAGTGGAGTGGCCATTGGCCAAGACTGGCTAACCTCAACTGATTGAATCATTTTGTCTTAATATTTATTGAGTTCTTCTTCTGGGGGACAAGTGCTGTCTTCCAAGCCTCTGACCAACTGGCCAATGCATTTTCCACTACCTGTATATAGATTCATATATATATATCTCTTGAAACACCTCTCTTTTTACACAATGTGGATCATCGGGTGTCCCAACCACATCTCTGCTCAATGTGAGGGTTTCCTCTCACAACTGTCTTTCAGGGCCACTTCTAAGTAAGGATTCAGTTTCAGCTGGTTCCACACATACCATTTTCAGCCCGAGCCATATATACCAAGACCAATTTTTTCCTTCTGCATTCTCAGGTCATAAGGGAACCCAGATGAGGCCATAGGAGTAAGCTGAGGTGCAACAGTGGTAGCTGACATGGGCTACCTGCCTGTAATGGTCTTGTGCTATTGCCTCTGAACTTGCATGTGTCTGATCCCAAATGTACCACTTCCCTTGAATTTCTGGGCACACAGTCACTTGATATTCTTGTTAAGTTACTTAGAAATGGCCTTATCCTTTTGGTTCTTGCTTTTAAGATTTGTTAGTGAGTGCAGGAAAAGAGTTCAACCTAGAGCTAATTACTGAGATAAAACGCTTCTGAGTACCCTACTCCATGCCTCATGAATTATGAGGTTTTCCAGTCTGGCTGCAGGGAACAAGGCCCCTTTCCTATGTCTGAGCCCCAGATATTGTTTCCTGTAGTCCTTTTGGGTGATTCTTTCCTGAGTCTTGTGTGATTTTTCTCACATCACATGCTGATCAGTACTCAGCTGAGTGGTCTAAGGGAGCCTCTGCCTCCTCTCGGTACCCACTCTCTGATCTGTAGCACTCTGCCCTGCAAACTCTAGCTGCCTTGTTTTCCCCAGACTCTCTTGTTTCCTCAACTAAACAAGTCTGCTGAGCTCTGCTTCAGTTTCCCCTCTTTGAGCTTGTAAGCTCTCTGGACAGTAACCTGGAGCAATCACAGAGTTCAGCTCACTTTTTCATCCCCTCAGGGATCCCTGTCTTCCACTGCCTAATGTCTAGTATGTTGAAAACTATTGTTTCATGAATTTCTTCCATTTATTTAGTTGTTTCATGTGGAAGCATAAATCTGGCCTGTGTCCTTGTGTATTAAGGCCAGCTCAGACCTGGTATTCAATAATCCTATAATCATCTGGGTATTCCCTTTCCCCAGTATATGCGATTGGGCATAAGGATATGTCACAGCAAACATTTTGATTTCAATGTGAAACAAAAAACCAGTTCTGAGATATTTTGTTTGTCCCTTATGTCTATAGTCTATGCACAGAAAATCCATGTTGTATATATGTTTATTATTTATCCCTAGAATTAGGTTACTCGTCATCTGCCCTCTGAAAGTATTTCATTTGTACATTTATTTGGACTCTAATTACCTGGGTACTTGTTATTTTGCTGCCCAATATCCATTGTCCCTTCCTAAAGGTCCTTTGAATTTTATTATTGGGATGATAGCTTCTCCATTTCACTCCTCTATCCAAGGGCACCTGATTCATGGGAGGCCAATTCTGTGCTCCCATTCTGTTCTCAGAAAATGGTCATTCCACCTGGGCAGGGACAGCTCACCAGATCCTTCCTGCTATCATTCCTCTATGGTGGTCCTGCATCTTAGCCTCCCGTCTGGTCTTGGTGGCTCTCAGTGCTCTAGTTTGGTTCTCCAGTCTTCCATCAATTCTGAGAGTCTCCCCAATCCATCCAACTTATTTCCTTTTCCATAACACATCCAGAGGACAGTTCTATTTACATTCAATAAATGACCTATCCAGCTTTGTATTATGGTTATGTACATTTCTCTCTGCAACTAGATTGTAAGACAGTGGAGAGCTAGACCCATGATTTATTCATCTTCTTGTCTTCTAGAGGACCACGAAGAGATGCAGATGCTAAACAAATGGTGCATTAAATTTAATCAATCATCAAATGTTTTTAGCATCTTACTTGTGAAGGATATATTATTTACATACATGAATATGTCACAGTCTTTAAGTCCAACAGAAGTCATAGAATCAACCTCACTTTGACCTATCTTCCTGAGAGAACTTTTGGATAGGAAACGTGCATTTCCTATCCGAAAGTATACAGGAATGGAGTAAAGTCCTTCGCGTACAACTGCAAAAATCTCGAGCCATTTTTGCAAAATCTAGTCTATGACCTCCCAAATCTATAAATTGCCATTAATAACATCTAACTCTCCTTTCTCATGGACACCTTTTCATGCCTGGGCATTGATTTGCTATTTTTATATTTTCTTCCAGTTAACTGTTTCTTCCTCTGAGGTTCAGGATTGAAAACTGTGCTCTGTTACTTATTTCTTTACTTATCCCCACCATATGTATGAAGATGTTTTCCAAATCTTTATCTCAGCACGTAATTTCTCAGCTGTGCTCCAGTTTTACACCTACTCTTGCCTGAGTGACATGGGCATATACGTATACTGCCATCCATCCAAGCTAAATCTGGCACAAATTGAACTTTTCACCTTTTAAACTGTCACCTTGTCATTTTTCCCATCATCATTAAAAATACCATCAGCCCCCAGACTTAGAAAGTGGGATATATCCTCTATTTTATTACTCTACTCTCACAGATCAAGTCTACAAGTCATAGTTCCCCAAAGTAAATTTTTTCCTGGACTTCCCTGGTGGCGCAGTGGTTGAGAGTCCGCCTGCCAATGCAGGGGACGGGGGTTCGTACCCCGGTCCAGGAAGATCCCATGTGCCGCGGAGCGGCTGGACCCGTGAGCCATGGCTGCTGCACCTGTGCGTCCGGAGCCTGTGCTCCGCAACGGGAGAGGCCACAACAGTGAGAGGCCCGCGTATTTTCCTTTAACTCTCTTCACCTATATATATGCCGACAAAAGAAACAAAATCTGACATGTTTGGAACTAATTAGTAGAGTTAATCTATAGGAAGGAATAAAATCTGATTCACACAGCCATCTCTCATTGGTATTTCTGGGAACCTAACATCTCTAGCCGTAACCCTGAATTGATTTGATTCAGGTAGGAAGGACACAGGATCAGAATGAATTTTTTTTTTTTTAATCTATGGCCATTATGGACTAGTTTAGTTTAGTTTCGATTTGTATTTTATCCACTTAAGCATAAAAAGATGGTTGGATTCTTCTAAAGGTAATAAGATAGTCACAAGATCCTACAGGTAAAAAAAAGTACTAAGAAGGGACACAATATATTTTTGAAACCTAGATTTGTTTTTTCTTCATTTAAAAAATTTTTTATTGGAGTATAGTTGATTTACAATGTTGTGTTAGTTTCAGGTGTACAACAAATTGAATCAGTTATATATATGCATATATTCATTCTTTTTCAGATTCTTTTCCCATACAGGTTATTACAGAATATTGAGTAGAGTTCTCTGTGCTATATAGTAGGTCCTTATTAGTTATCTATTTTACATATAGTGGTATTTATATGTTAATCCCAGTCTCTTAATTTATCACTTCCCCCTACTTTTCCCCTTTGGGAACCATAAGTTCGATTTTGAGATCTGTGAGTCTATTTCTGTTTTATAAATAAGTTCATTTGTATCATTTTTAATTAGATTCCACATATAAGTGATATTGTATGATATTTGTCTTTCCTTCTCTGATTTATTTCACTTATGATAATCACTAGGTCTATTCATGTTGCTGCAAATGACATTATCTTGTTCTTTTTATGGCTGAGCAATATTCCATTGTATATATGTACCACATCTTCTTCATCCATTCCTCTGTCAATGGGCATTTAGGTTGCTTCCGTGTCTTGGCTATTGTAAATAGTGCTGCAATGAATATTGGGGTGCATGTTCTTTTCAAATTATGGTTTTCTCCAGATATATGCCCAGGAGTGGTATTGCTGGATCATACAGTAGTTCTATATCTAGTTTTTTAAGGAATCTCCATACTGTTCTCCATAGTGGTTGTACCAATTTACATTCCCACCAACAGTGTAGGAGAGTTCCCTTTTTCCATACCCTCTCCAGCATTTATTGTTTGTAGATTTTTTGATGATGGCCATTCTGACCGGTGTGAGGTGATACCTCATTGTATCTTCATTTTGTTTGTTTGTTTCGTACTGTGTGGTTTATTACTTTATATATATACATGAGTTAACTTTTTGGTTTCATTTTTTATAAACATTTATTTTTCTATCAGAACTCTTGATTATTAAGTGGAATATTCTTTTGATCTAAGGACCTACTGTATAACACAGGGAATTCTGCTCAATGTTATGTAGCAACCTAAATGGGAAAAGAATTTGAAAAAGAATAGATACATGTGTATGTATAACTGAATCACTTTGCTGTGCACCTGAGACTATCACAATATTGTTAATCAACTATACTCCAATATAAAATAAAAATTTTTAAAAAGTCATCAGTAATTCTTAAACTACAGGACACCACACCAGTAAAGATGTTTCTAGTTACCTGATGACAACTAGCTATAAAGCACAGTCTAGAGGAAAGTCAGTCGCTCAAGAATGCACTGCAATCCTTCAGAATCTCCCTGTGCTTCAAGCCCTTGTGTCTAACTGCTCACTGGGCAGTTCCTTCTGTATATACTTAAGTCCTCATTTTCCATAATCCCAGTCTTGATTCCCTATTTTCTAGTCACTCAAGTGTGAAAATGTGCACTTATTTTCAATTCCTTTTCTTTCAACCCAGTAAATTAATTTACATCCATTTTATTTCTGAAAAACATACTTTCATTCATTTTTCCCCCCATTCCATTGTTACTGCCACTAATACATTCTGATCTCATATCTCTTGCCTTGATGATTTCAGTAGACTCCTCATGGACTCCTTGATTCCAGTCTCTTCTCTTGACCAGTAACCCTCCATGTTGCCAAGAGACTTGTATTTTTAAAGGGATATCTGATCACTTTCTTCTCTGATCCAAAAAACCCTGATGCCTCATTGCCATTATGACACAATTTAAATTTAATAGCATGATGTTCTTTGCTCTGATCTGAAAACCATCATCAAATAAGTGTTGAACAGCATTTAATATTATTTTCCTTCTGCTATCAAGATTCTATAATATATTTGCTTGATATCCCCTTTATCTCTTACTACTCACTATAGGTACTGCTGACTTTATGCTTTGGCTATATGAGTTCTTTCCTAAATATGCACCATGATTCCCTGTCTCCATGGCTTTGTATCACTTGTTCATTTTGATTGGAATATTCATTCATTCTACTCTTTTGTGTCAAAAATTCTATGTATTCTTCTTGGCAAAATTCAAATGACCATTCTTTTAAAAATTCTCCCAGGTGAAATTAGACAATTCTTCCTTCTGTGTTCTTTTCACTGTTTTTCCCCCTCTTACATCAAATAAGTTTAATAATTATGTAAATGCCTATCGATGTTTCTTCTATTATATTCATATACACTTTGCCAGGCCAGATACAGGTTATTTTATCTCTCTCTCAGCCCTTAATCCCCTGTTTAACTAGATAATTCCTGCTCATCTCCTGGGTCTCAGTATAAGTATCTCTGCATAATTCAGAGTCTCCCCTGAGTCCCTAGAAAATGTTGATCTTCCAAAAAACATTTATGGTAACATGAACTTTTCCTTAATAGCATACAATACATGATTAATTGTTTAAAATCTTCATTGTTAGACTGTAAGTTACCTACTTCACTGCAGTATTCCCTGTAATCAGCTTAATGTTTGGCATATAAAAATAATTCAATAAATATATTTTCAGTGAATGAAACTAACTCTGTTTTGTTCACTTTTATAACTACAACAGGACCAAGCTTTATGCATTTGATAGATTTAGCATTTGACAAATGCATGTCATGTAATGCAATTGGATTTATTGTCAAGAAGTCATATATAGACTGATCACTCAATAAGTGTTTCTTAGATGAGTGAGGAAATGAATTAATGAATACAGGTAGACATATGGTATAACTGAAAGAATATTAGATAGAGAATTAGAAGGTCTTGGAGTGGTGGTACCACTATCTTACTGCATGGTTTTGAGCAATTTACCCAACCACTCTTCGTTTGAATAACAAATCCTATACTACCTACTGGTAAAATGAAGTAAAACACAAATGTAAGGAGTTTTCATGATACTATAGTTCCTAGGTTAAAAGGAAATGAATATGGAAAATGGCCCTTTAGACTATTCCATTCTTCTCTATGCTAGGGAGAATGCTTTTTCCAGCTGTGTTGAAAAAGAAGATTGCATTCAGCGGGTTGGAATATCTTTCTTCAAAGAAGTGCAAATCACCTACAAGATATAACTTTCTTCATCACAAATATGAGCCTTAGGTTCCTTCAACACAAGTATCCCCATCCCCAAATATTGAAGATTTTAAACTAAAGGTTTAAATAGAGGTTTTTAGTCTCACACCAGAGCTGTGACCTTGCTCTGTATATCCCTTACCCTAACAGTTTATATATTTCTTAAGCTAAGAGTCCATATATCTTATATATAGTTCATATATCAAATTCTACAAACTCTTCTAAGAGTTCAAGGATTTAGGAACTTCCTGAAATTCTAGGAAAAGTGTTGTGTGTATTTATATTTGGGGGGTATATTTAGCACAGTTTAAGAAATCAGGTTCTCAAATGTGTCAAAAGTTAAAAATCACTGGTATATAATTAAATGAGAAAATGTCCAAGAACCTGGAGAAAAAGAAACATTGAAGGTGAGCTTAACAATAGCAACAAATATAAAATCAGAGAATTTTGCAGAGACGTAGAAGTAGAGGCAAGAAAACCCAGTCCTGCACTCAGGCCATATTGACTCAATTTACAACTTCTAATAATCTCTGTGATTTGATTTCCTAGCCCAGAGGAAATCAGAAGAACCAAATTAGAAGAGTGGCGTTTGAAAGAATATAGTTTGGTATTGGCTCTTCAGAGTTCATTTTTTCCTACCTAAGCATTTTATGCTCTTTGTATATCTAGTTTCAACTGGTATTTTAATTTCACATTTACAAAACTTATTGTTTTTAACACTTGTTCTTCTTCAGAGACATGTATATTGGATTTTTTTAGCTATTTTCTGTTTCTCTTATAATTACTATAGTGTTGCAGTTGAAAGTTTGAAACTCATTGCTTTTTAGTTGAAGTTTTGTTCTTATAATTTTTCTTTTGATATTCTTTTTTAAAAATTGAGATATATTAGTTTCAGGTGTACAACATAATGATTCAATATTTGTAAATATCATGAAATGATCACCACAATAAATTTAGTTAACATCCATCACCACATGTAGTTACAAATCTTTTTCTTCCTATAACATTCTTAAATGGCACTCTTCTTCCCTCCCCCACGTCCCTTAGCTCAGTTAGGATGTGGAGTAGTGGTAGTCAATGAGTAAATGCCTAGGATAGCCTGCATAATACCTAGTCAACATGGTGTAGTTGAGTTTTTTCCTATTGATTTCTGCTTCCTGGTTGTGATGGAGCAAATAATGATTCTCTCAAGGACAAAAGGGGGAAAACCAAAAATAGAGCCTAAAAATGATTCAGCATCTTAACTTCCACTTTTGCTTTTGTTGCCCCACACTTTATATTGTCACCCCTATACTACAACTTCACCCCTAAATTTCTCTCTCTCTCTCTCTCTCTCTCACACACACACACACACACACACACACACACACACACACTATAATAATCAGGGTTCTCCAGAGAAACAGAATGAGGAGAGAGAGACAGAGGAATAAGGAATTGGCTCTCACGATTATGGAGGCTGACTAGACCCAAGGTCTGAAGGGAGAATTGGTGAGCTGAAGACCCAGAAGAGTTGATGGTGTAGTTCCAGCCTTAATCTGAGAACCAAGAGAATGGTTGGTCCAGCCCTAGTTTGAGAACCAGCAGTCCTGAAATCCAGGAAAAGCTGATGTTTCAGTTCGAGCCCAAAGGAAGGAAAAAGCTGATGTCTGAGTCTGAAGGCAGTCAGGTAGGATGAATTCTCTCTCACACAGGGAAGGATCAGTCTTTCTGTTCTATTCAGTCCTTCAAATGATTGGATGAAACCCACCCACATTAGGCAGGGAAATCTTCTTTACTTAGTCTACAGATTTTTTTTTGAATTTCATTTTATTTTTTTATACAGCTGGTTCTCATTTGTTATCTATTTTATACATATTAGTATATATATGTCAATCCCAAACTCCCAATTCATCCCACCACCACCACCACTGCCACTCCCCCCCATTCTCCCCACTTGGTGTCCATATGTTTGCTCTCTACATCTGTGTCTCTATTTCTGCCTCACAAACCAGTTCATCTGTACCATTTTTCTAGATTACACATATATGCCTTAATATACGATATTTGTTTTTCTCTTTCTGACTTACTTCACTCTATATGACAGTCTCTAGGTCCATCCACGTCTCTACAAATAACTCAGTTTTGTTCCCCTTTATGGCTGAGTAATATTCCACTGTATATATGTACTACATCTTCTTTATTCATTCGTCTGTCAATGGACACTTAGGTTGCATCCATGACCTGGCTATTGTAAATAGTGCTGCAATGAACATTGGGGTGCAAGTGTCTTTTTGAATTATTGTTTTCTCTGGGTATATGCCCAGTAGTGGGATTGCTGTGTCATATGGTAATTGTATTTTTAGTTTTTTAAGGAACTTCCATACTGTTCTCCATAGGGGCTGTATCAATTTACATTCCTACCAACAGTGCAAAAGGGTTCCCTTTTCTCCACATCCTCTCCAGCTTTTGTTGCTTGTAGATTTTCTGATGATGCCCACTCTAACTGGTGTGAGGTGATACCTCATTGTACTTTTGATTTGCATTTCTCTAATAATTAGTGATGTTGAGCAGATTTTCACGTGCCTCTTGGCCATCTGTATGTCTTCTTTGGAGAAATGTCTATTTAGGTCTTCTGCCCTTTTTTTTTTTCTTTTTGCGGTACGCTGGCCTCTCACTGCTATGGCCTCTCCTGATGTGCAGGCTCAGCAGCCATGGCTCACGGGCCCAGCCGCTCCGCGGCATGTGGGATCTTCCCGGACCAGGGCACGAACCCGTGTCCCCTGCATCGGCAGGCGGACTCTCAACCACTGTGCCACCAGGGAAGCCCCGCCACTGGTAATTTGATAGGAATTGCATTGGATCTGTAGATTGCTTTGGATAATATAGTCATTTTCACAATATTGATTCTTCCAACTCAAGAACATGGTATGTCTCTCCATTTGTTTGTGTCATCTTTGATTTCTTTCCTCAGTGCCTTATAGTTTTTCTGAGTACAGATCTTTTGCCTCCTTAGGTAGGTTTATTCGTAGGTATTTTATTCTTTTTGTTGCAATGGGGAATGGGATTGTTTCTTTAATTTCTCTTTCTGATCTTTTGTTGTTAGTGTATAGGAATACAAGAGATTTCTGTGCATTAATTTTGTATCCTGAAACTTTATCAAGTCCATTGATTAGCTCTAGTAGTTTTCTGGTGGCATCTTTAGGATTCTCTATGTTTAGTATCATGTCACCTGCAAACAGTGACAGTTTTACTTTTTCTTTTCCAATTTGTATTCCTTTTATTTCTTTTTCTTCTCTGATTGCCATGGCTAGGACTTCCATAACTATGTTGAATAATAATGGCGAGAATGGGCATCCTTGTCTTGTTCCTGATCTTTGAGGAAATGTTTTCAGTTTTTCACCATCGAGAATGATGTCTGCTGTGGGTTTGTTGTATATGGCCTTTATTATGTTGAGGTAGCTTCCTTCTATGCTCACTTTCTGAAGAGTTTTTATCATAAATTGGTGTGGAATTTTGTCAAAAGCCTTTTCTGCATCTATTGAGATGGTCATATGGTTTTTTATTCTTCAATTTGTTAATATTGTGTATCACACTGATTGATTTGTGTATATTGAAGAATCCTTGTGTCCTTGGGACAGATTTAAATGTTAATCTTTTTTTAGAAAATACCTTCACAGAGCTTCCCTGGTGGTGCAGTGGTTGAGGGTCCGCCTGCCGATGCAGGGGACACGGGTTCGTGCCCCGGTCCGGGAGGATCCCACGTGCCGTGGAGCGGCTGGGCCCGTGAGCCATGGCCGCTGAGCCTGCGCTTCCGTAGCCTGTGCTCCGCAACGGGAGAGGCCACAACAGTAAGAGGCCCGCGTACCGCAAAAAAAAAAAATTAAAAAATTAACCATCAAACACCTCCCCCCCAATTTAAGGCAGGCTTCAATGTCCCCAAGGCTTTCTGTTAGTTTTTATATTGATTTCTTATGTCTATTCTTCTTTCTTTTCTGAAATCTGCAGGGATAATTTTGGTAGAAGAAGCCAGTAGCGTATGCTAATTTTCCATATTGTCAGGAATCTCCTATTCACAATTCCTAAATTATTTATATTATCACCAGTACTTTTTTCCCTTTATCAGAGAAAATTGCTTCTCTTTTTCAAAACTAACTTCTGCTGTTTCCATCTCTTTCCCCAGTTACCATTATATTGTCCATTTCACCAACCCATTAGGGAACTGTACTTTGTATGTATGTATGCATATATATATATATATATATATATATATATATGTGTATATATACACACACACACACACACACACACACACATATATATAAGCATGTATTTATTTCTACTCTATCTAGACCAATAAGAATATTCCTCA
This sequence comes from Leucopleurus acutus, assembly GCF_964270905.1. Taxonomy (NCBI): domain Eukaryota; kingdom Metazoa; phylum Chordata; class Mammalia; order Artiodactyla; family Delphinidae; genus Leucopleurus; species Leucopleurus acutus. The sequence goes on from NC_139152.1 coordinate 13,603,930, forward strand.
TATAGGCACACCCAAAATGTTCATTGAATGAACAGATAAATGAATGGATAATGAATGGATGAATGAAATTATCATCAAGTACAAATCTTTAATGTAAAAATCATGAAACGTTATGCAAATGAGAAAGAAATGCATTTTATGAATGGTGGTAGAAAGTCATATAGTTGAGCTATGAAGAATTATAAAATACTTTCTAGTTTTAAAACACAAGATTAGACAACGGAAATTGCTGGTTCTTGTGATCACTTGTTATGTCTTATTATAGTTCCAAGTTATTCCCATTTATTTTATTTCAGTCCATGTGTGTGTGTGTGTGTGTGTTTCTGTTCAATTTTTAACATGCTTCAACTAAATTTGGCTTGTGTCTATATGCTGGATACTAGGAAAGACTCTTAGAGAATTATTCCATGGCTTGTTCAGTCCCTAGGTAATACAAAGATTCATTGTCACCTTAATTGAACAGCCATTCTTCTTTTTTACTTTTTCTTTCTTCTCCCACCTCCTATATTTTCCATCTATTCTTCTTTTTTCTTTTAGTAGGTAAGAGTGGGAGTTCTGAATTATTTTTGGAGCATTCAGTTCTCCTTGGGGAATTAGCCAGTATGCTTGACTTCCACGAACTCTTAGAGTAAAACGATTTGACAGAATGTAAATTTAACCCCACTTTGGTAGCTTCACTATGTGGTTTCCTCAACAGCAAAGATCACATTTGATATTAGTTTGGTTTAGAAAACAATTTTTTTATGAAATTGACAGAACATAAGCAATGAAAGTTAGAATATAAGTGATATGTTTAGTTAGCTTAACCCTGCAGATTTATATAACTCTTGTATTGTTTATTTTTAAATTCATCTGAGATCCTCTTTTAAATAAATCTAACAGAAGGCTGTCCATCTCTTAACTAAGAAGTTCACTTCATATTTATTGAGCACCTAGCATATGCCAATGTGCCAGGCACTATTCTAGGACCAGGGGATACAGCTGACATCATAAATTTTCACAGCATAGTCTTGTTATTCATTAATTTCATTCTGATTTTATTTCTTTGTCCCAATTAAATGTACAAATTAAGAGTAACTTCCACCCTGAATTTTATTGTATTCTAAATTTGATTTTCTTCAATTGATAGCTAAATGTCCAATCCAAAAATGGGCAGAAGACCTAAATAGACATTTCTCCAAAGAAGACATACAGATGGCCAAGAAGCACATGAAAAGCTGCTCAACATCACTAATCATTAGAGAAATGCAAATCAAAACTACAATGAGGTATCACTTCACACCAGTTAGAGTGGGCATCATCAGAAAATCTACAAGCAACAAATGCTGGAGAGGGTGTGGCGAAAAGGGAACCCTCTTGCACTGTTGGTGGGAATGTAAATTGATACAGCCGCTATGGAGAGCAGTATGGAGGTTCCTTAAAGAACTAAAAATAGAATTACCATATGACCCAGCAATCCCACTACCGGGCATATACCCCGAGAAAACCGCAATTCAAAAAGACACATGCACCCCAGTGTTCATTGCAGCACTATTTACAATAGCCAGGTCATGGAAGCAACCTAAATGCCCATCAACAGATGAATGGATAAAGAAGATGTAGTACATATATACAGTGGAATATTACTCAGCCATAAAAAGGATCGAAATTGGGTCATTTGTTGAGACGTGGATGGATCTAGAGACTGTCATACGGAGTGAAGTAAGTCAGAAAGAGAAAAACTAATATCGTATATTAACGCATATATGTGGAACCTAGAAAATGGTACAGATGAACTGGTTTGCAGGGCAGAAATTGAGACACAGATGTAGAGAACAAACATATGGACACTAAAGGGGGGGAAGCGGCGGGGTGGTGGTGGTGGTGGTGGGATGAACGGGAGATTGGTATTGACATGTATACACTGTTGTGTATAAAATGGATGACTAGTAAGAACCTGCTTTTTAAAAAAATAAATAAAATTAAATTAGAAAAAAAAAGAATAGACATTAACCCCTCACAGATGTATTTATTCATGAGTTTTATCAGAGGGTTACTTGTTGGTAGTTTATCACAGAGAAAGTGAAAAACCCAGATTAAATATCTTAAAGTATCCCTGATTGCCTCTCCGGAAGGACCCAGTTGCCTTCCCAGCATTCACATTGTTTTAAAACTATTTGGCATGCCTGGGCTTACTTATGTGGTACAGTAAAATTTTTTTTAAAAAAAGCTTTTGCCTGCTCTTGGAAGACAATACTATGCTAAATATAGTGCAGTGCTTCTCAGCTCATAAAATCTGCTACATGGCACAAACTTGAAGACATCCTCAAAAGAAATACGGCAAGAGACGTACATTGTCTGCTTTAGTCAAAACTGCCATTTTCCTTACGGAATTTTCCTGAAGTGGCTGGACATCAGCCTTCCACATACTGGCTGGGATTAAAGTGATTTTTCTATAAAAGGAGAGGAGGACAAAAGAAAAAGCAAAATGTGGTCCACAATGGAAAATGTGATCCTTAGCCACTGGCATAAAATTACATTGACAATGGGGGAGTAACTTTCTTCCTTCAAAGAACAATGTTTGATATTTGAACTAGACGGGTGATGAAGCTTGTAACTTGGGAGATAAATCAGTTTCAAATTTAGAAAAGAATTTTCAGAAATTGCTTAGCAGGGTAGTTTTAGGGGTTAACATATGAATGGAGGTTACATGGTGCCTGGTCTGTCTGTCCTGTGTTTGTTGGACAGAGATAATAAGGCCTGTTCCCCATGGTAGCACATACAAAGAAATTTAAATTCTGCCATAATTATTCATTCTAAATTCTGTGACATTTCAGTATCGAGCAAATGTTCAAATTGTGTCTAGTTTCTGCCTCCCTTCCCTCTTTATGTTGATTTCTACATCTCCTCCTATTTATCTCTTTTGTGCATCGCATATATTTCACTATGAACTCAATTTTGCGGGTGAAAGGCCACAACTAACGGTTTGCATGCCTTATCTCTGCCTTAGAGAGTGGTAACTCACAAATGAGCCAGCTGCACCTACTGTACATAAAACAGCAACATCACTTTGATCTCTCCCTTAATGTGCTAGGTTTAGATTACTCTGTGAGCAAAAGGGGTGAAAGGTGGTGGGAAACTATTTTAACTAAGTACTGGGGGCAGTGTTTATTCATGGTGCAGATTTTTAATGGGAAAGATGGAACATGAAAGCTTGTCAAATGTACTGCTCAGAGAGTCTGACAACACAGAATATTTTTATAGATGAAAGGTGAGGAATCTCCACCTTCTCAGTGTAACATAAATTGTATGGAAAATAGTAAGACATAAAAAAGCCAGATAGAAAACTATCTATATTCCCTTACGACTGCATGAAATCCTGCCACAAAACCAGAGGGCTAGTTCAGAGTTGCATTTGTCTGGTGCAAATAGGGACATGGTGAACATTAAAAATATACACTTTGAGAAAGATTCTCATTACATTTATAATTAATGTAATATTGTTTTAGCAAGAACTAGGTATGTTTAGTAAGAACTATTCCAATGTCATGGCAAGGTAGAAACCCAGAAATATCCAAGGATAATATTCTCCACAATTGGAAGAGTGAATTTATCTTGCCCCTCCAATCAGACTATAAGTCCAATTATGTTTAATTCAGAAATAGCTTGAAATTCTGCCTTTGCCTTTGATGAGACCCTCATCTTTCCTTCCTTGGCTCACCACAGCCTTGCCCTAAAGCAGATTCTCAATCTTTCTTTCTCAAATACTGATGGTACTTAGTATACTGCTGCTGGTTATGGTGGCCTCCTATGAGAGTGTTTCTCAGGTAGAGGGGTGGAAGGTGCAGGAGGTGCATGGGAATCTCTGGAGTAAACTGTGTGTTATAAAGAAACTTCCAAGATGGTTTTGACATGCCCACAATTTTCTAACTCATGCCTAGGAGTCATTAGTGTTAAATTATTGAGCCCTTTATAATCTGGCTATAATGCATTTCATTAATTACATCAGCAATTATGAACTCCATATTTTCAGAATCTCACCTTATATATATTATTCTATCTCTTGGGAATATCAAACTTCACCTACCCTATTTTCTCTCTCCCCAGCACATTTCTGTTTCCTTTGAAATTCCAAGCTCGAAATTGGTCCTTGAGTGAAGACTTCTTCATCGGTCCCCCAAAGACTTAGTTGTTCCTGTCCTAGATATTTCCACAGCAACATGATAATGACTCTGAAAATGAATTATTCTATTCTAATGTGTCTGTTAAAATAGCTGTCTTCCCAACTCTACCACCAGATTGTGGGCCAGGATATTTATTCATCTTTTAAGCCCTAACTTTAAATACAGTGGCAGCTACATTACAGGTGATGAATAAATGATTACTTGTACATGTGTATACTTTTCATTTATTTATTGATAAATTATTTATCTGTGTATATAGATATGGTAACATATGCAAAGCTTAAGTGCAGAGGTCAATAATTTTTATATTATATACCTCCATGTAAGTACTACTCAGATGAAGGCATAGAACATTTCCAACATCCCAAAAGATTCCCTCCTGCCCCTTCCTAGTCAACACCTTCTCTGCACAACCAGTTCTATTCTAACGTATGCAGTAAATTAATTTTGCTGATCTACAACTACATATGGACTCTATAAATCGAATCACTTAGTATTTACTTTTTTGGAGTCTGACTTCTTTCATTAGACATGTTCTTGAGACTCAATCATGCTGTTACATGTTCATTTTTTTGTATTGTGGTGTAGAATTCCATTGCATAAATATGTCATGAATTTTTTCACTCTCTTCTTCATGAACATATGAACTATTTATAGTTTTTCATTCTTATGAACAAAGTTACTATTATATTTTTGTACCTATTATTTCATGTGGAAATTTACGCTTTTTTTTTTAGTATATACCTAGGCATTAGATTGGTGGGTCATTTGATAGGTACAGGATTAGCTTATAATATATTATTACTTCCTAAAAATGGCTGGGTCAATTTATACACTCCAAAGTTAAATATGAGTCTCAGTTGCTCCATATCCAACAGTTAATATTGTTAGTCATTGATTTTAGCCATTCTGGTGGTAATATAGTGGTGTCTCCTTGTAGATAGAGTTTACATTTATGTCGTTAATGACCAATGATGGTGAGCAAGTTTTTATATACTTATTGGCCATTTGAATATCATCTTTTGTAAACTGCCTCTTCAATTCTTTTGCACATTTTTAGTTGGGTTGTTTGTCTTTTTTCTATTGATTTTTTAGAGTTCTCTATATATCTGAATGCAATTCCTTTATCAGAGGTATTGCAAATATATTCTCTCAGATGTGGTTTGCCTTTCTTTTTTTTTTTTTTTTTTTTGCAGTATGCGGGCCTCTCACCGCTGTGGCCTCTCCCGTTGCGGAGCACAGGCTCCGGACGCACAGGCTCAGCGGCCATGGCTCAGGGCCCAGCCAGTCCGCAGCATGTGGGATCTTCCCAGACCGGGGCACGAACCCGTATCCCGTGCATCGGCAGGCAGACTCTCAACCACTGCGCCACCAGGGAAGCCCTGTTTGCCTTTCTTTTGATGAACAGAAGTTCTTAACTGAATCAAATTTATTATTTTTCCTTTATCTATTGGTTCGTTTCATGTTCTTTTAAGAAAACTCTGTCTCATCCAAATTCATGAAGATATTGTTTTGTGTTCCTACAGAAATTTGATTGTTTAATTTTCAAATTGAGGTCTAATATCCACCTCAAATTAATTTTTCTGTAAGGTGTGTGGAAAGGTTCAAGGTTTGTTTATATCTCATAGAGATATGCAACTGCTGCAGAACCATTTATTGAAAAGATCATCTTTACTCCCACTAGCTTGTGTTGGTAACTTTGTAGTAAATTGGGCAACCATATATGTGTTGGTTTACTTTTGGATTGTCTATTCTAAACCATCGGTAAGTTTGTCTTAATTACTGTATTTTAAAATCTGGTAGAGCAAGTCTCCTAACTTTGAACTTTATTAAGATTATCTTGAATATTCTAGGTCCCTAGTTTTTCATGTAAATTTTAGAATCAAGTTTTCAATTCCCACCTCCCCAACAAAGTTCTAAGTTTCATTGGAATAATAGTGAATCAATAGGTTTTAATTTGGATAAACACACTTTAAAATATATAGAACTCTTTAGATTTTCTATTTCTTCTTGTGTCGGTTTTGATAATTTGTGTTTTTCAAGGGTTTGTTTCCATTTCATTGATTTAAAAAAAAAATCATGAATGGAAGTTTCTTTAAAAGTTACTTTATCCCATTTTAATGTCTTTGCAATGTATAGTTTCTTCCTTTTTTCACTTTAGACAGTGATAATTTATGTTTTTTACTCTCACCCCCTTTTTCTGTCCATCTTGCTAGTAGTTAATGAATTGCATTAATCTTTTCGGAGTACCAACTTTTGGCTTTGTTGATTGTCTCCATTGTATGCCTCTATTGTTTGCTCTTAATTATTTTCTTCCTTCTACTTTCTACTACAATTTAGTTTACTGTTGTTTTTCTAAATTTTTGAGGTAGAAGCTTAAATTGTTGATTTTAGACAATTCTTTTCTGATACATGCATATAATTCTTATTAAGCCTGCTTTAGCTGTATCCCATAAATTTTGACATGTTGTATTTTTACTATCATTTAGCTCAAAATATTTTCTAATTTATCTCGTGATTTATTCTCTGAATCAAGGCTTATGTAGAAGTGTGTTGCTTAATTTCTAAATATTTAGGGTTTTCTAGTCATCTATCTGTTATTCAGTTCTAATTTAATACTTAAATGATTAGACTATGATTTAAATCCTTAGGAATTTTTCAAGGCTTATTTTAAGGAAAGATTATGGTCTATTTTAGTAAATGTGTACATGCACTAGAAAAGAATATGCATTTTGTGGTTGTTGCATATAATATTCTATATATATTAATTAGATAAATTTGGTTTTGTCAGTTCTTAGAATCCATACCCAAGGTCATTTAGATTTTCTCTTATGTTATATTTCAGGATTTTTACACTTAAGTCTATGATTCATTTTGAGTTAATTTTTTTGAAGGGTATAAGATCTGTATCTAGATTCTCTCTTTCTTTCTTTCTTCCTGTCTTTTTTTTTTCTTTTTGCATGTGAACATCCAGCTGTTACAGCACCATATGTTGGAAAGACATTCTTTTTTTCCATTGAAGTGCCTTTTTCCTTTGCTTAGTCATTTGTTTGGTGCTGCCTGGAAAGAACATGGCCTTGGCTCAAAAGCTGAGTTGCTTCCTTAAAGCATCGCAGGTGGAGGCTGTCAGCTAACTATACTCAACACAACTGAATGGCAAGTCCTCCTTGAAGGGAGATCAGAGAGAAACAACTCCATGACTATCAAATTTTTGGTTTAAGGGTCTCAGGCATCCCCAGCAAGGGTCCTAATATTGGCATAACAGAACTGACTTAGTTGAGCACTCTACACTCCTTTCCAGCAGTTGCTCTCAGCTAGGCATCCTGGAAGCTCCCTCAGTGCATGGTTGGTCCAGGAGTTATCCAAGGTCCTGATAGGTGATTGTGGTGCTCACTCACGGGCCTCTCTTTCATGGGTTATAGCCTTGCCTCCGTTACTGTTGAATACTTACAAACAGTTCCCGTATACATTTTTTTCCCTTATAAATTTTTTCTGGGTTTTCTATTTGTTTATGGTAGGAATTTAATTAAAAGACTAGGTACTCTATCATGGCCCGAACTGGAAGTCTCTTAGTAAATGATTGTTGAATAAATAGATTTGTTGAGTTGGAAGGAATTCTGGTATATCCTGATAAAAATGTTGAATAGGCATTGGGAGTCATCTGTGTATTGGTAGTAGTTAAAAGAAGCTATAAGGGTGTTGATATTTTCAAGGAAGATTATACAAGGGCCAAAGAAAGAAAAAAATTTAAAAACAAAATCAAGGAACAACAATATTTAAAGGATACCAGATTAAGAGAATCCAGAAAAGGCTGAAAGTGGGACAGAAACATAAATATTTTATTTAGGCACTCTGTTGCACTTTAAATTAATTAAGTACTTATTGAATTTTTAAAAATAATTTGTATGACTAACAAAAGAGGGATTGCATGGATTTGTGGGTGAATCAAGGATTAGGGTTCAATGAGGAAGAATTTCTAAGAAGAGTAAGGGTTTTGAGTTGAAGACTAATTGGATTAAATCATTATGAAATGGGATAGATGTGGAGAATAGGGTTAATTCAGCCATCAGCTGAGCATGAGCAGGATTAAGGCTTTGCTGCTGGGATGCACACGAGGAAATCAACCTGAAAAATATCAGGGTGGAAGAAAAGGAGAAATGGCTCCCGAAATTTTGTGTTGATAGAGATTTGGGGCAAATCTGTAGCTGAAAACAGATTCAGAGGACTTGCCTTGAGGTTGCATTTTAAGTCTATAACGTAGATCAGTGAACATAATATTAAGTTGAAAATTTCAAACACACATTTGCTGATTCTCTTATTATTTAAGTAATTATTTAACTTGAGATGACTTTGGGAGGCTACTAAGGATTTGGAAGACCTTTAGTTCTCTCCAACTTCATCCCAAGCTATCCTGATTCTGCTAATAAAATGCATTAATGTGTTAAGCCTGATTGTTAAGGTGAGTATATTGTAGTGCATATCCAAGTGGATACACTTTGTAGGTAGTGAAAGGCACACAATTGGACAGAGAAAGACCTATGGCCATCTGTCTGTCTATGGCATAACAAGTGCTCCAATGATGGAATTGTTCATCAAAATAGAATGGCAATAAGCAAGATAACCTATATTGTATTACCAATAGGGGGCTCTGTTGGTATTGCAATAGAACTGTACTCATTCATTTAAATTCCCCTGTCCCCATGACCCATACAGTTTTCTCTGTTAATTAACAACTGAGTTCTTCTATCCATCCATCTCTTCTTCCGTCCTTCCGTTCTTTCATTTAGTGTCATTCACCTGCATTCTTCATTAGTTAACAGTGAAAATACTCGGAAGGCAAATAGCTCTACGGTTTTCTCTCCACCTCATTGGAATTGTGGGAACTCTTACTGAGTGGTGAGGGGTAGGGTAATGAAACTTGGAAAAATGCCATCCTAGGATCCCTCTGTGCTACCAATATGCAAATAATTTAATAGTAATGCAGTCAAGAGTTCCCTGAGTAAAGACTCTCCATTTTCATCACTGTTGGTAAGTGCCAAGAGGGACAGATGAGAATAAGTTATAGCCACGTTGTGACATGTAATAAATCTTCCAGAAGAGGTTTACCCGTACTCAGCTCTTTGGCTTTTTATCCTGTGTACGACACTTCTGTTTGCTTTGCATCTAAGCAACAGAAAGTAATCAGCCTCTAAAAACTTAATTACTGGTTGCACGGATAACCCTTAGGGTGTGTGTGTCCAGTCACTTGGGCCTCCTTCTACGTCTCTCATCACAAAAAGCAATATGCTTCCCTCAGTGCTGGCCTTTCTGCAAAGCAGGGTGGTTCATTTCTTCTTCAAGGGGAAGACAAAGGGCTGCTGAAACAACAGAATAATACATTGAAATGGCCCTTCCTTGGGAAAATGAGCTGCTAATAGTTCTTGATGACTGAAACAAAGAAAGTGTCCTAGGGCTAGAAATCACTCAAGAACGGAGCCTTGATAACAGTCAGCCGCTGAGAGGTAGAAAGTGTAAGGAATTCTAGGGAGAGGAGTGAGAAAATACTGTAACGGTCTTGCAAAACACAACTCCGAATCACACTAGTGTTTTAATAAGACAAGTTTAAACTAGTCACACTCCCACCTCTTAACCAAACTGTTAACACAATTTAACACACTTTCAAAAGGGCACCCCTAGGATGTGCTAATGAAGTCACTTTCTTCCCAGCAGAAGTCAATGGTCTTTTCCCTCTTTGTTGAGCTCTCTTTGATCAGGCTTACAAAATACTCAAATATCTTGTCAATCCCGAGGGGTGGTTAGTATGTTTTTCAAATGTATCTATGGGGAAACTGAGCCATAAAGGACCAGTCTAAAGTTCAAAGTAGTATAATTATTAGAGTTTGCATTGATGTGCTGTCCCAGCTTTTCCCTACTGCTATTTAACTGCTGTGAAATAAATAAATGCTGTTCAGGAATTCTATCTTTTAAGTTTACAAATAATTTGGAAAGGAACAATAGCTGTGAAGAGCTCTGTAATTGTTAAACACTGAACAAACATATGAGGTATTAACATTTCAGTTTTCAAAATTACATTGCAAGTTATTTGAACTGGACTTCGAAACAATTGTTTTTTTATTTATTTTTTAACTTTAAGTGGTACTGGATACATTCTAGAAACCAATGGATATATTTAAAGCAACCGAACAATTAATTATTTTCAGTATAGTTTCAAGATTAAAGCAGTCTCTTAAAAGGCATTTTTCCACCCAGGTAGCTCCGAAGACAGAAACGACAGTCTTTTAGGCTAGGACAGTGATGTGTACAGTACAGGGGTGTTTATTTTTCTGTTCTTTAAACTGCACACACGTAAAAGTATACAAAATATACTTTTTATATGTATTATACATTTCCAAATAAAAAGGAATTTTCAAAGAGACTTTGTTCCATAGCTGAAATCTTAAAGTGAATTGAGCAGAGATGATGCATTTAGCATTCATAAAAGTTTCTTACAAGATTTTGTAGAAGAATTGCCCATTATTCTGTTTGACAACAGACCTATGAATTTTGGAGAAATACAAAAAAGAGGACCTGTAAAAAGAAAAGAGTCCTTACACTGAACTATATAATATACAGATTACTACCTATAATATTTTTATAAGCATCTAGATTTTGGTGGCAAAGGTTTTAAAATTTCTTATTGCTCTTATAATCCTTTGTGATTGTCTGACAATGATTCATGTAATATTATTCTATATCTGACTTTGGCTGTTACCCATTACACCATGTTAACATATTTCAATAAGTCATCAATTTGGTTTCCAGTGTGCTGATTTGATTCAGTTTTCATTACTTGCCTAGTATTTATTTTTTAGGCATGTTGTCCATCTTAGTCTAGCACTGCCCTTTTTGCATTAGCCATTTTATTTTAGGATAAAATACTTAATAAGATTTGCATTTAAAAAATGAACTAGAGGAACTGGACCCCCTCCAGCCAGAACAAGTAATTATGTCATTTGTATTGCAAAGCAAGAGTGGCTATAAGCAATGGTACACTTTTTTAAAGATTGATAACCTTAAGCAGTATTATATTACACATAAAATGGCAGGTCTGACAGAGGAACTAAACGTGGACAGTGTACAAAATCCTGAAAACTGTAGAGAGTCAAAAAGTTTTTACTTTGTCTTACGATGAACTACTCAATTAGAGGTAGTTATTTACAGTTTATATCTTTATTTTGTATTATATCTCTGTGTCATACATTGGACTTTCCCTGAGTGAACCCTACGTTTATATGGATAGCAAGAGTGCCACATCATACACTAGTGAATGATCTCAAATTCCACGTCCTAATATTCAGAGGCCCAACTTAGATTGTGTCGATATGAAGTGGCCAAATAACATTAAGCCTGTTTAATTGCCTTGTGATCACTTAGGAGGCACTCAATCTGCCAAGCTGAAATTTTCCATTGTTGATAATGACTCTGAAAGCTGGAAATGCTATTAATATTACTACCACTGCTAAGAAGAATACAGTATGCCTTTATTGAGCACTTCATACTCAACACTATGCTCCAAATGCTGTGTTAAGTACTTTACACACCTTATCTCATTAATCCTCCCCACAACCTTGCAAGGTTGTATTTTTATTAGAAGAGATGAGGATTCCGTTTATGGAGGTTACATAATAATCCCAGAACCACCAGCTATTAAAGCCGTAGAATTGGGATTTGAACCCTGTCTAGTTTAACTCTGGAGCTGGTGTTCTTCATCACTATGGCATATTTATATAAACTAAAAAATCTTTTAGAAAATATCCCTAAGATATTTTCCTAACAGAAGCAGCTACGACTACATTCCAGTGAATGACGGAGCATTAAAATGTTCTGGTCCTGAACTTAGATCTTTTCAACTAGAAGTGGTCCCCTAGTAGTTTTAGGGGGGAAGGATTTATGATAAGATGTGCCTAAATGATCAATCATGGTCTTTCTGTAGGACAAAAGTATACATACTACGCTATTTTGTAGGCATTGGTCAACTAGATATTTCTTAAATTTAACAAAACTGTTCTAAACCTTACCCTCACAGTGTTCACAGAAAGGGGAACAAAAAGAAATGCAAGGCAAATGGGAAAAGCAGTCTCATAAGAAAATCAAAATTCCACAGAGGCAACTAGCCAGTGTGATATGAACCAAGAATGCTGATGGGGAAAGTTTCTTCTGCACTTCTCATGGGCTAAGGAAACACATTTAGGGAGTTCAAAACTGAGAGGGGCAATCTAGAGATAGCAGCATCCTCTTAGACTTCAAAGAGAAGGAAATATTTTTAGGGACCTTTCTGATGTTAAAACGCCATTATAATTTTGAAGCTTTGTTTTCCTTACTCTTCTCAATTGGAGACGCCGATGTTCAGTCATTGAATTCCACGGTTAATTGCTCAATATTTCAATCAACAGTCTACTTCAAACAATCAATCAATCAAATAAGTTTTCTGGTAGTGTATATTCTTCATACCTACAAATACATATAAATGTATTTGTATTGTAATTAAAGCTAAGCATTTTCTAGTTAATTATGGAATAAGAAGAATCAGTTTCCTAGGGCCGCTGTAACAAAGTACAATAAGATGGATGGCTTAAACAACAGAAATGTACAGTCTCACAGAATGAAGGCTACAAGTCTGATGGAAGGAATGGGAGTTTGGGATTAGCAGATGCAAACTATTGTATATATTGAATAGAACTGATAAACAACAAGGTCCTACTGTATAGCGCAGGGAGCTATATACAATATCCTGTGACAAACCATAAAGGAAACGCATATGAAAAAGAATATATATGTATAACTGAGTCACTTTGCTGTACAGAAGAAATTAACACAACATTGTAAATCAGCTATACTTCAATAAAATAAAAAAAGAAGATGTCAACTAGACTGGTCCCTTCTGAGTCCTGTGAGAAAAAAATCTCTTTTGTTCCTCTCTTCTCACTTCTGGTAGTTTGCTAGCTCTCGTTGATGTTCCTTGGCTTTTAGAAGTATCAGCTCAATCTCTACTTTCATCTTCACATGACATTCTCTCTGTGTGCATGTCTATCTCCAAATTTTCCACTTTTATAGGGACGTCAGTCACATGGATGAGGGGCCCATCCTCCTGCAATAACAGTACATCTGCAATGATGCTGTTTTCAGATAAGGTCACGCTGAGAAATTGGAAATTAAGATTTCAACACAGGCATTTGGAAGAGACATTGTTCAACCCAGACCATAAGTTTAACTTTGGAAAAAAAAAAAAGGAATGTTTAGTATCATAAAATATTAGCATTGGAAGGAACTTTAGAAACCCGTATTAATCTTCCACATGAGATTACCTGAGCTCAGAAATGAAGTGATTTCTCCACCTACCAATCACATAGCCAGTGGCAGAGCCGATGCACTCCCTCCCACCCAGGCGGCAGCGTACTGGTAATAGTGCACTGGTATAAATTATTTCATTTAGAAACTGACTTTTTTCTAATAGGCAAATTAAATTGCTAAATAACATTTTTAAAGTTGGGACTCCATAGTTCACATACTTTAAGTAGAAAATTCTGGAAGCTTACAAGAACAATATATTAAATAATTAAATAACAATAATTTAATCTCTCTCCAATTCATCTATTTCCAATGACACTTAGATAACAAGGGCATTGTACGAAACTCTCTACTTCACTCTCTCAATGTATCTTCATTGTAACCCCAAAAGCTAGGTGCAATTATTCTCATTGTAAAGATGAGAAAAGGAGAAAGAAGTCAAATAAGTTGACCGAAGTCATGCAGATAAGTTACACAGCTAGGAATCAGACAGGTCTACTTGACCCTGAAGTGCTTTCTTTTTCAACTATGACTAAGCTGTCTCATGTTTTGATTGTTGATGTCATAAAATAACCTGTAAAGATGTAGTGAAGAAGAGATGAGGGATAAATCATTTTACATGTAATTTTCCTATTGGAAAAAAATGGCCCCATGTGAGTAAAAATGTACCTTAGGTAAGAGTGTGTAAAGAAGAAATTCAGGGAACCCAAGTTGATTCATTGATAAAACTTGTAGTTAATATAAAAAAATGGTCAATAAATTTAAATAGACAAAGAGGAAAGAGTGGGGAGATTTGAGAACCAGGAAAAGATGGTGTCAGATGTCTCACATTAGGAAAATGTGAAGGCAGAGAGTTTATTGAACTAAAAGTCTCTGTGGAAACAAAGATTACTCGTATTCGTACCACCAGTCCTTAATCTGCAGTAAATGATTAATAAGTAGGTATAAATATGATGGAATGAAAACTTTGATAGTGGCTACAGGAAGGCAATTTTCATAGAATTTTGAGGACTATAATTAGATGTAAGTAAACATACATAGTCCCATAATAATCTATCGTACTGGTTTGAAAAATGGATCCATGCAAAGGAGAATAAAAGCCAACATTAACTGAACACCTTCTATGTTTCAGGGACTGTTTTAAAGAGTTTATAGACAACATTGCATTTTTTCCCTCAACAAATTTATAATGTGGGTGCTATTTTTTAATTTTTATTTTATATTGGAGTATAGTTGATTAACAATGTTGTGTTAGTTTCAGGTGTACAGTAAAGTGATTCAGTTAATACATATACATATACCTATTCTTTTTCAAGTGTGTACTATTTTTGATCTCCATTTTATAAATGAGGAAAGTGAGGTTTAGAAGTCATACAGTAAAGGGTCCACTGGATTATACAAAGCAATGTCACTCTTCTTTTTTTCAAGGTAACATTGGTTTATAGTATTGTATAAGTTTCATGTTTGTAACATATTTTGACTTCTGTGTTCACTACAGTGTGCTTACCACTAACTTTCATTTCTATCGGTCACCATACGTTTGACCCATTTTTCCCTCTCCCACTCCCATTCCACTCTGGTAACCACTACTCCACTATTCTCTGTATCTATGTGTTTGTTTTCATTGTATTTGTTCATTTATTATTATTATTCTTTTATATTCCACATATGAATGAAATACATTATTTGTCGTTCTATGCCTGACTTAGTTCACTTAGCATAATACCCTCAAGGTCCATCTATGTTGTTGCAAATGGCAAAAATTTCATCTTTTTCATGACTGAGTAGTATTCCATTGCATATATACCACATCTTCTATATCCATTTATCCATAAATGGGCACTTAGGTTGTTTTCATATCTTGGCTATTGTGAATAATGCAGTGAACACAGGGGTGCATGTAATCTTTTCAAATTAACTTCAGATAAATACCCAGAAGTGGAATAGCTGGATCATATGATAGCCACTGATATCATCAAGGAGGAAGAAATGATATAAGAAGGAATTTAATTTAGCTCTTTTTTCACCTATTGCAGCACATGGTAGGTATTTAATAAATGTTGGATAAAGTGAACGGAAGTTTTAAGTTTTATTACGGATTGGGTGCATGGAAATGCTGAATAGCATAGGGGAGTCCTCAGGGGATAAAGCAGATGACGTTACAGAATGGAAAGAAACAGCAGAATCAAGTAGCCTCATCGAGTGAAAAAACAGTCTATGAATGAGCATATGGATAAATAAGGTCACTGTGTAAAAAGAGAAATCCTTCATTATCTATTGCTATGTCTCATCAGATCTTAAATTCCAGGAATATGTGTAAGAAAGTTAAGTTTATAATGGTCACGAAACTCATGTACATTTTTCTTATCCATGAAGTTTATATCTTTCGCAATTGTCTATTTCCAAAAAGTTCAAATATGAACTCTATTGTTAATATTGTATAACCATAAAAATGTCAGCAGTAAGTTATTAAAACAGAGTAGGTGATGGGTGAATTACTATAGTGTGTGTGTGGAGAGTTATATTGAATTATTAAATGCCAAAACATTTTCATTTGTTTGATAGTAAAATACATAAACAACTGCCTTAATATATGGACAAGTTAAAATGTATGGGCAGCTGTTCACTTTACATTTCAAATATAAACACATTTATTTCACATTTATTGAGTTTCTATTATGTGCCAGATATTGTGCCAGGCTCCATGATGTCTTCCTATTTTTAAAATTAAAAAAAATTAAAAACATTCTAGTTACAGTTTGTTAAACTTTATAAACCTTAGAAACACTTAGCTTCACTATTTTCTCCCAATTGAAGAATTTTGATATCCACTTCTTTTAAATGAATATAAATCTTTGCCAAATATTTTCTGAATGTTAGATGAAATTTCTTACAGGCTCAAACCATTATTCACTATGTTTATCATTAAAACTTAGAGGCTGAATGAAATATATATTCTCCATCTTTTTAGAGAAAATCAATAGTATGCCTTTAAACCTTAGTACCAATCCAAAGATGCTATTTTAGTAGATTGCCAAAAATTTTGTCCAAGTACAGAAGCCATACCCTCTCAGACAATGGACCTAACTCACACTGATTTAATAGGTAGATGGCATTCTGTGAAGATAAACTTACCAAAGGAACATCAGTAGTTGTTTCTGTAGTAAATGCCTTTTTCAATCACTACTGTCTCAGTAGAGGCAGAGGGTCCAGGAATAACATTAATCAATTCAGTCTTTTGGAAATACTCTCAATGAACACATGAACTTAGTCACCTCCCCTGCATACTCCTTAATCTACGTTCTCTAACTCATAAATAGTGATATCAGCCTTCCAGTTTTTCCAAAACGGAAACCTTCAAGCTATTCTCGAGTCCTCTCCTTCTCCATAGCCAATCAAAGGTGAAGTTCTGTCGATTCAGCTTCTGAAAACGGATGACTTCATTTCCTTCTCCACTTCTTCCTTAATTCAAATGCCCACCTCCTAACCTGGACGAGTGCAGGAGTCACTACCCGCCCTCCCTCGCTCCGGCCCATTCTGGCCTTCCAGTCAGTCCTCGAGGCACCCAAGTTAGAACCTGACTCGTCACTGCCTGCATAAAAGCCTTTTAAGGGCTATCCAATGCTAACGAATCTAAACCATCCTTTTTATGGAATTCACATGGAGACACCCATGGCCTTTTCAGATCTAGGCATTCATAAAAGAAATGACATTGGTATTACTAAATATTTTTACTACAATTTTCTTACTAATGTAGATTTATTAAATATTTACAATTGTTCCAACAATAGTTTTAATTTCCTTTCTAAATATATACATACCTATCATATATTATATGTGTGTTATATATATATATACACATTACATATATATGTATATATTTATATTTTACTTCGTTTGGAAAAACTTGGTAGGATGCTTTAAATCTTAGTAGTAATCTAAAGATGGCCATCTCATTAGGTTGCAAAAAATGTGGCCTAAATACCCTAGTTTATAATTCAGCAAAATGTTTGGAGGAGGCTCAGTAGGAATGATGAATGGTAAAGATGGGATTATTACTCAAGTCTCATTTGTGACAGTTGTGACTTCCGTGATATTTATCTTACATTTTTCTTTTTGGCTGTGTGTGTGAGTGTAATACGCTTTATATATTATCATTGGTCCATCTATTATTATATTGGCAGTGGGAGATTTCCATTGACTAGTTTCTCTCTACTTGCTTTTTCTTTCTTTAAACCTTCATGCTGTAATGCAGAAGATTTATTTTCCATGATTTATTAAAATGTAATTCTAAGGTGACTCCTTATCAAGGAAGTAATTTGCAGGTTATCTTTGTTTAAACTTGCAACCTGCTTTGTCAAGGAAAACTGCCTATGAAATTTTCATTATAATAGACAGCTTTTCATAATGAATGAAAAACAGCTATTATGATTGAAAACAAATTGCTCTGAAACATATTCTTTGAAACAATGTGCTGCTTAATTGTATTTTGGAGGAGGGGGGGAAGCAAAGGCAATTCTATTTAATTGGTTACATTTTTCAGTTCTATAAATTAATTTGCACTACCCAGTATCACTTAATTTTTCCCTAGGAAAGCTTTTGCTTGCCCTAGCAATATTATAACTGCTAATTCAATTACACTGAAATTGTTTAATAGAAAATATAATTGCTTATTCATACAGAATACCCATTAAAGAAGTGCAAAACATGAACCCGAGGGTTACTGCATATTAATACTTTGGGAATAAAGATGGGAAGGTTGTGCAGAGAAGGTGCTGGCTGATCCTTAATTGTTCATCACCTGCCTCCAAAATAATATGAATGGACCCAAACTAAATGACCACTCATTACAAGTTTCCATTTAGGAGCTTGCCTGGGGTCAGCAGATTGCTTATGCTGATCTCAATGATTTGAAGTTGTGATTACCATAAGCAATTTAAATGTTATTGATCTCCCCTTCTGAAAGTTGTAATTGAGCATAGATGTTGGACCCGGAGCTCTCCAAACTAAATTGTACTCTGAAGCCCTTGCTGGATTCCTGCAAGAATCAATAAGCAGTCAGTCACATTAACAATGAAATAGGTCCATTAACATACAGTGCTATTGGTGAAACTTTATTTAGGAAGGGTGTTAGTTCACTTCATTGTTTTATCAATGAATCTTGGCTGTACAAGGAAAAGTATTGCTTTAATATGTGTAATAAGCTGGTATGGAAATGAAATTATATATTATAAATATATGGAATGTGACTAGGTAGGCAGTTGAGTCCTTCTGTGAGAGTCGTTGTGATTCATATCATCTTTTTACTGTAAACAGAGGTTTCATATGACTGGAATTGCAGCTTGCCTGCTGTAGTGCTTTGCAGTAATTCGGAATTTTGACTCCTTTTTATTAGATACAGTGTTTCCCTCCATCAAGGTTAAGGACATCTTGAAGTCTCCACGTTCAGTAGTAAGTAGTGGCTTGTTAAAGGAAGCTGTATGACCCATCCTGCTGGGCCAGAGAGAGAAAGTTGGGAATTCAAACAGAAATCTAAACAGTTCCAAGCCATTTGGGACAGTATTTTTTTTTTAAATTTTATTTATTTTATTTATTTATTTTTGGCTGTGTTGGGTCTTCGTTTCTCTGCGAGGGCTTTCTCCAGTTGCGGCGAGCGGGGGCCACTCCTCATCGCGGTGCGCGGGCCTCTCACTATCGCGGCCTCTCTTGTTGCGGAGCACAAGCTCCAGACGCGCAGGCTCAGTAGTTGTGGCTCACGGGCCCAGTTGCTCCGTGGCATGTGGAATCTTCCCAGACCAGGGCTCGAACCCGTGTCCCCTGCATTGACAGGCAGATTCTCAACCACTGTGCCACCAGGGAAGCCCGTGGGACAGTATTTTATACCCAGAGCACTACTGAGTTGTGGTAACAACTCTGGCCTACCTATTATTATCAAATTATAAAATGCTTAAAACTGTGTCTGTTAAAACTTTATGACAATTCTTCAAGAAATCAGTTCTTATTTGTCTCTTCCATTCATTTCCTAATCAAATGATGAATAGTAAACTCTTGAGGATTCCCAACCTCCTGGAAATTTTACACCTCAAGAAGTGTGAGGATAATAATACCATCATCTAAGAAACTTTCTGCTAATCCCGTGAGTTTTGGGGTGTTTGGATTACCAGCTGCCCGGGACCCTCTAACTTGGCACAATGCGGTAGAGGGAGGAAGAAAGTGGAATTAAAAGCTTTCTGTCCGATTTTTATTATTTAACATTAATTTAACCATAGTACACAGAGCCAAGTTTTATTTTTGGATTTTCCTTACTGAGTAACCTCTAATTAGACTGAGCTCCGAAATGGTGGAGAAATGGGAAGAGAATGTCAGATCAAGAATCTTACCTGATTTAGAATGGGGTGCAGGTTTTTGCTAGAATATCTCAAAGAGTTCTGGAACTCAGCTTCTCAACTACGTCTTTAGCCCTCAGGGACCTTGATGAGATACATAAATACTTTGAATATGGCCTTGGGTCATGTCTTTTCTATGGGGAAATTCTACAAGGGAGCTTTGCTTAAACAATCTAAAACAGGAATAATGATTCACATGGGGCTATGGAAGAGGCATAGTTTATGAATTTGAATGCTACAGTTTTTAACCACTTGTGTTATAGAAATAAAAGGCTAGGTGGATTGGAAATGTTACTAAATCTCTCTAGATCTCAGTTTCCTCAGTGGTATAAGGATAGTAGTGGAAGACGCTTCATATGTAAGGTTGATGTGGGGATTAAATGAAATAGTCCACGTAAGGAATTTAACATAGTGCCTGGTACAGAAGGAACTCTCAATAGAAGTTAGTTGTTCGTAGGACAACATATATCTGGGTTGCCTGGGATAGCCTCAGTTTCTTATAGTGTCCCCTTGCAATGGTCTGGATGAAAAACTAAACGTCCACTTGAGCTATTCTTATCGTTCAATGAAATGGTGAGTGAAAAGTCTGGCGTGGCAATTTTCTGCTGAAGAAAGCAGAAATTGAGGGAACTCTACAGGCCATGTGTTTGGTTGGAGGGTCAGAGTTCATGGAGGGCGAGCTGAGGCGGGGTACCCAGAACACAGATGGGTCTAGAGCCAAAGGAAAGTTGCTAAACATTTTCTCTCACATACCCCTACTTTCCTTTTAAGATCTCTGTCCTCTCTTCCAGTGATCTCTTTTCCTCCCAGGATCTCTCATCCTGAGTGCCTCAGTCCCAGGCTGCTCGAGACTGCTCGCTCAGTGCTTCCCTTGATGGTGTCTAATTCAGGTCAGCTTTTTTGGAGCAATGCTTCATGTTCTGGGTGTTGTGGTTTTTGTTGTTAATCACCTCCAGCTTAATCACTTCTCATCACTATTCTCTGAGCTCCGGCGTTGGTAAATAATCTCATATCTAATTTCAGATTAAATTGCAATGGCTTTTTAAAAAACAAGTCTTTACTGAGTGGATAATTAAATGAATGAACACTCATGGGGGCATTTGTGTTTTAATAGATGCAGTCCCTTAACCGTAATAAACCGCTCTGAAAAGGTAACTTTTAGGCTCTATGTCAGGCTGTTAATGGAGATAGTATAAAGCAAGGAGCGTTCTTGGTGTCTCTTAAATCACATGGCGTTGGTGATTATTTGACCTACTTGCACAGTGGAAGAGATTTAAGAGAATATTCAGAGGAAGATGATGTAGGACAAATGGGTCAAGTGACTATTGAATAATTAAGTAATAGTGAAACAAAATAGAAGTGATCAAGTAATAGGGAGAAAAAAACAAAATGAAGTGGGGTTGCTTTGGGGACAACTGAAACTAAGAGGATAATAAGTTATTTCAATGAATTAGCTTAAGTTCGAATGTCAGTTTCATCACTGACTATGGGATTGTGAGCAAGTTACTTAACTATTATAAGCTTCATCTGTAAAGTTGGTATAAAAATACTAACTTTATAGGTCATGAGATTTATGGAAAAGAATCTATGTAGGGCTTCCCTGGTGGCGCAGTGGGTGAGAGTCCACCTGCCGATGCAGGGGACACGGGTTCGTGCCCCGGTCCGGGAGGATCCCACGTGCCACGGAGCGGCTGGGCCCGTGAGCCATGGCCGCTGAGCCTGCGCGTCCGGAGCCTGTGCTCCAAAACGGGAGGGGCCACGGCAGTGAGAGGGCCGCGTACCGCAAAAAAAAAAAAAAAAAATCTATGTAAAAGCACTTCCTATACTGTCTGGCATATAGTGAATGCTTAACAGTAATTATCATGAAACACAATGCAGTCGAAACACAAATGAACATTTCTCCTATTACAGTTTTATTTTCCCCACTTTAATACATCTAATGACATGGATAGAAAAAGCTTCCATGATTTATCTTCCTTCTTCTCCCGGGCTGGTAGCAACTAGAGAAAAGTTTTTCTGTTGCTTTTCTTCCTTTGGAAAAATCGGTAGTTTTTCTGATGAAAGAGTGATTTCTTTCACCTTTATGGTGATATAGTTTCAGAAAATTATATGATTAAAAATGTAACTCTAAGATCCCTGTGAAATAATTAAGCAAGGGCTGTGTGTGTTTTGCTAAAGGGCAAGTGTAACGCCCAATCAGCAAGCTATCAATTGTTGTAATTCCATTGTAGAGTACAGGACGGCAGGCCTTCCCGAACCAGGCCGTCTTCCCTGAATTCCTATACAATGGTACTCATTGGTATTACTGTGACAGATAACCTCAACCTTTCAGCCCCTGAACATGACAGTTATGTGTTTTCTGCTCAAGTGACAGTCAGTTCAACGTTCCTGACTGGTATGAGGATTTATGTGCTGACACTGACACCAAGGATCCTTCCATCTTGGGGCCCCTCCACGGCCCAGATCTTAGCAGTCCTCTGCTATATATGTGATGTAATTAAATTATTGGATACCTTACAAACGAAGACCGGGGAATTCTCAAAGAGAAAGTCCTTTTGATTTCCCTTGGACTGCTTTCTCTGAGCCCATGCCTCGTTTTCTCTCGTGCACATGTTTACCTGATACAGCAGTGCTCTGTGTTCTACAGACTTGGAAAAACAAACTCGAAATACTGTACTCCTGCATCAACATGACCTCTTAGCAGAGCAGCGTATGTGTGACCAACCTGGGCTCCAGATGTATCCTAGATGCATGACTAGAAGCTTTCCTTATTGGACTTTAATTTGGATCATGGCAAAGTGGAGCGTGGTGACAAGATGTGTGCTTAGACAAGGAAGAAAAGCTCCACTGACCCAGTAGGAGATTGCTTTTAAGCAGAATCCTTTGAACTCAAAATTTATAAGAGGCAAGGTGAGTACATGGAGCTGTTTCTCTATTCATTTTACTCTGAAGGAACTGAAGTTGATGGGAAAGTATGATCAACCAGATTCAACTCTATCCACATCTTGTATTTTAAGATCTAAATTTAACTGGTTAACATTTAAATGAATTGGAGCTCTTACTCCATAAAGCGTGATGGGCTTTGCTCCCAATTTTACATCTCCTCACCCCTTCAACCTTAGTCCTTTCAGCCTTTCTCTTTCGTATCTTTTGGTTTGTAAGTGTTCTCAGTTTTTAAACTATTTAGGTCTCTCTGGATATAAGGATGAAAATTCATTTTTAAAAAAAGTTTTATTGGACTATAGTTGATTTACAATGTTGTGTTAGTTTCTGCTGTACAGCAAAGTGAATCTGTTATACATATACATATATCCACTCTTTTTTAGATTCTTTTCTCATATAGGCCATTACAGAGTATCGAGTAGAGTTCCCTGTGCTATACAGGAGGTCCTCATTAGTTATCTATTTTATACATAGTAGTGTGTATATGTCAATCCCAATCTCCCAGTTTATCCCTCCCCCCCGCCCCCCCTGGTAATTGAAAATTCATTTTAATGGAGATATTTGTGTATACTTAAAGACAATTGCTTCTATGTTTAAGAACGATAAGTTAGGAAAATGGGGTTAACAGATACACACCACTATATATAAAATAGACAAACAAAAGGCTTTTACTTTATAGCACAGGGAACTATATTCAATATCGTGTAATAACGTGTAATAGAAAAGAATCTGAAAAAGTACATACATATGTGTGTGTAAATGAATCACTTTGCTGTACACTTGAAACTAACACAATATTGTAAATCAACTATACTTCAATAAAATTTAAAAGAAAAAGGAATGATTATAATAAACTGATTACTAGTTATTACTTTTTTTTTTTTTTGCGGTACGCGGGCCTCTCACTGTTGTGGCCTCTCCCGTTGCGGAGCACAGGCTCCGGACGCGCAGGCTCAGCGGCCATGGCTCACGGGCCTAGCTGCTCCGCGGCATGTGGGATCTTCCCGGATCGGGGCACGAACCCGTGTCCCCTGCATCAGCAGGTGGACTCTCAACCACTGCGCCACCAGGGAAGCCCTAGTTATTACATTTTTTAAAAGACATGCACCATTTCTGATTTCTGCTCACACGTGTTGATCAGAATTTACAAGGCCATACTGAACCTCAAAGGAGGCTGGCAACTGTAGTGTAATTTTGTGCCCTGGAAAAAGAAAAAAAGAGATTTATGAATGGTTCAGGATCTTTGCCCCCAACCCCTCTCACAGAAACCCGACATCTTTAAATAGCTATCTAAGTTAATCATAATGAGTGTGATGAAAAGTGAAGGATTTGACTGTATGTAATTGAACTTAAAATTTTTTTCCCCAGTTTTATTGAGATATAATTGACATACAGTACATATAAGGTGAAGTATACAGCATAATGATTTGACTTGTAATTGGACTTTGACACTTTTGAGAATGTCGTTATTAAAACTTGACTAATATAGCTTACTTTTGTCATCGAACCTTAAATTCATAAACCTTGATTTAAGATAGGTTTTGATACTACACTGAAGAAGAAAAGATTGCTATTTTGAGGTCATTAGACGTGAGCTACTTGAACAGAAGAAGAATGAGTCTCCTAGGACAGTTAAAGCAGAGGATATTGTTTACATCAGCGTGGGACAGAATGAACCACTGCCCAAAACTGTAAGAATCCCAATTAGGTATATGTTTCCTCTGGATGGAAACTGGTAACAGAGATAAAGGAGGAGTTAAGCAATTAACTCTATGTTTCTTTCTCTTGACACACCTTCTCTTTTGTATCAGGTATTAAAAACCTGCTTACCCTGAAATCTTGAATTTTGAACATTTTGATGTTTCCCCTTTTTTTCCTGAAGATTTCACATTTCCCACAATTTTGTAGCACTGATAACTACCACTTCTCCCCCAATAATCCCAGTTCTATGCAACTTGTAGAAGGCAGAGTGACACTGAGACGTCATAGTGGGTGGCAGATGACTTTGGTGAATGACTATTTCTGCTATTAAAATAAAATGACAGGGAGCATCACAGAGAGGGTTCTTTATTTGAAAAAAACTTGGGGTTGTCATATGATATAAAATACAAATCTAAGGGCTTTTGGCAGACACTAGTCTCACGTGGTATGATTATCACTAGAAGAGAAATGTAACATCCCCCTTCAAGATTCTGTGAAAGATGCTTTACGTGAAAGGCAAGACAGTGCTTCCTGGCCTACTGCTTACATGTGTAGAAATTTATTATATGAACTGCAAAGTACAACTCAGACAACTTTTGAGTGCTTATTGAAATTGCCAGGCAAAAATATCTCCCTCCATGCTACATTAGCATTTTTCTGGTTTAGACCAGCTCATCTTTTTGAATTGGGGTGCATGAACCATCACATCCAAAATGTAAGTTTTATATGTTTATTTAAATATTTAAATTTAAATAGTTTTCCTTTCGAAATGGAATGATAATTCATATTATACACAATCTATTCTGAAAAAATAAAACCAGTCAGCTTGCAGTCTTTTGCTCCCCTCAGATACCTAAGAACTGTAAGAGCTGAAATCTTAACGTTGAAGGGATCAGGGATGTTTTTAATGGTCAAGGGTGTCCGTTATTCTGCTTTAAAAAAGTTCTTAGATCTTATTAATAATTTTATATACCATAATCATTCACCTCGAACGTTTGCTATTATGTCTAAAATATTATTCTCTACTTAATTGTTTTCAACAAGCATTTTTATTGAACATCCACCAGGCAAAAAAGTACCATTTCGAGTGATCTGGAACCTTCTGCTTTCGTTTATTAATTATTCCCAAACAGAATGTCTGCTTCAGACATTAGTTTCTGAAATAGAATTGAATCTTAATTAGTTCAAGAGAAACTCTTACTTAAGTGGTCTTAGAGAAAATGCACTCATTTCCCCTCTAATATATCCTTCTGTTGTTTGACTGTGATGAGAATGGTCTCTTAAAAGAGGCCTCAGGTGTTAAACCAACTGTTCAGGCTCATTGTCAGCTGCTGGTTTCTAGAGTATTAATTCAAAATTAGTGAAAATATAAGACTATGTCTACATTGGCCAACCCCATTGCGAAATTGAGCAATTTTCAGCTAAGAGGGCAGCATTCTCTACAATGCCCTTGAGGAAGATTCAGAAGCTCATTCTATTTCCATCTGCTTCCATCATTAGAGAATGCAGTTGATTGATTCATCCTCACTAACAATAAGAATGGATGCTGTTTAACTAAAAGGTGAGTAGTATAGGCGTAATCTCTATGCCAAAATTAATAAAAATAAGCATGCCCTCGGTCAGTTTATATACATATATATATACATAAATATACAACTTCATATATATATAATTTTTTAAAGATAATTTTACTATTTGAAGACTGAAATGACCTTATTTGTATTGGGTCCTTGTTATTATTAGGTGAAAAGTGCAAAAGAAGAATGGGCATCCATGAGCTGGCTGCTGCCTTTTCCTTTAGTTTTCCTTTCAGGAAAGGAATACTGAATACTAATATCACACACTTTCTGCACCACTGATTGAGCGCCTACGATATTACGTTATTAGCAACATTATCGATAATATTATTGGTGGTATTCAGTGTATAAAACTTATGTCTCTACAAATATCAAGAGTTTCTTTTGAGTAAAAATCTGTATATAGTTAAAATCCTTTGTGGAGCCTAGGGCAGTGCTGTATACAGAGTAGGCACTCAGGAGATATTTGTTGGAAGTTAGATTAATCAAAAGCATTATTTTATAAACCATTTATTAAATGCTAAAGGTACAGACTGCTAGTTGCCCCGCCCCCTCCCAGTGTCTATTCACCCCTTCTTTTTTGTAAGAACAGAATCCTCCCTAGCTCCCAGCTCCAGTTTTAGCAGGGCACATGGCTGTCTAGCTAGGGACTACATTTCTCAATCTTGCTAGCAGCTAGATAATATGTTCAATGTCTAGGTCATTTCTTTAACAATCAAACTGCTTGTCTTTTACTTCTCTCACATTTTCATGGGTAGTGGTGAGCCTGCTTCACCCATGCGAGATGAGCAACACTTAGAAATGGTAGAAAACAAAGCAGAAGGAATCTAGATGGGGAAAGTTGTGTGTAAGTTCCCCCATCTCTGCACTGTTAAATGTGAGAAAGCTAGAGTCCTATTTTATTTGAGTGATTGTATTTTGTGGTCGCTTTGTTACTGCAGCTTCGCTAGCACTCTAACTCACAAAAATGCAAAATGCTCTTTTCCATAGCTGCCATTCTAGAATCCATGGACCCACTTATTATCCTCCACTAGGACTGTGATAATCTAAGACAGCAGCTTGGCTTGACCTGTGAGAGCGTCTGTGGCCGACTGAAGAGTGGAGAACATCAAGGATGTGTTAAGGATGCCTGCTCTTGAGTAAATTATGGGCAAAACTTGTCAAGGCTTAAGTCTTCTTTGTAGAGTGGCGCTGTGCCCTCAGAAGTCAGCATCTCACAGATAATCAGAGTAAGCTACCCTTTGTTGCTTGTGCAATTTGTAATTCTGCCTCAAATAAATTCAACAGGAATGTATTTTAGGCTTTGTAAAAGAACAAAAACTGAAGCTGAAACTAGCCTTGGTTAATGAAAATATCTTCTTTTTCTAAAAGCCTCCAGGTCTTCACCAAAAAAACTGTAAACAAATTGAGGATAGAGACTGTTTCATGTTTCTGCTTACACAGAAATTATATTTCTATACATAGTAAAACAGGAAACTCATCACTGGGGCTCAGTTGAGGTTTGTTGACTTAATTGTTCAGAATTCAGAAGTTCAAGAATATTACAGATTTTCTAGTTCCTATGACTAATAATTAGAATGTTTCACTATAATTTACTAATCTAAATATTATTTTCCCATAATTGGGCATTGTTCTATACTGTTTATAGTACAAAAAGAAATGTTTGGGGGATTTTTCCAAATACAAAAGTTTTAAAGGACTGCTAGAGTTATTTGGGCTTAGAGCTGTCCTTCAGCTGGGATTTCCAGAAATATTTGCTAAAATGTTTAGCCTGCATTTTAGATCAAGAAAACAGGATTTATTTCTGATCAGTGTTAATGTATTTACAGAAAAGTCTCTGTATAACAACCAGGTCAAGTTTGCTTTTTTGACCAATTAATTTACATGTTATATTAATAAAATTTTTCTCCATCATACTAAGCTTTCAAGGCAAGAAGAGGTTTCTCATTGGTAAGTTGATTTGTTTCCTCTGGGTAAACAGGAGTTGCTCATGTAGCAATTGTTTGTTTCGGGAAGATTCTCTGTTTTTTGCATTGTGTTGATCCTCATCATAAAAAAACAGCCTTGGGGCTTCCCTGGTGGCGCAGTGGTTGAGAGTCTGCCTGCCGATGCAGGGGACACGGGTTCGTGCCCCGGTCCGGGAGGATCCCGCATGCCGCGGAGCGGCTGGGCCCGTGAGCCTTGGCCGCTGAAGCCTGCGCGTCCGGAGCCTGTGCTCCGCAACGGGAGAGGCCACAGCAGTGAGAGGCCCGCGTACCGCAAAAAAAAAAAAAAAAAAAAACAGACTTGTATAGGTAACTTTTCTGATTTATACTGATATAGACAATGATTAACAGTGTCTAAACACCTCATCTGTTGCTCAGTTTTAAAGAGCCGATTGAATCATTACACATTAAAATATAGTCCTTTGAAGATTTTTGGCCATCCCTTCTAGAAAAAATGGCATCTTTTAAATTGATTGAAAAATAATATCAAAATTCAATAATGGACTCTAAAAAAATTGAATGACTTAAGAGTTGACTATTTTTTCCCAAATTAAAATTATATATTAAGATCCTGAGTTTTTGAGATCATTCTAAACTTCCCATTTTTTGGACAGCATTTTTAAACTAAAAACAATTAAGTTTTGAGATCCATTTAATTTTTACTTCTTTGAAGTACCAGCATAAACATCTGCCGTCTGGCATGGAAATTACCTCATATGGCGGGAGGAGAAATGAGATTTATTTAAAAGTTCTTTGTCTTTGATACTTTTTCCTGCTGCATTTTCCACTAGTGTAATTTGAACCTGACTGTATTTAAATAACCATTTATCGCCATAATGGAAGAGCCGACTTAAAAATACATAACTGCTGTCATTCCAGGAGACTGTATTAAGGAAACATAGAATTTGCCATTCTAGATCAGACCATTTGTCTGTCTTGTCTAACACTTGCCTCCGGCAGTGACCGATATTGAGGACATTGGAGAACAGCAGAAATATACAACATGAACACAAACCATTATTTAGGGGAATAATTGTTTTCTCAGTTGGTAATCTTACACTACGGGGTATTAAAATTGAATCACCCTTACCTGTTTATTTTATTAATATTTTTATCAATCAATAAGCTAACCAGTTTTGTTAAAATTATTTTAGTGAATGATAATTATGGTATTTCTGTATACAAAATTTTCTTATGCAACTAACACTCAGTTTTTTTTTTTTTTTTTTTGCGGTACGCGGGCCTCTCACTGCTGTGGCCTCTCCCGTTGCGGAGCACAGGCTCTGGACGCGCAGGCCCAGCGGCCACGGCTCACGGGCCCAGCCGCTCCGCAGCATGTGGGATCTTCCCGGACTGGGGCACGAACTCGTGTCCCCTGCCTCGGCAGGCGGACTCTCAACCACTGCGCCACCAGGGAAGCCCAACACTCAGTTTTTTAATGCTGTGATTTTTACATATGAGGAAAATAGGGAGAAATTTGGGCTGTACAGCAAAAAACAAAAAAACAGAAAACCAAACCAAACAAAAAAATCCAAACCTTTAATTTTGGCTTGTAGTTCAAAGTCTAGATAAAAATGTATTTACTACAAAGGTTCAGTTTACAGGTCCAGAAGACAATCTAACACTATCTAATTTGATACTAAATTTACCATTGATGGTAGCAGAATAATCCTATGCTGAGTGATTAATGGGTGGACCAGAATATAGGCTTACAAATTTGTATCTTCCCTGACAACTCACCAGTGTTGTGGAAAAACTATTACAGAGACAAATTCATCCTTGATACATCTCTGAAGTTATAGGTAGATGCAATGAACAGAATACTTACCAAGTGTAGAGCTCAAATGAACACACACTCACACACACACATGCACACACACACACACACACACACCTCTCTAATGCTCCAGTCATATCAAATTCCTGGTGTTCCCTAAGCCCATCACCTCTGTTCATCCGTTCCTTGCCTCTCCCTAAGCGAATATAAAAGACTTTCCTCTGAGATTATATAAATTATGCATATTCTTCTCTAAGACTACTTTAATCCCTCGAGTAATTCTAAGTGCATAAAATCTGTCAGCCAACTTCTCACGTGGCCCATAAAAGGTACTTATAAAACAGCTTTTCTCTTACCTCCTTGACAACCAAGAAAAAAATTGAGGGTCAAAATGAATCTGTTAATTAGCAATACTGCCCAAACTATGAATACCACTAACAATGTGACCACCTGTTTTGAACCAGATCTTCTCAATATTTAGAAATCAAGAGTTTTAAATAATTTGGGCAAATACCTGCACAACTGATTACTTACCTGAGCTGAAAAACGGTGAGTCTTAGAGGCTGGAGATGGTATCTATCACATGACATTTCCACCCTCCAAGGTGCTGATGTGTTAACTGCTAATTTTTTTTTTTTTTTTTTTTTTTTTTCCGGTACGCGGGCCTCTCACTGTTGTGGCCTCTCCCGCTGCGGAGCACAGGCTCCGGACGCGCAGGCTCAGCGGCCATGGCTCACGGGCCCAGCCGCTCCGCGGCATGTGGGACCCTCCCGGACCCGGGGCACGAACCTGTATACCCTGCATCGGCAGGCGGACTCTCAACCACTGCGCCACCAGGGAACCCCCTCAACTACTAATTTAATAAACTCTTCCTGAAGTGGCTAGTGTCTTTGGAGATTTTTTTTTTTTAATTTGTTTTTATCCTTTTTGGGGAATAGTGAAATCCTACATGGCCATGGATAACTAAAAATAACCAAATGGAGATGCTTACAGGGTTAATGAGTTTTAAAAATGCTCTTTAAGTAGGTAAGCAGTTGAAAATGGTTTATTTCAATTGGCTTTGTACTGAACTGGCAGCAAATGGAGAGGCCAAAAAAAAAAAAAAAGCCAAAAACAAACTAAAAAAACGTCATCCCTTCCCAAAATAAGTGATGGAATGTTTACTTTGAGCCAAGCTCCGATGACATCTGGAAATCCTTGAGTCAGTTCCTTAACTCCTTACATTTTGTAGGTTAGTTTTTCCATGAAGGCAAAAAGAACTTCCTTAGCACAAATGTTTCTTCTAGCTGAAATCAATCCCTGCCTTTTACATGAAGCATGTATAGTCAGAAATAAACCTTGCCAAGATTCCATCTATATTTCTACTAGACAATTTTCAAATCTGTCAGCTAGAATCTTGACTTTAGTATAAGATAAGGCTTATATATCCCTCTAAATCAGTGGTTCTCAAAGGGAGCAATCTAGTCTCTGCATCCCTCCCTCCCCAGGACATTTGGCAATGTCTAGAGATGTTTTTATTGTCACTCCCATGGGGTTAGTGCTGACATAAAGTGGATAGAGGCCTAGGATGCTGCTAAACGTCCTACAATGTACAGGGCATTCCACCCACAAAAAGAATTTTCTGGTCCAAAATATCCATCATGCTATGGTTAAGAAACCCTGCTCTAAATGGAGGGCATTAGGAACACAGCCAAAGAAAGTTTTGGCATGTCTGACCACACACTCTGGAAGGAGAATTCTATTCACTATACTGTGAATTAAATTAAGCATAAATATATGCAATTATAAAAGTAATACTTTGGTCTTCTCCTACTAATTTTTCATATTCCTCTGTAAGAACCGATGAGAGCCATTTTGTGGATTTCTAGCTAGCTTCTCAGTTTTCCGGCATCGCTGACACTCCTCCTACACCATTCTTGACTGTGTTCTGTGTGTTTTGACTGGTCATGTCCTTGCTTCACGGTTTGTGCTGCTATTTGCTATTAGCAAATCATGAAGAATGCAGTGGCCTCAAGTTAATTGTAAGTAGCAATCTCTGTCATCTTATTTCTACAGGGAACTAAGGTGCTCAGCAGCTCTGTGTCTAACCTGAGCATTCTGTGCCCTCCCGGACCAGAGTGAGAGATTTGTTCCACAACCTTCCACAGAAAGGATCCCTCCTGAGCAAGTGCCAGTTGGAAAGGCATCCTTCGCGGACTGTTAACTATAAACATCATGACATTCCTTGAGTAACACCAGTAAACATCTTCTCATCCTTCCCACCCTACTTGCGGCAGCTGCTCAAAAATTGTTTTCTGTTTAACCATTGTATGCCCAATAGCAAGACGGAAAAATGTCATTAAATTGACAGGACATGCAAAAGTGTCTTTGCAGCTCCAGGTGAAGAACTGTAAGGAAGATTTCTAATTTTAGATTTCTTGAGAGGGGAGGTGCATTACCACCTGCCATCCACCCTATTATTTCTGAACCAATAGAATACATACTTAAAAGAGCTTGACCTTGTTGGATTTCATTCAAACTTGTTAAGGCTCTTGGCTATCCACACCAAAATGGACTTTCAAAATTACTTGACCCCAAAGCTGAATACATACCTCTGATATATTCTCCAATGATTAAGCTTGAAAACAAGCATTGTCTTAGGCCAGATGACTGGCTTAATTTTCCATTGTCATTGCTTTTCCCCTCACTGACAAATCAGAAACCTCTATCCCCTTTCCTTGCTGTCCCTGCCCCACGGCCAGCTTTATTGCTTGACCATTTCTGAAGACACAACAAATGGTTATCTTCAGATTATTTTTGAATGAGAGCAATAATAATAATGAGACTAAAATCCAAATTCAGAGAAGACACGTGTTTGATTCAGAAGCCCGTGTGCTTGTGCATGATGTGAAAGGTGTACTGAGAAATTAATCGCATTTTCTCCTTTCATTTTACATGAAAGCTGTCGTTATTGGGATAAGAATAAAATGAATATAAGTATGATAAATGATAAGCGCATATGGTAGTCAATATACTACTTGGAGAGAGCGTGCTAATCAACCCGGGCAGTGGGCTAATGCACCCTGCAAGCAAGCACCTGGGAGAGATTCTAAATTTGTAACTCAGAGAAGCTTGGCATTTAACTTGAGCTGCTTTGGGCTTAAGGTGAAACAAAGGGTACAATCATGATCCATTTATGGATTACAGTAACAAATGTCTCAGAAGGTGCCTTTGCAAGACCGTGGAAAATGCAAAACCAATGCTATCTCCCTAACAAGGCTTAGCATATACATGAATTGTTCAATGAATGTTAAAGAATGTTCATAAAAATGGGTGAGAGACTCCCACACCTATTTTTTTTAATGAACAGTGAAAAGGAAGAGTAAGAGAATCAATGAGTTCTGTTTGAAAGCTTTGTCTTTTGTATTAAAGCTGATGAACGTAATTTTAAAAATGCAACTGCTGAAGTTTCTAAGCTATTGGGGATCTGCCATCTTTTAAAACACACTTTTTAAACTTGATTCTTAATTATTCATAGATAAATGAATCCCAGTGCTTTTGATGATCTCAGTATCTCTTACATAACTTCAGTTTTAATGGCAATACCATTTCTGTTTTCCTATTCCAGTTAGCCAAGAAGCTGGAAAAGTAGGATGTTTATGGTTCTGTGATTCCTACTAAAAAGCATTTTTTATGCTTCTAAGAGGAGTAGAATAGACAGCAATTGAACTAAATAGAAATATGGCTTGCTAGATTGGGTTTATGTTGGTTAAGAATTGATTTTGGAAATAGCAATTCTATTGCTGATTTGGGGGATGAATAGAAATTCTTATTAACATCAGTCACCTTGGCTCTTCCTTCTAGTATTTCAGAGGTGCCTCTGTTGAACTCCCTTTCCAGGGGGCTGATGAATTAATTAGTGTTTACCAAGCATCTACTATGTGTCTGATTCCTTGTTAGGTACATAGAGAGCCACAGGTCAAATGGTACAGTAAAACGGAAAACCCATAACCACCTGGAAAACTCTAATTCCTGTCTGACAGTTCAGAAGGGTTGAAGATATTGGAAAAGGGAGGAAAAAATGATCATGGCCAGAAAGACGAAGCAGATACCTCAACTGCCATCTTACAATCTACCACCACATGCCTCTACTCTTGTATCCCTGCTCCAAATCCAGTGAGGACTTGGTAATATACAAGCAGCTGGTGGAGAATAACCAAAAGAGTGGAAAGGGGGATAACCCCAGGGAATGGAGCTAGAGACTAAGTAGTGGTGTGATGTGGTGAGGGCACAACTAAAAAGACTCCTCACATCTTTAACCATCATAACCTAGTTGACAGACATCAAAGACATTGCAGGATGGGCAGGGAGCCAGCAGTGGTTGTGAGGTAGTTGCCAGCTTTATTTACCATCAACTGAATTGATACTGTGCTCTGTGATTTAAACATATTAACATAAGTGTATAATAATAGTTGTTCTATATTTCAACTATTCCATAAATATTCAGAAAGGACAATATATCAACACTGTCTATACAACAACCTTCTCTCAGCAAGCATTTACACTCATTGTCTACTGTATTTCTGGCCCTATGTAGGGACTGAATAAACAGGAATGACTAAGACATGGTCCCTGTCCTCAAAGAAGACAAGTTAATGGTGTACTTTCTTCTGAAATATGCTGATATTGTTACCATACCAGAATCATGGTTATGGTTGGTTAAACACATTGGTTGAATGTAGTCATTTTTTTGGTTGAACCAACAGAAGTTGAGCCTCTTCAGTCAGAGGATAAGTTTTAGATGAGGTGGGACCTGAAGGAAGGATTTGAATACATCAAAGGGAGAAAGGGCATTCCACATGGATGGAAATATGGAAGGGAGAAAGAATGTAGTTTTTAGAAGACAGCATGGCATCTGCCTGACAAGCAGTCAAGGTCATTCACTGAAATCGAGTGGGAGAAAAGGGGATTTCTGCATTGCTTAAAGTGTAAATAAAGTCTTTGGAAAGAGATCTGGCCGCGAAACCAGGAGATCTAGATTTAGTTTTGTAATCTTGAGCCAATCAGTCTTAATCTAGCAAGTATTAATTCTCCTATTCATAGAATGAGGGCAAAAACACATATTTGTCTATGCATATATTTGTCTAATGCATATCTTCGTCACAGAAGGGTTTCTAGACTGAATAAGAACATAAAGCAAATTGCTTTAAGCTCTTGAAAGAAAGATGCTCTTCAAATCTAGGGAATTATATTAAGATTTTATATTCATTCACTTTTATATGTGGTTTTTCTAAAAGAGAAAGATTAGTTTGAAGTTTATCCTGCTGTTTTGGTAAAATCGGTAAAAGTATCTTCCTGATTTTTTCTGAGCATAAGGTAAAACTTATTGTCCTCAGCTAAGTAGATTACCAGCTATTTTCTTTGAACACCCAGAGCTCACAAGTAGCATCTGTCTTATTCATATATAACCTAAAAAATAACATGTAAACTTTTAAATTTAAAGATAAGTTAAATGCATGAAACCGTTTTTAGTTCCAAATTTGTTTTTTCCTTTCTGTGCAGTATAAACTGAATCATTCTTAATGTTAATTTTAGCAGCTTCCCAAAAGGTTAATACAAACAAGTGTCTTCCAAGTATATATTTTAGTTGTCTTGTTTTGTTTTGTTGCAAACCTACTAACTTACTTCTCTACTACTCAACTGCATTTGAACAATCATAGACACTTCTTCATTCTTTTCTACAGCTAACTAATGCTCAACTGTCAACTGCCTCTTAAAATCTAAGAAAGATTGGATTCAATCTTTATTTAATGTTTAGTGGAAAGTCCAGTGCAAGAAGGAATGTCCTATTTGAGATTTTTGCCTCTTTCAAAGTAGGTCAGCTTATGAGTCATTTTGGTACCCTGTTCAAGCTGCCCCTCTTCCATCATATTGTCCTAGAGATGGAACTCATTTTGCTTACCTGCTGTCATAGATAAACTTCTCACAAAAGACTTTTTGGTGTTAGCCAAGTTTAATGGTACTTGGGGAAATGGAGAGGATCAGCAACGCAGCATTGTAAACATATAAATTTCATATTAAATATCCCAGTTCTTTAAAAACTATTCATTTGTAAGGGTTTTCTGAAAATCAGTCTTTAGCCTTCTGTGTTTTTGGGGTTTACTTCTCCTCTTATTCTCTTAAAAGCGCAACATTAAAAAAAATTAAAACAAATCTTCTCATTTTTATAAAGCAGAACTGAATTCCCAGTCCAGTTAGATACTACAAATAGAAGAAACTTACAAAGAAACACCTAAAAATCTGATTTCTAAGTAGTCACAGAACCTTTTTATAAGGTTGTTTTGTTTTTCCTGACAGGGAAGCAAATAATAAACCAACAATAGAAAAACAAATAGCCAAGAGAAAAAAAGAGAATGCAATCTAGAAAATCAATAAATAGAACAATGGTGGCAATAATAAACTCTACTCACCCAACAAATATCTATTTTGAGGATCTACTATACATTAGGTATCTTATTTTACTCTGGAAACAAGGTGATTAAGATGATGCTCTAGTCTCCATGAACTCCCAGTCAGCCATAGAGATTGAAAAAGCAATCATGTAATGGCAGCAAGTTTAAATTCATGGAAGCTTAATTTCAAAAATAAGAGCCAATCAGGCTCCCTGACTTCAGACTATACAACAAAGCTACAGTAATCAAAACAGTATGGTACTTTGGGATTGACATGTACACACTGCTATATTTAAAATGATTAACTAACAAGGACCTAATGTACAGCACAGGAAACTCTGCTCAATATTATGTAACAACCTAAATGGGAAAAGAATTTGAAAAAGAATAGATACAGCTATATGTATAACTGAATCACTTTGCTGTACAACTGAAACTAATATAACATTGTTAATCAACTATACTCCAATATAAAACAAAAAGTTAACAAAAGAAAACCAGTATGGTACTGGCACAAAAACAGATGCAGAGATCAATGGAACAGAATAGAGAGCCCAGAAATAAACCCATGCACATATGGTCCATTAAGCTATGACAGAAGAGGCAAAATATAAAATGGGGAAAAGACAGTGTCCTCAATAAGCGGTGCTGGGAAAACTGGACAGCTACATGTAAAAGAATGAAATTAGAACATTTTCTCACTTTATATATAAAAAGAGACTAAAAATGGATTAAAGACCTAAATCAAAGACCAAAAACTATAAAACTCTTAAAAGAAAACATAGGCAGAACACTCTCTGACTTAAGTCTTAGCAATATTTTTTTGAATCTGTCTCCTCAGGCAAAGAAAACAAAAGCAAAAATAATCAAATGGGCCCTAATTAAACTTGAAAACGTTTGCACATTAAAAGAGACCATTGACAAAATGAAAAGACAGCCTTCTGAATGGGAGAAAATATTTGCAAATGGTATGTCCAAAAAGGGGTTAATACCCAAAATACATAAACGGCTCATACAACTCAGTTTCAATAAACAAACAGCTTGATTTAAAAACAGGCAGAAGACCTGAATAAAAATCTTGCAAAAGAAGACATATAGATGGCCAACAGGCTCATGAAAAGATGCTCAACATTGCTAATCATCAGAGAAATTCAAATCAAAACAACAATGAGATATCACCTCACACCTGTCAGAATGACATTGGACTATTATTGTAACAAAATAATAAGCATAAAATATAAAATGCAACTAATGTAGCAAAAGTCATGTATTTTGAGGAAAATGTATAGTCCCAAATACTTATATTAGTAAAGACAAAAACCTAAAAATTATTGTGCAAAGTATTCAACTCAAGAAATTAGAAAAACTAGGGCTTCCCTGGTGGCGCAGTGGTTGAGAGTCCCCCTGCCGATGCAGGGGACACGGGTTCATGCCCCGGTCCGGGAGGATCCCACGTGCCGTGGAGTGGCTGGGCCCGTGAGCCATGGCCGCTGAGCCTGCGCGTCCGGAACCTGTGCTCCGCAATGGGAGAGGCCACAACAGTGAGAGGCCCAAAAAAGAAATTAGAAAAAGTATCATCAAACTAAATCCAAAGAAAGTAGAAGAAAAGGAATAATGAAGTAAGAGCAAACATCTCCCTCTCATTCCCTTCTTTCTCTTTTCCTTCCTCCACACCAGTCACACAAGGATTCTGATGAACCTCAAAAACACCAAACATTGCTCTCACACCAGGAGCATGCTGACACTTCCACATACAATGCTTTTCTGAGAGAAACATGGTTCATTTCCTGCTCTTATTCAGGTCTTTCCCCAATGTGATCTTCTCTATGAGGCCTTTCTCGACTCCCTTTTACAAAATTACACCTCTACTCTCATTCTTCTTAACTCCTCTACTCTGATATATTTTTCTCCATTGAATATATTCCATTTAACACAGAATATACCTTACATGTTTGTGTCATTTACATTAGAATGCCATATTTGATCACATGAGGGATTTTTTTTCTTTTAAGATGTTGGGGGTAGGAGTTTATTAATTAATTAATTTATTTTTGGCTGTGTTGGGTCTTCGTTTCTGTGTGAGGGCTTTCTCTAGTTGTGGCGAGTGGGGGCCACTCTTCATCGCGGTGCGCAGGCCTCTCACTGTCACGGCCTCTCTTGTTGCCGAGCACAGGCTCCAGACACGCAGGTTCAGCAGTTGTGGTTCACAGGCCTAGTTGCTCCGCGGCATGTGGGATCCTCCCAGACCAGGGCTCGAACCCGTGTCCCTTGCTTTAGCAGGCAGATTCTCAACCACTGCACCACCAGGGAAGCCCCTACATGAGGGATTTTTAAACTATTTTTTCCCAGTACCTAGAAGAATGCTTAGCCAATAGTTGGAACTCAGTCAACATTTGTTAGGTAAATGAAATCAGTGAATGTAAAAACAAGCTACAGTCATAGAAAAACAAAGTTAAAAATCTGCTTCTTTGAAAAACATAAAATAAATAATTGGCAAATTAATTTTCTTAAAAGGAGAAATTTTAAAAGTAATGTGAAGGGCTTCCCTGGTGGTGCAGTGGTTGAGAGTCTGCCTGCCGATGCAGGGGATACGGGTTCGTGCCCGGGTCCGGGAGGGTCCCACATGCCGCGGAGTGGCTGGGCCCGTGGACCATGGCTGCTGAGCCTGCGCGTCCGGAGACTGTGCTCCGCAACGGGAGAGGCCACAGCAGTGAGAGGCCCGCGTACCGAAAAAAAAAAAAAAAAGTAATGTGAATAGTATGAAAATTTTGTCCTAAGAAATTTGATAAACTCAATGAAATAAATTCCTTTAAAAAAGCTATTTAGAAAAAGTGATTTAAGAAAAAACAGAAAACCTAAGAGGTAAGGGTCAACTTGTCCAAGACTCATTTCCTATGGCCTGGCTTTCCCAGAAAAGGAGTCTGGTCTCAAGGAAAATTCCATGAAAACTGATCAGAGCCTTGTGCTTAATATAATCAGTTCTGGAAGGATGCTGACAGAGTAGATCGGGATGCTGGTTCATCATATCATGTAGCTGAATCACAAGTTTGGGGATTCCGACCAGGGAAAAAGTTGGTGCGCCCCAATCTTTAAAAGCTAAGGTGGTCATAAAGTACAGGGCACAAAGGTTCCGCTTGATCACACTGCTGTAATTTCAGGGCTTGAATGCCAGCTCTTGATCACATCTCTTCCAGACCATGAATGTTGAAGAAGCTACCATATCTTTTTGCTGTTATAGACTCTTCTGTGCTTTCACCAAGGAGGCTGGTTCTTCCCTAATCATGCAACTTAAAAACTTCGAAGCCTAGGGACCGGGGTTTCTCGTATGGATATTTGATGTATAGCCTTGCAAGATCCTGTATACTGCTCCAGACTACATAGAACAATGGTGGAAACTCAGGTTAGCTACTGTGAAGTCTTCCCAGGAAAATCTGTTCCAGAAGACCAGTTGTATGTGAGGTCTGGATATTCACCTTCAGTTGAGCATGTAAACCAGAACAGGTTTTTCAATAAAAGAAATCAGATTTTTTTTTACAAAAAAGCAATAAACCCAGATAATTTTATAGTTGAATTCTACCAAATATTCAAGGAACAAATAATTTCAATCTTGCATATACTCTTCCAGAGAAGAGAAAAGGAGGAGAGACTTTCCAACTAGCTTTTATCAGATTAGCATATTTTGATATCAAAACTAGATAAAAACAATACAGTCAATGATGGCCTATCTCAGTGAAGCACAGAGATGCAATGGGTAATTATAGATATGATGAAGGGGCTAAAGAGGAGACAGGAAGAAAAGAGTAAGTGTATTAACATCATCTTAATATAGCAGAGACACCACTGGAGTCATACCATCTATAATTGCTGGAACAAGTACTAGAGGTTTAAATATATTATTTACAGTTACAATGGGAATGATGGAAGCATTTAACTAATAATTTTTAAATTGCCTGGAGAATGGGCTAAAGAGAAATGAAAGAATGTGACTTACATTCCCACCTTCAGTACCAGGAAGTTGAAAATATATTTTATTGCTAATGAATTAAGAAATGAGAGATTGAACAATTTATTTAGCAATATCACAGTAACCAACAGAATTTAAAAGAATGAGGGGAGTGGCTCTAAGAGAGTATGAAGTTGAACATCTCCTGTAATGTGAGCTTTAACCAAAATCTCTTTACAATTATTTATATGTTTTGCTTTTAATTGCTATGTTGGTGGTTCAAGCCCAGTTAGGGGCATAGTTATTTTGAAAGACAACATACTGCAGTAGAAAAAGGAGATCTGACTTACGGTCTTTCTTTCAAAACCAACCAGATGTTTAGTATTTGACATATCACCTGATCCCAGTTACCTTACGTGCAAAATGGAACTGAAAATACGTCACAGCTTGTTGACTGGGAGCTGGAAGTAAATGATCACAGTACTTAATAATCCTAAGTACTGTAATTAATTGTTTTAGGTTAGCCCACAAGCAGATGGCTGAGACATAGAAGAACGTTATGGTAGAATGAGAACAGATCTGGTAGACAAGACCTGTATTCTTGTTCTAATTCTACTGCTAGTTTCTTTGGCGATTCTCAGTAGTCACTTGTCCTTTCCAGGTCTCGTTTTGCCTTTCATTGTCCATTTTTCTCTCTTCAATAATGAGGAGGTAGGAGAACATGCCCCTTATCTCCTGTTAGTTGGAAGAGGCATTGCTTCTAAACTGGAAAATTTAAGTATTTTACATTTTGCTTTTCAGATGCAACTGTAGGTTGGGCTACTTCCATCACAAATCATATCACCAAATTTAACATTTCTTTTAGATGGAATTATATCTAGTCATATTCTGCCTAATGAATGTGTCTCTTTGGTCCTTGCACACCTGTATTTTGTACAGATTCTTTCATGAAATAAATGATCAGTAACTTTTTCTTCTTGACAATGACCTTTTTCTGGTCTTTAATATTTTGAAAGCCACAGTGTTTCAATAGTCATTTTCCAAAAGGCACTCATTAGTTTATGAGGCCAAGTTTGAGTTTAGAATATCAAGGTAGTACCGACTATCCTTTATCTGTATCAATGGAATTTTGTGTTGTTTGATTGGTCTAATTCTCTCATTCTTATTATTTAAAGTATGTAGTATACAAATTACATTTGATAATATGTATTAAAAGTATAAATACCAATGTTGCTGTGATTTTAAATGTCATCCTTCAGTGCTCCTATGAAAAAATTCAGCGATCGGTAGGATGCTGGATTCATATTAGATTTCTCTCCTAATATTTATAGTGTTTGCTTTCTTTTTTAAATTAAAAAATTATTTATTCTTAATTGAAGTATAGTTGATTTACAATGTTGTGTTAATTTCTGCTGTACAGCAAAGTGATTCTGTTTTATATATATACCTATATATATTCTTTTTTATATTCTATAATATTTGGTTTCTTATTAGGCAAATAAATAGGTAATCAATTTTTAAAAACTTGCTCCTGAATAGTCATTCTGTGAGTGTCTGACATTACTTAGGGTAGCATTAATGTCACCATGTTTTCCTGCATCTGGGGAGTACTGTCACAGTGCTCGATTATTTCACCTAACAGGCTCTTGGAAGGATGGACCCTGATGTGGCAGCTTGTAGCTATACATTAGGATGGGTTGTGTTAGAGCCAATTGCTGTCTGACCTCTCCTCCCAGTAGAGGCAGTGTAGTGCCATCTGTACATCTTTTAGTCACATTAAATCATGTCATTTAAAGAGCCTCTGAATGTGAACGAATTTACCTTATGCTTAGGAGAGAAATCAGTCGAACTGTTGAACTACAAGTCTGTGTTCATCTGCATCACCAATTTTCATATTGTTTGAATTCTTTCTTCTCTGGACTGGTAATAACACCATCAGAGACTGTTTAAAATTTGCTACTGTCATAATTAGAACATTACTAAGGATTAAAAAATTGCCATTAAGGTAATTTAAACTCTATATTTACGTGTAGGTCCCAGGGCTATAGCGTCAAGACTGTCTTTCCAAACTAGATACGGACATTTACAGGCATCATCCTGCCAAGGAGCTGCCATGCCAAAACATACTCACATGAAGGGCTGAGGAATTTTATGGACACGAATCCCTCTAAAAGAAAGAGGATTTCATGCTATCCTCTTTCTTTTAGAGTGATTTGTGTAGTGAGGTGGATGGACCTAGAGTCTGTTGTACAGAGTGAAGTAAGTCAGAAAGAGAAAAACAAGTACCGTATGCTAACACATATATATGGAATCTAAGAAAAAAAAAAAAAGGTCATGAAGAACCTAGGGGTAAGATGGGAATAAAGACACAGACCTACTAGAGAATGGACTTGAGGATATGGGGAGGGGGAAGGGTAAGCTGTGACAAAGTGAGAGAGGGGCATGGACATATATACACTACCAAACGTAAAATAGATAGCTAGTGGGAAGCAGCCGCATAGCACAGGGAGATCAGCTAGGTGGTTTGTGACCACCTAGAGGGGTGGGATAGGGAGGGTGGGAGGGAGGGAGACGCAAGAGGGAAGAGATACAGGGATATATGTATATGTATAACTGATTCATTTTGTTATAAAGCAGAAACTAACACACCATTGTAAAGCAATTATACTCCAATAAAGATGTTAAAATAAATAAATAGGATTGAAATGACTAAGCCTATTGAAGGAACTTCTTCTGGACACATGGCCATGCACATGGCCTAGACCTGCACAATCACAATTCACCCTAGGCTCAGTCATTTTTTTCCCCCCAGAAATAGGCATGTGAATAAGCTAAGACCAAACAGAGCCTTCCCCAGAACTTTCCTTACAGCGAATTGGGTAAGACTGTCTCTTTGCGATGAGTTTGCTTATCTTGCATACCATGATTACGGGTGTGCCAGAGACCACTTAATGCTCACACAGAGTGAATCTGACTAATAATTGGGAAGTTAGACTCTCGTTACAGTATTTAAGTTCCTCCCTTTGGGCCCCCCAGACCTGAAGCAGCAATAGGACTCCTGGACCACTGGACTTAAAAATCACATGAGCTTTTTTTGTTTTTTATTTACTTGTTCAAGTCAGTGACCCCAGGAGCAGCAGCATTAACTTCATCTGAGAACTTGTTAGAAATGCTCATTTCTGAATCAGAACATTTGGGGGTAGGCCCAAAGGTTTAACAGGCCCTCCAGGTAACTCTGATAGAGTAAAGGTTGGGAAACTGGTTTAAGATGTGTTTTTAACTCCATTTTTTAAAAAATTGAAGCATAGTTGACTTACAATATTGTGTTGGTTTAAATTATTTTGAATTTAGCTTCTGGCCATCTTCAGTTGGTGAAGTCCTGATATAGCAATGACAAATAAGAAATTTTATAAAACGGATTAGAAGAATTTTGGTTTAAAAACTCTTCTCACTTGGCCATGGCAGAGACCAAAGTTTGGAATAGGGATATTGTCAGGAAATTCCTAGAACCTCTTGTCTCAGGTTAGCTTTGTACCCACTTAGCCTCAAATAGTCACAGGCCATTTGAAGACAAACATTGAAGAATCTGTTCCGTCTCGAACTTCAGATCATGAGAATTTTCAAACTCTGGGGGATACAGACAGGAGTCATCTCTGAAACTTTATGTCAGCTTGAGCACATTCTATTTAAGCTAAAAGAACTGCTTAATTTTAGCTTCAATATCTAGGTTTAGAAGGGAACCTTTATAGATTGTCTCAAGGGGGGATTTAGTTCCTCGATCTAAATATCTCTGCCTTTGATCCAAATCATTCCAATTCACTTTAACATAAGAGGGTGCCTGTTGTTTTCAGCTGGCTTAGTGCTGGATACTGTGTCATCAATATAGA
The DNA here is from genome assembly GCF_964270905.1 of Leucopleurus acutus. NCBI lineage: Eukaryota > Metazoa > Chordata > Mammalia > Artiodactyla > Delphinidae > Leucopleurus > Leucopleurus acutus. The sequence continues at coordinate 13,648,050 of NC_139152.1, forward strand.
AATATAGTCAGAAATCTCTTGTGAGTTAATGGTATCATAGCAGTATGCTCTCTGATTAACAATAAAGAATATAAAAATGCATGCTTTTAAGAAATATTGTATTACTCACAAAAAAAGAAGCTTGTCCTTTACAAGCTTATGAATGCAGAATATGTCATGTGGAAAGCACAGGATTTCCTTTATTGTTATTTTTTAATATTAGATGTCTCTGCAATGCATGTTGATGGTCTGGCAGATTCAATTTTCATGATACCTTCTTTTGAGAGGATATCTGATTTGAAGCATAATATCTACAAAAATAATATCTCACTGTGCACTTTGTATTCAAACAAGTTTAAACAAGACTAACAGCAATTACTTACTAATTTTAAGAGCTGGACTATGAAAACAGAAAGAGGCTAATCTATAAAATTCTTTGCAGGGAAATGGACAAAATTGGAAAAATATTTAATTAATGTTTAATTGTAATTAGAGGTTATATTATATGATATCACCTTTACAGGTTATGCATCTCTACCGCTCAGAGACCTTACAGGGGAGGTGGCCTTGATGGCTATTAATATAAGCCAGTTTCCCATTAGAAGCATTTACTAGTATATTACATAGAGTCTCCTTTTCCAGACATCCAAGTATGCTTTAAAATTCCATTGGCACATGTCAATATTTTAAAGAAACCTGTGTCTAGAATTTACAGTGTAGTTGAAAATTATCGTCAAACAGAAGCCAGATTACCTTTGGTCCTTATTTACTGGCTTCTAATTCACTAAAATAGAATTCATTTGTTCCATAGGCAAGTCATAACAATTCTTACTTTGTCTATATTTATATGACCTTTTTGACCAGGGAAACAAAACAACAACAACAACAAACAAGCATTAACTTTGAGATAAAACAAACATTTGTTAAAATTCTGGTTGTACCAAATACTTACTAGCTGTATGATGTTGGGAAATATACTTTTCTAAGGCTTTGTTTCCTTAATGTATAAAGATGATGACCACTGTTTCTCAGGTAGATTGCCTATCTCTGCTTTGCTCAGTTCTTCTTCTAGGGTTTTACCTTGTTCCTTCATCTGGAACACATTCCTCTGCTGCCTCATTTTGTCTAAGTTGCTATTGGTATATTTTTTTAAACAGGAAGAATTTAAAATTTTTATTTATTTATTGTTTTTACAACATGGATTTTATTTTTTTTAATTTTTATTGGAATATTGTTGATTTACAATTTTGTGTTAATTACAGCGAAGTGAATCAGTTATACATATACATATATCCACTCTTTTTTAGATTCTTTTCCCATATAGGTCATTACAGAGTATTGAGAACAGTTCCCTGTGCTATGCAGTAGATCCTTATTAGTTATCTATTTTGTATATAGTAGTGTGAATATGTCAATCCCAATGTCCCAATTTATGCCTCCCTCCCTTCCCCCTTGGTAACCATAAGTTTGTTTTCTACATCTGTGACTCTATTTCTGTTTTGTAAATAAGTTCATTTGTACCATTTTTTTAGAGTCCATGTATAAGTGATATTTGTCTTTCTCTGTCTGACTTACTTCACTCAGTATGACAATCTCTAGGTCCATCCATGTTGCTGCAAAAGGCATTAGTTCATTCTTCGCTACTGGTATTTTTATGTATGTAGTAGGTTAGTTACATGTCTCGAACTTGGAGAAGTGCCCTCTGTGTCCCTGCAGTGCACTTCCCTCTCATCACCCAAGCTATACATTCCGGAGATTTCCCCTAGGAGGGCTGCGTGAGTCCTTCTGTTGTGGCAGGCTAACTATGTGGGCAGTCTGGTAGGCTGATTGGCCCCTGGTCTGGTTGGTTGCCAGGTGACTTCATATTTGTCAGAATGGCTATCATCAAAAAGGGCTTCCCTGGTGGCGCAGTGGTTGAGAGTCCGCCTGCCAATGCAGGGGACACAGGTTCGTGCCCCGGTCCGGGAAGATCCCACATGCCGCGGAGCGGCTGGGCCCGTGAGCCATGGCCGCTGAGCCTGTGCGTCCGGAGCCTGTGCTCCACAGCGGGAGAGGGCGCAACAGTGAGAGGCCCGCGTACAGCGAAAAAAATAAACAACGAAAAAACAAAACAAACAAAAAAAAAACTATGCTGAATAAAAGTAGCGAGAGTCATCATCCTTGTCTTGTCCCTGATCTTAGAGGAAATGCTTTCAGCTTTTCACTGTTAAGTATGATGTTAGCTGTAGGTTTGTCATATATGACCTTTATTATGTTGAGGTAGGTTCCCTCTATGCCCACTTTCTGGAGAGTTTTTATCATAAATGATGTTGAATTTTGTCAAAAGCGCTTTTTCTGTATCTATTGAGATGATCATATAGTTTTTATTCGTTAAAATAACAACATCAACAACAACACTGATAAAACCTCAGAGATCTCTGATCTTGGACCTAATTTATGGCTACAGGGCTAAATGCACCAAGAAGGTTGCAATTGTCCATAAATACAGGACCTGTTATGGTGGCTCCCTCAGGAAAATGGTGAAGAAAATTGAAATGAGCCAGCACACCAAGTACGCTTGCTCCTTCTGTCACGAAGCCAAGAGGGAGAGCTCCTGTGGGTGTCTGGCACTGTGGTTCCTGCACGAAAATGGTAGCCGGTGGTACTGACCCTACAATACCACTTCTGCAGTCACAGAAAAGTCCATCATCAGAAGACAGAAGGAATGGAAAGATCAGAAGCTCCACCATGGGAAACACTGCTAGCCTGTAATAAATGGATTCATTTATGTAACCCCCCCCAATAAGTATCCTCAGAGATTTCTAAAGTTTAGTGACTGCTAAAAGAGAAAGAAATAGATTATAGAAAGGAACTAACCTGGGAGCTGTTATCTAAGAATAACCTTTGTTTTCTTAGAGGAAAAAAAAATCCATCTTATGCCAGGAAGGAAAAGGTGAGATCCAAGGAATCTGCATTCCTTGAAAGATTTCTGAGTGATTCTGAATTAAATGGTGGCACTTTAGAAAGTTGCTCTAAAGGGCTAGTCTTGAAATCAGAGCCCATCGTTCACAGGCTTTTTCCTTTCTGCCCCAAAATAGGAAACAGAAGCTGATAGTCACCAAGAGAAACAGAAAACTCATAGAGCAAATAATAGTTCTTTTTGAACAAGCGAAGTGAGGCAATGTTAACAAGCATCAAAAAACAAAAACTAAGAACAAACCCAGGAAAGCAACAGCGACAAGTGGAAAAGAAACAAAAAGCAAGTAATAAGGACACTTTAAAGGTATGGTCGGAAATCAAGAGAGAAGGATGGAATTAAGACCACAGCACCTTCACACTGTATATATGGTAAAGTGAAAAGGAAAAGCAAAGTTTGGAAATGATGTTTGGTATCAAAGTTTGGTAACAAATTCAGAAAGTAGTTAGAAAATGTTTGATTGGATGATGAAATAAAACATGAAATGAGATTAAAATAAATTGAAATGTATTAATACAAGTAATTGAAAAGCCAGTTTTATCCAGTAACTGGTAAGCCAGGTAGCTCATACACAAACAGAAAAAGAAACAAGCCAAAATCTCTACAGTCTAGAAACCGAACTGCCCATCTCTATTTCAGATAGTGTGTTGCACTATTTATGAACATTAAAGCAGCACTTTTAGAATCTGAAACCAATGTTTGACTTAAAAAGGAGACTCAGGTGATGAAAATAAGGACGTGGATTGTATTAAGATCTAAAGGGTCATCAGAAAAAAAGTTCAGAGTTGCAGTGAAAATACATCTAAAAATATTTTAAAATATTCTCTTAAAATTTATATTTACTGAGAGCCTTTTGGATACTTTGCAAAAAAGTAATTCAGTTACTTCTTAATGTGATTTTTTAGGAACTTTCAGTTTTTGATATATTGTCTCTCCCATTTAAGTGTTTTCTTCAAATTGGGTACAGTAACAACAGCATTTTCATGTGTTTTTATTATGCTAATGAAAAACTTACTTATTTAACTTGGCGTCTAAATACCTAAAAATGATTTACTTTGAATCGTTAGTCTCCATTTAATCAAGCAGGATGAAGTGAGGGGTATTGGTTGCCATATCTTTTCCCTATAAAAGAATATTTAATCTTGAAGGCGACACTTATCTTGCTCTGAGATAACTATGAGGGTATCAGATCCAGAACATTCTACCAGGACTGGGTGAAGGACTTCCATTGCACTTGTGGGTGTTCTGTCCCCATTTGTTTCTCTATTTTTTTTTGTCGAAGTATGGCTCCTGTTCTCACTTCAATCTGATGGAGGAGGAAAAAAAAAGTTTCTCTGGCTTTGCCGTCCACCTGCCTCCCATTTCAGTGGTGCATTAGCTATATCTGCACAGAGCAGAAACAGGGAACCCAGTTAGAGTCGGTGTCTCAGCCCCAATCCTGAAACTGATGACGCCTTTTTTTTTTTTTCCCTACACTATTTGATTCACATTCTTACAAAGTTAAAGGCAAGCTTGCTTCAGTTTTATCTTGTTTTCGTTTTCTCCACCTCCGTTTCTCAGGTCCGGATGTACTGAAGATTATGCGTGGAGATCTGACACCCATCTTTCCTCGGTTATGGAATCCCAGCAGATTAAACTATGAACACAATAGCGCTACATTCTTTTTAAGGCTACTGGAGAAACACTCCCTCCCCCCGTCCCCGCCCTCTTAGTTCAGTTGTACGAGTGTTTGAAATAAATCAGTCAAGTTTAAAAGGTTGTTTTTTTTTTTTAATAATAAAGGTATGAATAGATGTAAAAAGGGTTTGATCGTCATTTTGGATCTTTACAAAGGAGATCCTGAAAATCTCAAGGAGGCTAGAATTCTAGGGGATAATTTCAGAAGTGAGTTTGGACTTTATTCTTAAATAATTCATAATTTAAAAAAAACCGTTGCCGGAAAAGTTGTTTCCAAATCGAGTTCACTCTCCTTCTATCTTAAAACTACACTTGCAGCTTAATCCTGTAGCAGTGCTTTTGTTTCAAAACAAAATTCAAAGTTGTGCCATTAAAATAATGTGCTGAAAATTAAGCAAAATGTAACCACTATAGTTGGAAAATATAAAATATTTGGTTGAGATGACTCAGAGTCAACAATAAACTAGAAAAGAAGAGGTTTTTCATGGTAACAAGCTCTGTTCTCAGCCTTACTGTATATGCGAAGATTAATTTTTCCTTCCTTTTTTCCTTCTCTGCCTCATCTTCCTCTTTCTCCCCCTCTTGCTATTATTGTAATGATCAAACCCGGAGTCCCTGAAGCAGAGAATATCTTTATTTTGCTCTCCATTTTGTTGCCCTAGAATGTAAGTTAGACTTCTTGAAGAAGTTTGTTTGTTGCCCACCTACCTTAGTAAACGCACGATGAGTATTTGTTGAAAGAATGAATGATTGAATGGATGAATCAATTAGATGTCATACCCCCTGATAACAGCTCATGGTCTTCCAACCAACATACATTCTCTTTTATTTTTTTCCCTTAGATTATAATTAAAAGTTGATGTCATAATCAGGTTCAGCTTTTGTGCGTATAAAGGTTCTCTGATTTTGAAAGCCACCAACCAAAACCGTTCTTGGGCTTTTTGATAGAACAAGAGACATGTCTATGTAATAATGATAAAACTAGAGAGAATAACCACTGCAGTTAATTGGAATTAGATGAGGAACCCCTAATTTTTGCTTGAATGAGGTTTTATTTTTCAGTTTATGTGGCTGCTTTGTAGAAACAGCCAAAACCAAAATGCTTTTCCCTACATACCTCCAGAAAAGGAGATCCTGCGACTGTCTTATTTGGAAATGTTTCTTTGTCAAATGTCCTCCTTCCATAGAACTTAAATTCCCTGAAAATATAACCTATGCTCTGGTGCAATGCCAGGAAAAAGACATTACAACTGAATAACCATATATCTTTAATGCTCAAATTGACTCACTCATCAAGATTAATCTAACTTTTTTTCATGATACTTATTTACCACTCTGAAAAGTATGTTTATAACTCCTTCTGGCCTTCCTCCCTGAGCTTGGTAAATCATCCTAATTTTAAAAGATCGAGGAAAATTTGGGTTAATGATTCTATATCCATGTTGTAAATTTTTTCTCCTTTAACTACATAGTGCCTATCTTCTTGCTGACTTCATCAGTTTAACGACACATTTCAACCAATTTCAATGTCTTAAATTTGAATTTATTAAAAAAATTTAACTTGCCTTACACTTAAGGTTTCTTCCATATTACAAGGTCTCATTTCAAAACGGAAAAATACCCTCTTTGTATGCCAGTCATCCCTGCCCTTTGACGGTAGTGTTTTTTCCCTCTGGATTTCTAAAGTTGTTATTGCAGAGATTTGAGGCAAAATTAGTTCAGAGTAGTTGTTGCCAGAGCAGAGACCTATCTGCTTTGAAGGCCTTTGTCCAGAACAATGTTTACACATAGTAGGCACTCAAAAAGTATATGTGACTGATGGTGAAAACTACCACTAACTATTCGTATGGCTATTATAAGAGCAAAGTTTATATGGAGAAAAATCAGTATATCTATTTATCTTCTTTTTTTTTCTTTTAAATAAAAGCATAGTTAAAATAGATCACAAATATACAGAAATCCATTATATATTTTCTTTTAACCTGAACCTCACTGTGACATGTAAATTGACTTGTTTATGTTAATAGCAGCCATTTAGGAGTAAACTCCCAAAGTACTGCATGATAATTAGATTGGGCATAATTCACACACTGTATGTTACGTTGAAAATGGGCTCCTTCAAAAAGGTATCAGCTAGAATAGAGCGTGTACCTCCAAACTGTCTCTAAAAGGATTCTCATTACATAAAACCACACACACAGTGTGAAAAAGATAATGTCGGCACTTAATGCAGAAAAATAATGCAACATGTTCCTTTTTGGTTCATTTACTACCATATGCTACTTGAGTAATGAAAACCTATTTGGTATAGAGACAGACGTGGATATACTTGAAAATCCTAGGCCACAATGAAGCCTTATATTTGTTATTTTGGAAATGACTACTAAGTGTTCAATTATGAAACATCTCCAGATTATTAGAAAATTTCATTTGATCTGTCCCCTATAAGGACTAGAGGAGGACTTTTAGTTTTCTTTTTTCATTACTCAGTTCCTGTGTAATGAAAATTCCAAATTTAGAAATGCCTAATAACTATGCAGTTCTGATAGTACTAAATTAATTAATATTTAAACATTTTATCTCCATAAGAGAATGCTATTAAAGAATTACGGGTTGCCAAAATACTCATATTTATCATTACTTTTTATGATATCAAACAGAACTGTGAATTAAATATTAATTTAACTTATTCTAAAATGTATCAAAAATTCTATTAATTATCTAAATTATTCTAGGTTGTGGAAGAATCTGGAGTACAAATAATAAACTTTATCAATATTTAAACAGAAACGAATTAAATAACTTATTTAATATTACTGAGAAGCAATGTCTACAGCTCAAATCTGAACACATAAAAACCATGTTTTGCTGTTTATTTTATGTGATTGCAGGAGACAAACTGCTTCCAAGATATGGAAATAATTAGAAACACACAGGCAAATGATAGCAAATATTTTATGAATATGGCTTTTTAACTTTTCTGGTAAGTTATAAAAAGATTTTATGCCAGGACAAAAAAATTATGATCCACTTTTTTTTTTTAGGTAGACTCATTCCATTAAGCTAGTAAGCTTTTCAGGTATTTAGGGGGACTTGAGACCAAACTATGAATCTACAAGTTTTAATTCAGTTGAAAATCTTGAAATTATCTGTCCCAAAACTTAGTGAATACGCGCAATTGTGTGGGATTATACCTTTTGCTTAAAGTAACCTCAAAGATGTTTTTCTATGGTGGAGTTTTAACCCGCAAATTTTTATAGCTACCGTTTATTGAGATAATATCTTCCTATTTTCTGTAGTGTTTGCATAAATTAAAATGTAATGAAAAATAGGTACTTGCATGTAGCCCCTAAAGCCTCATACAACTAAAAACAGTCGTTGATAAATTACAAAGGGAAACATAAAACAATTCACAGTGGTACTTCGCTACTGCTGAATTTTAAGTAAATATAAAAAAGCAATGAGGTCAAACAAAGTGTTTTACTAAATGGTTAGAAAACTAACTGAGGCCTTTGAAATATAAACAACACCCTCTTCTCTTGATTATCCCTCTCCCACATATATTATACTAGGTATTGTCTGAATCAGAAAGAATCTAGGGCAGAAACAATGTGAATAAGGGAACAGGAATTCTGTACTTTTAAGTTCCAGGTATCAGGAGCATGTCTTGCTTGTTGCAATCTTAGTCCTAGATTATAGAACACTTCCTGTGGGACAGCCAGAGGAAGATGGACTTTCTCAAGCCACTGGTGCTGGCTCTAGGATCTTGAAGTAGAGCAGTGTGGCATTAAGCAGCAGACATAGGCACAAGTCAAACAGAATCTTGGTGGACGGAGGCTCCAGGTTGAGGTTGGCATGGATGGTGCCAAGTAAAAATGAAGAAGAAAATGGAAGGAGAAGTTAAATAAGTGTTTTTACCCTTTAGGTTTTATCTTCTCTTTTCCCTTTTCTTTTCTTCTTTCCTTATCGCTCTCTAAAATAGTTTGGGTTGGACAGGAATGTCAATGTGATTGGTTTCCAGGGAAGGAAAAGAGGAAAGAACGGTTGGCCAAATGGTATTTTTCCTACTTTTCTCCTCATTCTTAGCTTTGCTTCATAGATGTTCTGTTCCCATCTCCCAACCCACCTCCCCATTTCCAATCTTTGTTCTCTTTCCCCAAGCTTAGGGTGGAAGGGGTCAGAAGTAGTAATCCATAGAAGACAATCATTCCACCATCTTTCTTTTCCTTCAACTCTCCTGGCTTTTAGAATGAGAGGTAAAGAACATGTAAAATTTCTTTTCAACACTTGTATCTCCTTTCTACCAATGGCTTCATAATTGTCCATCCTGTCAGCCTAAACACTACTGCTATACTGTGCTGGGATTTGGGGCCTTGAATGTACAAAGTACCTTCTGGAAGAGAAAATTCTGGTCCTACTCAGAGCTGTACTGTTAAGTAAACTCCTCATTTTTTGTGTAACCCAAATAAATATTACAGCCCCAAGAAGTCCAGTCTAAATATTGCACGATACTCAAAGAAACACACTCTAGCAAACGATGGGAGTGAAAAGGAATCCAGATCTTTACTTTCAGTTCTCAAACATCGTGAAAGGAAGTCTTGTTTAAAAATCGAGGGACTTCCCTGGTGGTCCAGTGGTTAAGACTCCATGCTTCCATTGCAGGGGACACGGGTTCCATCCCTGGTCCGAGAACTAAGATCCTGCATGATGCATGGCATGGCCAAATAAATAAATAAAATACACAGTTCCACTCTTTAAATCCACTTTCCACTGTTCCTCTTGTTCTACCACTTTCTCACTTGCTGCTTTGGTACCTCTTTCTCTCTACCTCCAGACTTTCAATTCCCATCATAAATTGCCTATGGTGACGGCCTTTTTCTTTTTCTACTTTTTTTTTTCCTTCAAATTTATCCTATGTTCTCTCCAGTAAATTTCTATCCTTTCTCTTTCTTTTTCCCTACCCTTCAATCTCTTATCTGGTTCTCCCCTCCAACAATTCCCGCAATGTGGCTGATAAGGCTAGGGTGGAGATGAGGGCATGGGGCCTGGGGTCGGGAGAAGTAAGGAATTTAAAGATGCTCTGAATACTCACACATTCATAACTTTTGCCCTTATTATAACATCTTTAATTACCTTATTCCTCTGGTATCTCCTTTTCCATTTCCAACATAGTCAAGTCTCTTATCATCCTGAATAATTCCCCCAAATTTCCTTAAAATCCAATCTTTCATCCTAATCCTCAGACTCAGACAACCCATAAAAATAGCTCACTCATGCTGCCCTCACTTTCTAATCTTCCTTTTTTTTTTTTTTTTTTAAATCCCACTGAAGCCTGGCTTCCAGACCTGCTTAGATTACCAGTCACCAAATTTAATGGCCTTGTTTCAGGCCTTAATCTACTTGACTCTCTGAAGGTTTAGCATTCTTTTCTGAAACTTTCCTGTTTCTGTCTCCCCAAAATATTTTGTGTTTATTTCTCCAATTACTTCTTCTTAGCCCTCTTCTCTTCTCTTCTTACCATACACACATTCCAGAGTATAATTTCAACCATTTTCTGGATGAGTCCCAAATCTTTAACTCCAGCCAACCTTTGCTAGAGAGTTACCAGAGGCCCCTTAGAGTCTAATGAAAGACAACAGCACCAGGAAGAAGAAGAAAAAAGACAACTAGGCAACAAGTATACTACATTTTATATTTGTTTTCTCAGGCTTTACAAACTCCCTGAAATTCACCCATAGACAACCTGCCAATCTGCTCCAGAGTGATAGACTCAACTGCTTATTAACATCTATAGCCAAATCTTCTTTAGGTTCCATAAGTTTGGTCCTTCAGGTAATCAGTGTTTCCTTGGACTCCTTTCTTCATCAAAGCTATATCAAGTTCCTCCCAATTTCACTTTCAGTTAAGGGCATCACTACTATCCAATGGATCACAAGCAGACTTCACAATGTCCTTCTTTCCCTCACAAGATACACCAATATGGTAGCAAGTCCTGATAATTCCTTGGAAACATTTCCTTTTTATCTACTATATTTGTCATTTCATCCTTCGTATTCTGGAATATTACCTTGTCCTCCAATATTTCATTCTAGATCTCCCTCACCATAACTCATCTACACATTGCCAGCAGAGTCGTCTTTCTAAAACACGGATCTGATTCCATGCTTTTGATGGAGCCTTATTGTCTTGAGCAGGGGTCGCAGAATCAAAGGCCCATAGGAGTCAGAAAAGGAATATAAATCAGTGAAGCAATCGGGTCAGAAACTAGCTGAGAGGCATCGTGCCTGTGGAGACCGATGCCACGTAGTTCTTGCCATTTGAACATAATTGGCTCTAAGTATTTAAAGTGTGATTTAGGAAAAACCATCAAGCACCATGAGGAGTCTGATGCCTTATCCTCCTACATTTTAGCCTGCTACAGTTTCATAAATGCTGGTGGAACACAAGAGGCATGAAAGACGTTATTACTTGTCATAGCAACAGCCAGTGTCAGCATGTCTCCTGGTTCCTGAAGTCCAATTCCCAAAACGTTACATGAAGAGGGTCATGAGAACCTGCATATGTAGTGGGTTGTGTTACAGGAGAGAAACCCTGGGCTTTGGAACCTGAGCATTTTATAATGGGCAGTACACTTGTCTGCCCTCTACTCTAGAAGGGGACACTATCTCTAGCTTCCACCTCTGTTCACTATATGAACATCCTTGCAAAGATAGTATGGAACAACAAAGGCCATCAGTGCTTCTGCTTGTGTGATGTGCAGAGACATGAGAGACCCATGAAGAA